>NC_142034.1:43285607-43585607 GCF_982192425.1 Myodes glareolus
TTTTTTCCTCCTATTTATTTATCTACTTACTTACTATCAGCTGGATTCTAACATACTTCCTGATAACTAAATTCAGTTGTTTGGCCTCAATCCCTACTTTTCCTTTGCCTGAGAAGCGTTCTAAAAGGATTTACCTTCAAGACTGTGCCCCAACCGACTTTCTTGCATTGTTTATCATGCTACTTCTGGTCATGTTGGTACATACAGAGAATTTTTGAAACTTTGAAAATCACGCCACTTGCTCATCCTCCTGGTGCTATGGGCCTCCAGTGTCTCTTTTTGTTTCTTTGTATTAGACAGGATCTCAGTGTGCTAGCCTGAAACTAGCTATGTAGACCAAGTTGGTCCTGAATTTACAGAGATCTGCTTGCCTCTTGCCTCCAAATATTGGGGATAAAGGTCTACACCACCAAGCATTTTTAAACTTTTATTTTATTATTACTCTGTGTGTCCGTGTGCTTGTGAAGGAGACAGGGACATGCACATGCTGCGGCATGCATGTGGAGGTCAGAGGACAATTTTGTGGAGTCTTTTCTCTCCTTTTACCTTACATGGGTTCCAGGGACCAAGATGAGGTCATCAGGAATGTGTGTCAAGGGTTTACCTGCTGAACCTGTTTTCTAAGGAATGGCTTTCTTTTTAAATCTCCTTTTCCTCAGTACTTACTCTATCATTAGGCCCCAGCGAGTGCTGTTAATTTGGTTACTCATGCATTTTCCAAATGCCACCACATTCTAGTGAGGAAGACTCTCTTTTTTTCCTAGGATCTTGAAACATCTGAGAGGAGAGATATGATCACCAAATGCTGGAGAAGTTTTCATGGCACCCTTTGCAGCAAGTGTTGGTGAAAGAAAGGAACCATAGGGCTACCAAAGAAACCGGAGGCCTGCCTATTAGCGGTGCCTCCTGCCTAATGGGAGACTTCCTCCTGATAGATACGTCCGCATCATGAAGGATGTGTTCAGTTCACTATGAGCACTATAAAACTGTACCGTGAATTCTATTTTTTAGGATTCTGATCATGTTGGTTATGCCATTAACTAAAGCAGAGTTCCCTTTTCCCCTCCTTAACCGGCAAGTTTTTGTATCTTAGAAGACTTTGCCTTTTAGTTAAGTGTTTGACAAGCAGAAGAAAGAACAGAGTCACAGAAAGAATGAGTCCACGATAAAATTCCACGATAAAAAAATAGAATTAGGGAACTTGTTACATCCTGTGCTCGGTGTTTTGCAATGATCGAAACATTTTCTAGAGAGAGAAGTGTGATACATAATAAAGAGCTGGGAAAGCACTGAGCCATGAAGACCTTCTTTAGAGTTACTGGCTCTTGCTTTGAAAACGTTTAGAGAGCTTGGGGATGTAACTCACTTGCCTAGCAAGTGTAGGGTCTTGGGTCTGTAGGTCATTGCAGAGCGTTGTATAAGGAGATCGTGGTGGCTCGCTATGTAATCCCAGCCTCTCAACTGTGTGAGGAGCTCAAGACCAGTCTGGTGTCCATTTCAAAAGGAAAAGTTTTTCTTATGATTTATTTATTTTTATTTTATGTGCATTGGTGTTTTGCCTGCATGTATGTCTGTGTGAGGGTCTCAGATGCCCTGGACTGGAGTTACAGACAGGTGTGTACAAGTAATAGGAATTTGAAAAAGAAAAAACAGAGGATGGTGAGTGGTGTGTGTGTGTGTGTGTGTGTGTGTGTGTGTGTGAAGAGACTGTGATGGGTAGTTTTAATTGTCAGATTGACTCAATTGAGAATCACTTGGGTAGAGAGTCTCAGAGAGGGACTGGCTAGATCAGGTCGGCCTGTGGGCAGCTCTGTGGGAGAGGATCTTGATTATGTGTGAGGATCCAGGCCACTGGGAGCAGTACTGTTCCTGGCAAGGGGTTCGTGGAGTGGACTGCATGTGAGGTTAGATAGAGTGTTGAACACAAGCAAGCAAGTATACAACCTTTTCTCTCTACTTGACTATGGGTACCATGTGACTAGCTATTTTCTTTCTTTTTTCTATTGTTTTTATTGAGCTGTTTATTTTTCTCTGCACTCCCCTCCCTTCCTCTCCCCTCCCCTTTTACCCTCTCCATGCCCGCCCGCTATGCTCCCAGTTTACTCAGGAGAGCTTCTCTTTTTTGTATCTAGCTATTTTCAAGTTCATGGTACCTTGACTTCCCCACAATAATGGACTGTATGTAACCTGGAATTGTGATCAAAAGTAGATCCTTTCTCCCCGAAATTGCTTTTTGTCAGGGTATTTTATCAAAGCAAGAGAAATGAAGCTAGAACAGAAAGTAATGAACCATGGAAAGGGAGACAAAGGAACACAAGAAAGTTTCCAGAACTAAACTCACAAGTTTCTGAACCCAGCCTGACTGTTTGACTCAGTGTATGAAGAGATGCACATCAAAGAGAGAGCCTTCCAGAACTAACAACGAAAACAGTTCAGTACAAATGCATTTCTACATATAGACGGACAAAAGGATCTCATGAAACTGTTCAGCAGTTAAACCAGAAGGTAGGATCCAACTCAGTTTTAAAGAAAAGTAATCTCCAACTTAGGTTTTGGAAGACAAATTATCATGTTAATCAAGTAAGGTGATCAAATAATGATATTTTGAGACAATTGAGATCTTTAAAAAAATGTTATAATCTTACCCTTTTTCAGAAAACTACTAGAGGACGCGCTCTATCAAAATGCAAGAGAAAAATAAATACAGAATTCAGACTCAAGGGATTCACAAGAGAAGTGAAATCCCAGCATAACACTGAAGAGAAATCCCAGAATAATTATGCAACTGGCTTCGTATTCAACAGTTAAGATTGTATTAGGAAGGCTTTTCCAAGAAACAGCCGAAAATGTGTATAGTTTGATCAGTTCCGACAGAGCGTTGGAGGGGAAATTAATGCTGGGCACATAGAAAGCTTAATAAACCAAAAAGTGTGACAATAACTGATCCCGGGGAAAAAAATGAAAGGCTGATAAAGGAAATACAGCTGCTTGTGCTACATACTCTGTGAATAGTAGTATTGAACCCATTAAGATGTAAATTAAAATTTTATTTAGCCCACAAGCGAATTGACGTTTGGAGAGGATGCAGGGAAGATGAATGAAGGACTGAATTGGCGAGGGACCAATAACGCGATACCACGATTAGTAGGAAACAGACCCCACTGGTCTCGGTAAAGACAGGGGAAGTTTTCCTGCAGTATTGAACCCCCTTTCGGATTGATCTTGCACACTTTATAAGGGAGGTCAAGGACGAGAGTGGAGAGATTGATGGCGGGGGTCGTGGGGGGTTGGAAGGAGGTGGCGGTATTGCTCCCACTTGCTTTGGAGGAATCTGCGGGCAGTGTTATCTCAACCCGGAGGCCCAGGAAGCCTGGTCTTGGAAGCCTGGTCTTGGAAGCCTGAAGCTCGGGCGTCGCCCAGGGCTCCCAGATGGCCCTGTTTTCGCAAGAAACGCGTGGCCTGGAGAGGCTGATCCGCCTGGGGGCAGAGGGCTCTGCAGTTGTGCTGGAGTTGCTGGCGTTGAGTTCCGGCCGGCCGATTAGCCGGGCGGGAGCTCTGAGCTGGGTCCAGGCGAGAGGACAAGGCCCGGCCCTGTTGTCGGAGAGCGGTCGTGGGTCCAGGGCGGGTGGGAGACTTCCATAGGGCGCTGCCGCCGCGGGAGGGAAGCAGCGATTCCACTCCTGAACTCTGAACCGCAACGGTCAGCAAAACTAAGACCCATCTGCTGTTCGCAACTCAAGACTTCACCTGAAGCCCTCTGCTCTTACACCCACCTCAGTCCATACCTGGATTCCTCTCCCACTTCAGCCTCATCCCCACCCCACCCCATTCCTGGATCACTCTCCCACCCTAGCCTCATCCCCCACCTCCACCTCAGACCAGGATTCTTCTCTTCCACTCCAGCCTCATCCCTCGCCCCCCTCCCCGCCCCCGACCATGGGCCTCTCCCATCCCAGCCTCAAGCCAGACCTGGAATCCTCTTCCACACTTTGGACCTACCCCTATCCTCGCCTCAGCCTTGACTCACCTCAGGGCTGGATCTCTCACCCAGTCCTCAGCCCAGAGAATTGCCCCAGCTGTCTCCCCGCCAGGCCCTTATCCCTGAAAGGGTCTGTTCCGAAAAGCCGCAGGCTGGAGGGCAGGTGGCCGAGCAGCACGTTCCCTCCGCAACCCCCCTGAATCACGTCCACCCCTCAGCCCTGCCGCGAGTCACTGCAGGGTGTGTTAGGATGAAAGCGAACCTCAGCCGGCTCTCCACCTCAAAGCACGAGGCAGGGCAGAGCTGTCAACCTGGGCAGGAAGCGAGGCTCCGGGTTTGGGTAGAAAAGAACCGAAGGAGCTAATGGGAGGGTGGTGTTTGGGTAATATCAAGGTGCGTGTACGCTGATTTTTGAGGAACATCTAGAAATTTGGAAATCAACAGAAACAGTCGGAGACGGTTCATAGGATCGCACAGAGAAGTTAAAATATGAGAGAGGGGAGGCAAGGCGGCAGGGAATGCTATTATTTTTACAACTTTAGAATGCTCCTTGGCTTTCAAAACGGATGTAACCAAAAACTATTTAAAAGAACCGTTAGTCACCTTTGTTTACTCCAAGTCTTAAATTTCCCAGCAAGCTCCCCACTTACTAGCTGTGTGATCTCGGCCAAGTAACCTCATTTAGAGCCTGGTTTGCTTATCTGTTAAATGAGGGTAGTGACACAGCTGCTTAAGAGCTAATGACAAGGAAGGCCAATTGCTTTGTGGAGCCTGTGATGGACACAAACTAGCCGTCCAATGAACCTTGTGAATGAAGGTATTCTAAATGAATACGGCAGTTTGTAGTCAAAAAGCGGCCTCTTGTCCACAATACCTGTGTGTCGAGGAGCTGGGGTGGAGGCGATCCAATTTGAATGTGGGTTTATTGAGCAAACCAAAGAGCGGCCCATAATAGAGCCACTTGTGTGAACAATCCGAGGTCTTTTAAAATGTTAATTTGTACCTGGACAGTTCCCAGGTTGTAGAAGCCTAGGGTGAGATGGGGGACAAACGGGGACAGAGTCTTCCAGAGCGACATTATTCATTATTGTGCATTTCATTTTTACAAAAAGTGTTTCTCCTACGAAAAACGAATCTCACGTTCCTTTAGGCAGAAGCGTCCCTGACAAAACTAAGACTGTCTAGAGGAAAAGCTGAGGTTATTTGCTGTGACTCATCAGCGAGAAATTCAGGTAGAGTGAACCAGAGCTTAATTCCAATGCTTTTCTTTAGACTCTCTTAAAATGTTTTCCTTAAACAGGGATAACAAAAACAATATCCTTTATTAAATGATTCACATTGACTATACCATCCCCCTGATAACAAATATGAATGGTTCCAGGAACAATTCTCCAAGATTTACTTATCAATTAAATTTACTTAATTTATGTTTGTATGTGTGGGTGCATGATGTGTGTGTAGCTCTTCTATGTGGTCAGAGGACAACTTTGTGAAGTTGCTTCTTTCCTTCCACTTTTACATAGGTTCCAGAGATCAAATTCAGGTGGCCAGGCTGTGTAGCAAGTGCCTTTACCCACCCAGCTAACCCCTGTATATTTTGTCTAAACACCTCCCACACACTCCTAAAGTAGATTCTACAACATCTTATTCTTCAATTTGCCTTTTAAAATCTTAACAATATGTGTAAGTCCTATTATCATTTCATTGTATATGTATATATACACATGCTGTCCATTCTTTTCATTGTTGTTGCCCTTCTGGGTTTTTTTTTTTTTTTGGTTGTTGTTTTGTGTTGTGTTGATAGAGTCCGTCTATGTAGCCCAGGCTGGCCTGAAACTCATGATCCTGCTGCCCCAGTCTCCTAAGTGCTGGGATTACAGATATGTACCACTGTGTTGAACCTCACTCTCTTTAACAGATCTACAGTATGGCCTAGGAAGAGGGCTTAGTGGATAAAGTGTTTGTTGCACAAGCATAAGAATCTGAGTTCTAATCTCCAGCACACACATAAAAAGCTGGGTGTGACATCATGTGCCCCTGTGCTGTAATGCTGTAATTCAGTTGCTACACACACACACACACACACACACAGAGTACACCATTATATAATGTACTATTTAGTTATTTTATTTTACTTGGTTTTTCGAGATAGGGTTTCTCTGTGGCTTTGGAACTAGCCCTTGTAGACCAGGCTGGCCTCGAACTCATAGAGATCTGCCTGCCTCTGCCTCCTGAGTGCTGGGATTAAAGGTGTGCACCACCGCCCAGGTTCTTCTTTTTAAACTATTAAAATAGTGCTTCTGTCTTGTTGTAGCTGGGCAGTGGTGCACACCTTTCATTCCAGCACTCGGGAGGCAGAGGCAGGCGGATCTCTGTGAGTTCGAGACCTGCCTGGTCTACAAGAGCTAGTTCTGGGCTGGAGCGATCGCTCAGAGGTTAAGAGCACTGGCTGTTTTTCTAGAGGTCCTGAGTTCAATTCCCTGCAACCACATGGTGGCTCACAACCATTACTAATGGTAGGCTGTGCCATAGTCTGGTCTGCAGGCATACTTGTAGGCAGAACACTGTATATATAACAAATAAATAATTTTTTTTTTAAAAAAAGAAAGAGCTAGTTCCAAGACAGACTCTAAAGCTACATAGAAACCCTGTCTTGGAAAAATAAAAAAATAAAAATAAAACAAAACAACCAAAAAAACAAAATAAAAAATATAGTGCTTCATTGGCCATTCTTGTACAGGAAAGGTTTGGAAATATTGGACTTAATTGGTGGGCTTAAGTTATATGTGTCTAAAATGTGGACAGATTTCGCCAAACTACTCAAAATAAAGAAAGCTTGGTGACTTTTTTATTTTAAGCCTAGTGGTCTTAATTGTACACCCCACAGTTCCTCAAGAAGTTGTGAGAACATTTTTGTGTGTTTTGTTTGTTGAGACAGGAATTCTCTGTATAGCCTTGGCCTCAAACTGCCTCTACTGGGATTAAAAGCGTGCAATACTACCACCACACACTCAGCCTATGTGAGGACATTTAATAAAGCAACCCCTGGGCTTAAAACTATGTTAAAAGTATCTTTAAGGGCTGGAGAGATGGTTCAGTGGTTAAGAGCATTGGTTGCTCTTCCAGAGGACCTGGGTTTGATTTCCAACACTACATAATGGCTGACAAAGCATTGTAACTCCTGTTCCAGAAGATCTGCTGTCCTCCTCTGGTCTCCAAGGGCACTGCACACTTGTGGTGTCCGGGTGTATGTGCAGGCTCATGGATTTTTCTGTGTACAAGTACTTTGTCTGCAGGTATGCCAACAAATCAGAAGAGGGCATCAGACTGTGAGATGTGTTGCTGGGTGTTGAACTCAGGCTCTCTGAAATACCAGCAGCCAGTGTTCTTAACTGCTGAGCCATCTCTCCAGACCCTCACTGTGATATTTTCATACATAAATATAATTGTACTTTGCTCATGATCCTCTTTGTACTTTCTCTTGACAAACTCAGTGGTTCCAAAGACAGTATTTCACCCTGTGCTTTGTAATAAATGTTCAAAGTCCCATGGGCTCCATCTGCCTTGGGCTTTGAAGAGCATCCCAAATGTGTCATTGGGCAGAAAGTATGAAAATACATGCCCTCATTCTTTATATGTGGCAGCAGCTATACACTCCAATGTTGTTTGTGGGAGGGGCTTGAGAGTTGTAGAGAATAGGGTGTTTCTTTATTTGATAGTTTGGCACTATTGTAAATTGACACAGAGAACATCAAAGGCACAGAGCTTTAAGAAACTATGTTTCTAAGGGGCTGAAGTAGTTTCTAAGGGGCTCAGTAGTTAAGAGCACTGGCTGCTCTTCCAGAGGTCCTGAATTCAATTCCCAGCAACCACATGGTGGCTCACAACCACCTGTAAAGAGATCTGGCGCCCTCTTCTGGCGCCCTCTTCTACATGCAGACAGAACACTGTGTACATAATGAATAAATAAAAATCGTTGAGACTACAATTCTAAACAGGTCAAAATGGGACCTCAGCTGTAGACGCTTGTGAATCCACACTCCAGGGTGACTCGCTGGCTCTCCAATCTTCTCTCAGGTGCTGTGCTCCTTTAATCTATAACATTCCTATACTTCATAGTTCCTACTGAATGTTTTGCTTCCTTCCAACATTCCTTGTGAGATGGATGGGCATGGTGGCTCACACCTGCAATCCCAGCATTTGAGATCCCGAGGAAGGAGATCACTGTGGGTACCAAAAAAGCTACAAGGTGAAATGAGAAATAGGTTATTACTTGTATTCCTTCTATTCATTCACTTGAAAAATGCAATAAATCAACACTGTAGTTTTTGTTTTGTTTTTTTTTAAAAAAAAGCTACAAGGTGAGAATCTGCCTCTAAAACCAAGTACAATCAACTTTCCTTTCTCAAGGTCCTATCTCTCATAGATTCTTTTTAACTGTATTTTAATAATCTCCACCAAATAATTTTCTTTTTACATTTTTTTCTTCTTGTAGAGGTGGGGGATTGGACCCAAGGCCCCATGCATGCTAAGCAAGCAGTCTACCAGAGCCATGCTACACAATTGCCTTTCTAGTTCTTCATTTATTTAATTTTGTCTTTTTGAGACAAGGTTTCTTGTGTAGTCCTGAGATTTGCCTGCCTCTGCCTCCCAAGCGGTAGGATTAAAGGTGTGCAAAACCACCACCCAGTTCACGAGTGGAAGGACCTTCTCAGAGGACAAGGATGTGGTGATGGTTCTCTCCTTTCTCCACATGGTAGTCAGGGATTGAACTCCAGCTGTCAGGCTTGGCAGTCAGCACTTTTACCCAGTGAGTGTCTCAATGGCTCCCCCAGCTGGTCTTGAATTAATGTGCTCAAATGATGCCTGCCTCCACCTTGACACCAGGGTAAGTTTTGGAATTAGAACATTAGGAGCTTGGGTCTCTCTCTCTCTCTCTCTCTCTCTCTCTCTCTCTCTCTGTGTGTGTGTGTGTGTGTGTGTGTGTGTAGACACACTAAATCATATTATACGTGACGGTGTTAGGGGAAATGCTCTCTCACTGAGCTATAGTCTCAATTGTACAGACATATTACATTAGAAAAGCTTCTAAGATCTCCAAGTGGAGATGTTGAATTGGCAGTTGGGTAGACTAGCATAAGTCTGGAATTTGGGACTGCTTCTGTGTTTGGAAGGTAGATCAGTATTGTCCAAGCCAGCAGTTACTAACTACATGTGGCAGTTAAAATTAGAACAAA
Organism: Myodes glareolus; assembly: GCF_982192425.1. Classification (NCBI taxonomy): domain Eukaryota; kingdom Metazoa; phylum Chordata; class Mammalia; order Rodentia; family Cricetidae; genus Myodes; species Myodes glareolus. The sequence continues at coordinate 43,294,824 of NC_142034.1, forward strand.
CTAAGTGATATTGAAAATGCAGTTTCCCTTGCACCTGGTGAAACAGCTCTGCGGGCAAAGGCGCCTGCTTTCGAGCCTCATGGACTGCGCTTAGCTGTGACTTGCTGCTGGTAGAAGAAGAGACCCCACACCAGACTATCCTTTGACCTCCATCCCTGTGCCCTGGGATGAGAGCAGACTGGAGGTGCATATACACATGCAAATTTAAAAAATAGGGCTGGAATAGTGATGCACGCCTTTAAACTCAGCACTCAGAAGGCAGAGGCAGGCAGATCTCTGAGCTTGAGACCAGCCTGGTCTACAGAGGGAGTTCCAGGACAGCTAGGGCTACACAGAGAAACCTTGTTTTTAAAAACAAAAACAAATTAAAGAAATATCAACCATCTCTTTTTGAAAATTCAGTTTCTCAGTTATTCTAGACCCTCAATAGACATGTGGCTAGTGGTTACCATATTAGGTAATCCAGACAGAGAACATTTTCATTTTTATTTATGGAAAAGCAGGAATGCTAGCATGTGGGGAGTGAAGGCAAGAAGGTGGCTGGCTTGAGGGTAAGCTAGGCTAAACTGCCAGACTTTGTCTCAAAAGAAAAGAAAAGAAAATTTCGTTGGGGACCATGCAGAGCTCGGTAGGTAAAAGATTTGTCTGGAGCCATGCATGGGCATGCAAACTTTAGGAGCAGTGCTTGATGCTCAGAACCCATGTAAAAACTGGGTGGATGTGGTGGCCCAGCAGTAATCCCAATCTAGAGGCATTGATTGGAATTCTTCAAAGCAAGCTCCAGATTTAGCAGGAGACCCTGCCTCAATGTAGAAGATGGAGAGTGTTGGAGGAAGACTCTCTATGTCAATCTCAGCTCTCTCTCTCTCTCTCTCTCTCTCTCTCTCTCTCTCTCTCACACACACACACACACACACACACACACACAGTGCATGCATGCTTTCATGCACTCACATACAGATTCAACATGCATATACTACACACATACATTTAAAAATACAAAAATTTGATTGGGTAGCAATGACAAGTAATGGCATTTGAAATCATAGGCCCGGGTAAAATCTACTAGTAAGCAGAAGCCCTTTGTATAAATATATCTAATTATTCATAAACAATGGTAGTAAACTAGGTGGTGCATTAATCCCAGCACTTGGGAGGTAGAGGCAGGTGGATCTCTGAATCTGAGGCCAGCCCGGTCTACAGAGTGGCTTCTAGGACAGCCAGGGCTCTAGAGAGAAACCCTGTCTTGAAAAAAAATCAAACAAAACAAGATAAAAACAGGTGGTGTGTTATTTGTTTTGTGTTTTGGTTTTTCGACACTGGGTTTCTCTCACAGCCTTGGCTATTCTGGCACTTGCTCTGTAGACCAGGCTAACCTTGAATTTCCAGAGATCTGCCAGCCTCTGCCTCCTGAGTGCTGGGATCAAAGGCATATGCCACCATGGCCAGGCAGCTTTGGTTTTTCGAGACAGGGTTTCTCTGTGTAGCCTTGCCTGTCCTGGAACTCACTCTGTATATGGTGGTATGCTAAAAGCAAGTTTAATTTTTAATTTTAACTAAAAAATGTTTAATGAGGGGGCTGGAGAGATGGCTCAGTGGTTAAGAGCATTGCCTGCTCTTCCAAAGGTCTTGAGTTCAATTCCCAGCAACCATATGGTGGCTCACAACCATCTGTAATGAGATCTGGTGCCCTCTCTGGCCTGCAGGCACATGTGTAGGCAGATATTGAATGCATAATAAATGAATAAATATTTAAAAAAATGTTTAATGAAGTAAACTTGCCAAATAGGTAGTGAGCCTTCCAGACACAAAGAATAGTATATGATTGTTTAGTGAGGGACAAAGTATCATGACATTGTTGGGAAATTATTAGAAAGCTGACATTTTAGGGGCAGGGTCACATTATTTTAACACATACACACACACATGCGCACACGCACATGCACACACACACCCACACACCCACATTCACACACGCTTCACAAACTTCTTTGCATCATAAACCATGAGTGGGATCAGATGACACCATTAAGTTTAGAGAAATGGATGCTGCTTCTCAAGTTCCTCTCAACAATAAAAGTCAAATATGGTGCTCACCTTCATTGGGAAGGCTAGAACTTAATTTCGACTGCAGTTGGGAAAGTTGGAAAAAATAATAATCGTAGCTAATCAGTCACGGCGTTGGTAGAATGCGTTTGCACACAGACAATTACCAGGTCTAGAAGCCAGGCATTTTGGAACAGGGTTTGGAAAGATGTCAGTGAGTTTTAAAATCAGGCTGCTTACCCAAACTGCCATATTCTTGATCTTCCTTTTCTCACCTGCTCCTCCTACATTTACTTACTTACTTATTTATTTATTTACTTATCTATCTATTTACCTATTGATTATTTTCGAGTTTACAAAAACCAGGAACTTAAACTTCAGGAAAAAGACGCAAAACTATTTTTTTTCCCCTCATTTAAAAGAAACCCTTTCCATTTACATGCGTTTTGAACTATAATAGCCTAAAAAACATGACAATTTCATTAGGGGGAAAAATGTTAAGCAGTAGAATCTACTAGAATGTCACGTTGTCACTCTGTGCTCCTGCAGTTAAAAACCGTGTCATTATTTCCATTATACCTACCTCCTCATTTCAAGGGCTTATTAGCTGGGCTGTAAAAACTTGCTCCAGTGTGAGCCTGGCAAGCTGACAAGGCTGAGTGCCAGAAGTAATTTACTATCCAGCGTAGTTTGCAGAGAAAAGGGGGCTATAAATAATAGAAAAAGAAATGAAAAGTTAGTGGTTCCAAAGTCTTTAATGCGAGTAACGTACGTTACCCAGAACTTGGACGCTTTTGCTGTCTACAGTGCTAGATCACACGGAAGGTCTGAAAAGTGCAGATGCTCCACTCTCGGCTCTAACCGCGGGCTCCGAGGTTCTCAGGCATCAAAGACCCCGTCTGTGTCTATCACTGCTGCCTGACTTTGAAGTCTCAGGGCTAGCGGTGTGGGAGAGGGAGACGGGGTGGGGAGTGGGGGTAGGGAGTCCAGGTGCTTTGCCTCGTCGTGTCTGAAATTATGTATTTTCGTTCTTCAAGTAAGAATGGGTGTGTGTGTGGGTGGGTAGCATTTCTTCCTCTGCTCTTTTGAGTCACCAAGCCCTCTATGACCTCTGTCTTCAGATGGACAATGTGACCATTCCAAGGAGAAGTTCAACTTTACTTTAAAGTTTGCATTGAAGCGCACTAAAGGCGAGAACAGACGTTTTAGCTTCTGGTTAGGGCTCCTCTGGTGGGCTCCTTGTGAGATTGTCTCAGGACCTTAGCTGAGGGCTGTTTGCTGTTTCCAGACTGGCTCATCAGCACCAAAATGGGAACCAATTGTTCCTTGAAAGCCGTAGGTGATCAGAGCACATCTTTCTGGCATCACTCTTTCCGGGCAATCGGGTGGGGGTGTGTGGGTAGATCATGAAAATTTCGATTAAAATAATCACTGAACTTGGGAGCTGGCTCTATGGGTAAAGTGCTGGCCACGCAAGCTTGAGGACCTGAGTTCAGATCCCCAGGAACCAGAATCCCTAGAAGTCATGTAAAGCACCTGCCTGCTATCCCAGCTCTACAGCAGTGGAGGTAGGAGGATCCCTGGAAATTCAAGGGCCAGCCATCCTGGTACATCCATCAGTAAAAAGGGTTCCTGTCTCAAAGAAGGTAGACGTCAGGCACCAATATCTGAAGCTGTCCTGGGGCTCCACACACTCATCCACATAAGCACACGTTATACACACACAAGATTAAAGCAAGCAAAACAAGTCCTTAAAAAGTCCAGCACAGGGGGCTCGCCAGATGGCTCAGCGGTTAAGAGAACTCACTGCTCTTGCAGAGGATTTGCCACACGGCAACTCACAACCACCTGTGACTCTAGTTCTAGGGTATCTACCACCTTCTTCAGACTTCCGTGGGCACCAGATAAGTGGTACACATATACAGATATGTGTAAAGATTCCTATACAGAAAATAAAATACATTAATAAAAACAGCCAAGCTCAGCACAAGCCCATCACCCCAGCACCTGAGAGACAGAGGCAGGGAAATCAGGAACTTAAGGTCATTTTTGACTGCAATAGCAAGTTTGAAGTCATACTGAATTACATGAAATAGAATGCAAAATTCATATACTGTTTTAAATGCTTTGGAGAAGAAGGTTGATTTTTTTTCTCTTCTTTTCCTTTCCTTTCCTTTCTTTTCCTTTCCTTTCCTTTCTTTTCATTCTTTCTTTCTGGAGGGGGTCTTTTGGGGATTGACTCAGGACCTTCTGCATTCTAACTCTGGACTGCTGAACTAGATGTTCCACCCTTAGCAGGTGCTTTCAGCCCTTTTAGGTTGATATTAAAAAAGCAATAATGATTAAAAAAATAGAGTTTTATGTGATAGCACATGCTTTTAATCCAAGCACCGGGGAGGCAGAGGCAGAGGGATTTTTGAATTTGAGGCCAGCTTGATCTACAGAGAGTTCCAGGATAGCCAGGGCTGACCAAAACCAAAACCAAAAACCAAAACCAAACCAAACCAAACCAAAACAAAAAAATCAAACCCCAAACAAACAAGTAAGAGGCCACCTGTCTCTGCCTTCCGTGTACGTGTACTGGGATTAAAGATGTGTGCTACTAGGGCTGGCCAAATAAATAAAATATTTATGTGATGTGATGAGGTGGATTGACACATAAAGGTCTTAGAGCAGAGCACATAACACTCTAGACCATAGCGAGAGAGATGTTATTATGAGATTGCAGAAGTGAAAAGGAGATTTTTACCATCTCTATTATAATTATTCTTAGGGGCAAGATAATTAAAATAGCTAAATTTCAAAAGAAGAGAGGAAAGCATAGTTGATTTAAGATCTGTAGTTAACTTGTTAAGGTCTCTGTCAAAATTGCCTGGAAATAAAGGGTTTCCTGTCTGCCAGAGGTTGTTGACTTCCTTGCACTTAGTGTTTGTAAATGCCCTGCACTGTGCGCTTTTTTAGGGGCCTTCTATTAGAGCGAGGCTGTGTCTCTCTCCTGTGGGAGACTCCCTGTGCATACTGAGCTCGCTCTTCTAGGTCAGTCTGGCTGTTGACAGTCCTGCTTCTACAGAGAAACTGCACCTGCGATTTCCAGGTGATTTCCTTCCATTCTCAGATTTTAGCCCTGAAAGGGCTGAGACAAGATGAACCCCACACCAACCTCTGTGTCTGTTCTGAGTCTGGTGGGACAAGATGTGAAATGGGAGAAAAAGCAAGGCAGAGAACTGGGTAATTGCGGAGTCTGTTTCCCTTACACAGGTGGCATCGGGATCAGGCAGGGACGCGGGTGTCAATAGCAGGTCTGACAAGACCCCCTGCTTTGGCTTTATCATCTCCCGGGACCTAAAGAGAACGGATTCAGAGTTTTTTAGGTGTAGTAATTATACCAACAATATTGCTTCCCAGTTGAGTTACAGGATGGTTCTCTTAAAATTGTTCATTTGCTTGGGCAATGCTGTAAGGAAGAGCTGAGTAAATATTGATTTATTTCACCAACTTTCAAACTTTTCACTACGAAAATCCTGTTTTCTAAAACAAATGACAGGGGGCTGTAGAGATGGCTCAGAGGTTAAGAGCACTCACTGCCTGCTCTTCCAAAGGTCCTAAGTTCAATTCCCAGCAACCACATGGTGGCTCACAACCATCTGTAATAAGGTCTGGTGCCCTCTTCTGGCCTTAAGGCATACATGCAGACAGAATATTGTATACTTAATAAATAAATATTTTAAAAAAATAATAAAAAATAAAACAAATGACAGTCCCTGATATCTATTAGAGTCTAGTATTTTGAAATATTTCGTCTACATAAGTCAGAATCTCTCTTTTTTTTTTTTAAATTTAAAATCGTGTGTGTGTTTGTGCGCGCGCGCGCCGTGGCATAGAGAGACTGTTGAGGTCAGGGGACACTTGCAGGAGTTAGTCCTCTCCTTCCAGGCTTGGTGGCACGATAGCCCTAATTATTTAAATGAGAAAGCATTTCTCACCATTTTAAAACGAACCTCCCATACAGGGGCTTTAATTGGCACGTGAGAAATCCAAGTTTCCACATTGCTTTCCAGAAGAAGCTGGCACAATGCTAGCTGGGGCAGCCGGTGGTCGATCTTAGAACCACATCGAATTTGCGTAACTAACAATATCATCTTCAATTGCATATTTTAGGTTCTGAAGGGAAGTGAGGACCTGCGCTAGGACAATGATAAAAACAGACGACATCCAATGAATAGAAAGCGTACTTCAGGGACTCAGGTAAAGCCCGAAAAGAAGAGCTTTTTCCGGTCTCCGTGGAGCGAGGATTTGGCCCCGCCCCCAGCCCCGCCCCAACCCCGTTCCGCACAGGCCTACATCCGACCGGAAGGGGTTCTTGCTGCAATTCTACAGTCAACCACAGGGAGGCGACAGCGGCCTCGATAGCGGAGAGGACGGTTCCAATGGCGGAAGCGGAAAAGGCGGGCCTACGAAGCACGTTCAGTCAGTCACTGAGAGAGATCCCGGAGGCTGAAAGGTGGGCGCTTCTACGCGTGTTGGCCCCCCGGCGGCTTGTGAAGTTCCAGCCTCATGGCGGAGATAATTCAGGAACGCATAGAAGATCGAATCCCGGAGTTGGAACAGCTGGAGCGCATCGGGCTCTTCAGCCACGCGGAAATTAAGTGAGCGGGTCGGGGAGGAGGAAGGACTGGGGCGGGCTAAGGGGAGCTTCAGGCGTGGGGACTTTTCCGAGTTTGTTTCTGACTAACGAGATAAAAGAGGAAAAAGCCCGTTGCCGGAATTTGATAGAATTTAACCCGTTGCGAAGCGCTCCGCCAGTCCGTGTGCTCACCTGTCATGCAGATTGCCATCCGGTGGTCAGGGTCTTGAGGCCTGAGAGGTGATGTAGCCCGGATTCCAGCCCATCAAGGGCTTCCTGGGCTATGTGAATGGCGGGAGGATTCAGATAAAAAAAAATTTAAAAATTGGCTATAGTTTAAAAGTTTGGGGTATACAACTTTAGAGTTTCGAGGCCAGCGTCCTGGAAGCCAAGGGGGCGTGGGTCGGACTCCTAAGCTTGTAGATTGCAGATCATTTCATTCGTCTCATACACTTCTTTAGAGCTCTGCTATAGCGTCCGCCATATAGCTGACATTCGGTAATTTGTTAAAAGTCAATTGCTTTTAAAGATTTTCTGTGACAGTTCACTTTACAATGATTCCGGATGAATTACAGTAATGTGAGTATAGTATCGACGTTCTTAAATATTATTGTGCATATTCTATATTCAGTTTTCCTAAAACACATGTGTGTTTACTCAGGATGGGCTGAGTGAAAACATTTCCCATAAATGTTAGCAATATAGTAATAAAGCTTTTTAGATAGAGACTGTTTAGGTTTTTAAGAATTTACATACTAAAAAATTTAAAAAAGAATTTACATACTGACAATATAGAAACCAAGATTTTGGGATAGAGATTTGGTTATCATAAAGACCTAAGCTTTGAAGGTTAAGGATGCAGCTAAGAGCAGTGCAGAGTGCTTGCTTAGCATGCACAAGGGCCTGGGTTTGATTGATTCTAGGGGATGCCAAAAAAAAAAAAATATGCTCTCCACCCCCCTCCCCAAGGAGCTTAGGTTTGGAGAAGAAATCTTTGTTAGTAACACGTATATGTAATATAAAGTGTTGTCAGGGTTTCACTGTGTAATAGCCCTAGCTGTCCTGGAACTAGCTCTTGTAGACCAGGCTGGCCTCGAACTCATAGGGATTCACCTGCTTCTGCCTCCTGAGTGCTGGGATTAAAGGCATGCCCCACCACCACGCCCGGCTATCTGGATGTTCTTAACAGCACAGAGGTAATGTAAAAGAGTAATCACTTTGCCTCTGGAAGATAATTCTATTCAGGAACTAGATGTTTTGTTAAATGTGTGTTTTTAATATATCCAGGATAAAAATCTTAAATTCAAATTTAGCTTTTCAAATGTTACAGTCTAACCGACTTTCCCTGCAGGGCTATCATCAAGAAGGCATCGGATCTAGAATACAAAATACAGCGGAGAACCCTTATCAAGGAAGACTTTATCAATTATGTTCAAGTGAGTGATTCTATAACTTTTTAGTCCCTTCAAAAATTTTAACTAGGGGGGCTGGAGAGATGGCTCAGAGGTTAAGAGCACTGGCTGCTCTTCCAGAGGTTATGAGTTCAATTCCCAGCAACCACATGGTGGCTCACAACCATCTATAGTGAGATCTGGTGTCCTTTTCTGTCCTGTAGGCACACATGTGGGCAGAACACAATATACATAATAAATAAATAAACCTTAAAAAAATTAACTAGGAGGCTGGAGAGGTGGCTCAGTAGTTAAGAGCACTGGACCTGAGTTCAATTCCCAGCACTCACATACCAACTTGCAACTGCCTGTAACTCCAGTTCCAGGGATCTGACACTATCACAAGGTCATATACACAGACAAAACACCAATGCACGTTACAAACAAACAAACCCAGAATTTTAACTCAGACAATAATGGACTTAACAATAATTTTCTACAGAATTCCAGAATTCTGTGTTGTACCCACATTTTTTTTTTTTGAGACTCACAGAGATCTACCTGCCTCTGCCTCCCAAGTGCTGGGATTAAAGGTGTGCACCACCACCACCCAACAATACCTCATGTTCTTGAGTGTTAGGATAAAGCATGTAACATGGGGCTGGAGAGATGGTTCAGTGGTTAAGAGCACTGACTGCTCATCCAGAGGACACAGATTTGATTTCCAGCTACATGATGGCTCACAACTGTCTGTAACTCTAGTCCCGGGGGGATCTAATGCCCTTTTCTGGCCTCCGAATACTGCATGCATGGAGTACACAAATATATTTGGGCAAAACACCCATACACATAAAAATAAAGGGAACAAAAGCTTGTGTCACCATGTCAGGTGGGGCCGTGCTGAAAATTTAACTTGAAATCGTGCCTCTTTAATAGCTCAGTTTGTAGAGTGCTTGCCTAGTCTGCCAAAGCTCTGAGTTCAGTCCCTAGCACTGTGTCAGACTGGATGTGGTGGCTAAGATTCCATGACTAATCCTAGCACCCTTGTAATTCTAGTACCTGTTGGCAGGAGACTCATATGTTCATGGTCATTCTTGGTAACACAGTAAGCGAGTTTGAGGCCAGCCTGGTCTACCAAGCCAGTTCCAGGACAGCCTTCGCTGTTACACAGAGAAACTCTGTCTCGAAAAACAAAAGCAAAACAAAAGAATTCTGCTTATAGCAAATTATCTTTTATTTCATGTCTTAACTTCAGAGGTTATCGTTTTCACGCTTCTCTTTGTATCCCCCACAGTATGAAATTAATCTTTTGGAGCTGATCCAGAGAAGAAGAGCAGTAAGTTCATGTTTAATTTCTTAAGTTGGTTTTGCTGTTGTGGAGGCACTGATGGTTGTTAACCTATGCTGTACCCAAAGTGGATGCTTGTAATTGTCTGTTTTTTTTTTTTTTTTTTTTTTTTTGTCAGTAGTGAGAGTGAACATGTGTGAGCGCTACTTTGGATAAATGTGAATAACTGAGGCTTTGTGTGTTTTTTTTTGTCCCTTTTAGAGAATTAAATATTCATTTAAGAAGGATGAGATTGAATATTCTATTGTACATCGGGTACAAGGTATCTTTGGTCGTGCTTCAGCAAAGTGGAAAGTAAGTGGTCAGCCCATACCTGAGGAGGCGTGAAGATACACAGTATGCATATTATGAGTTGGGTGTTCTTTCTGCTCCTCTCCAGTTCTCAACACGTATTTGCATGATGGTGCTATTGCTTGAAACAATTTGAGCCACATAAACCATTAGGGAAGTTTATCTCATCACTTTAATATTATCTGTAAGGATGACACTGAACATTCTATTTAATACATTATTAGGGATTAGAAAACCAAAAGGGCGTAGGCCTTTAATCCTAACACTCAGGAGGCAGAGGCAGGTGGATCTCTGTGAGTTCGAGACCAGTCTGGTCTACAGAGTGAATTCAAGGACAGCCCCAGCTATGCATGAAACCGTGTCTCAAAAAAAAGAAGAAAAGAAAAAGAAAAATCACCAGGGAGATGGTTGGGTGATGGGGCTTGGAGATGTGAGTTGATGTTTAAATTTTGATGGGGACTGATCTATAGATACATAAATAAACATACCTATATACCTATATATCTATATCTATATATATGAGAAGTGCTTTATATTTCTGAGAATGTAAGGCTTGTGTTTCTTTACCTGGTTTGAGATGTTTTTAGAATTTTACTGGACAAATTAGATAGATGCCAATTTTTTTTTAATATTTATTTATTATGTATACAATATTCTGTCTGGGTGTATGCCTGCAGACCAGACCTTATTACAGATGGTTGTGAGTCACTGTGTGGTTGCTGGGAATTGAACTCAGGACCTTCGGAAGAGCAGGCAATGCTCTTAACTGCTGAGCTATCTCTCCAGCCCCCAATTTTTTTTTCTTAGACTGTGGTAGGTGAGAGTGGAAGGTTAGACTGAATTCTCGTGAGGGATCCAAGGCTTCATTCAGTGAGGAAGACTCTCATAGATGAAGATCGTGTGGCACATTGGATCTTTTGAAACTTGCATGTTTTCAGTGAAGTTTTAATGTAAATATCAAATTCAAGCAGCTTATCTTTTTTTTGTTTTTCTTGTAGGATGATGTTCAACTTTGGCTATCCTATATAGTTTTTTGTAAGAAATGGGTAAGTAAAGCCATTTGTAGCTTCCTTTTCCCCTTGTGTAATCTGCTTCTTAAGCTTCATTCTATGTTACTGAACTGTTAACAGTTGGAGAGAGAACCCAGGGGCTCAGGAGCTGAGCCTCAGTCTCACATTTGTAGATCTGACCATGTGAATGATTCTCAGTCAGTTGTAAAGAAAATCGTTTTTATGCATATTTGTTCAGTAAAAAAAATTAGAGCTAGAAAGTTTTGTGTTTAGTGGTTCAGGTATAAAAAGCGTGTCTTTATTTGTTGTTATGTCTCTAACAATAGCAGATCTTTCCCACTAAGTGTGTGTGTGTGTGTGTGTCTGTGTACTATAGCTGGGTTGGAACTTGCTGTGTAGACCAGGCTGACTTTGAATACATAATGATCCATAGGCCTCTGCCTTCCAAATACTGAGTTTAAGGCATAATCTACTAAACTGGCTTTCCACTGGATTTTATAGTTAGTAGGGTATATATATTGCTTCCAGATGAATAGCAATGATTTCTCTGTGCAGGAAGTAAAGTGTTTTTCTCCTCTTTTACAGGGTACCAAAGCTCATCTTAGCAAGATATTCTCAGCCATGCTTGCCATTCATTCAAACAAACCAGGTATATCAAAATCTTCAACGGTTCTTTTTCTACATTTTGTTCAAACTCACCCATTTTTGAATATTTGCTGTGCTCAATGAGCCTAGGAAGTTATTTGGAGGACTTGGGCTTAGACTGTTTGCTACGTCCTAGTTTACCTGCTTGTTTTATACGTCTTGTCTGTGCGCCAGGTGTTGCAGCTGTGGACAGAAAGGAGAGTTTATCTTTTTAGCTGATGAAAATAAACTTGATAGTTCTGTAGGATGCATTTTATTTGGAGGCAGTAGATTTGGAATTATTCCAAAAGTTAGAAGGATAAAATAAGCATAGATTTATAAGGTTGGCTGGCACAAAGTGTGTGCTATTTTTTGTTGTTGTTTTTGGATTTTTAAATTATTTTATTTTTTGGGGGGACAGGGTTTCTCTGTGTATTCCTAGCTATCCTGGAACTCTATAGATCAGGCTGGCCATGAACTCAGAGACCTGCCTGCCTCTGTCAAGTGCTGGGATTAAAGGTGTGTGCTACCACCACCTGGCCTGTACTCGGGTTTTATAAGAGAAATGTAGAAACATTCTTGTGAGTGGTAAGGGGCATGCTCTTGTTTAGTGGAGGTATTCCAGTAATTGTTCTCACAGTATTATTAGGCTCAACCAGAGATTTATATGACTCAAGACTCAGGTGAGCTTAGCAATTTGTAGGACTAAAAGTCAGTGTGATTCTTGAGCTGAGGTTTCTGGAGGGACTACATGAGTAGATAGGAGAACGACTTTCGTAACCCATGGGTACAGAAGATTCTGGAAAGATCAATGCCCACTTTTAGGAGTCACATACTCAAGAAAGCTAAAAGCAGTGGCTTGCCGCTATTTGTGGTTCCAAGAAAGTCCAGATATGATTTCCCATCAGGGGTCGTTTTTACCAAAAGCAACCTTGCTTTTTGCAGTTTGGGTGACCAAACCCAGGGCCTTTGTGCATTCTAGGAAATGTTCTCTTGCTGAGCTATTTCCCAGCCCTCTCTTTCTAATCAAAACTTTTTTTTTAAAAAAAAAAGTACATAATTTCTTTATTTTGTGTATGTGTGAGCATGTGTGTATATGTGTGAACATGCACATGCCTTGGCACGTTATGTTGAGTTCAGAGGAAAATTTCTGGAAGCTAGTTCTTTTTTTCCACTGTGCGGGTCCTGGAGATCAAAGTCAGGTCATTAGATTGACAAGCACCTTTCTTGATGACGTGGCTTGGCAGCCCTTTTTCCAACTTTGAGTCACCAAATTCTATCAAAACGTTAGAAACTCACTTTTCCTTTGGTAAGATTAATAAATAACTTATTGGGGCTGGAGAGGTAGTTCAGTGGTTAAGAGCACTGGCTATTCTTCCAAAGGTCCTAAGTTCAATTCCCAGCAACCACACGGTGGCTCACAACCCTCTGTAATGAGATCTGGTGCTCTCTTCTGGCCTGCAGGCATACATTCAGAAGAAACACTATGTACATACTAAATAAATAAATCTTTTTAAAAAAACTTACTATATTAAAATTGGAGCATTGATTAATTTATAGAAATTCTGATTTTTTTTTCTTTTTTTTCCTATAGCTTTGTGGATTATGGCAGCCAAATGGGAAATGGAAGATCGCTTGTCTTCAGAAAGTGCCAGACAGTTATTTCTTCGGGCTCTACGATTTCATCCTGAGTGTCCAAAGCTCTATCAAGAAGTGAGTATACTGCTTAAAATGTAGTTATTCCTCCCCTTTTCTGTTTTTTTTTTTCTTCTAATGGGTAATCGTGTTTTGTGAAAATTTTATTCCTTCTTTTATTTTTGTTTTTTGTTTGTTTATTTTGGTTTTTTGAGACAGGGTTTCACTGTAGCTCTGGAGCCTGTCCTAGAACTAGCTCTTGTAGACCAGGCTGGCCTTGAACTCACAGAGATTCACCTGCCTCTGCCTCCCGAGTGCTGGCCTCAAACTCAAAGATCAGCCTACTTCTGCCTTCCAAGTGCTAGGTTTAAAGACATTTGCCACCATGCCCTGTTATTGTAGTTTATGTGTATGGATGTTTTGCCTGCATATAAGCCTGGGTACCACTTACATTTGTGGTTCCTGAGGAGACCAGAAGATGGTATCAGATACTATGTAACTGTAAATACAGACTGTTGTGAGCAGCCTTGTAAGTGCTGAGAATCAAATCTGGATCCTCTGTAACAAGTACTCTAAACTGTTGAGCCATCATCTCTCCTGCCCAAACATGACACTTTTTATTTATTTATTTATTTATTTTTGAGACAGTTTCTCTGTGTATTCCTGGCTGTCCTGGAACTCTCTCTGTAGATCAGACTGGATCCGCCTGCCTCTGCCTTATGAGTGCTGGAATTAAAGGTGTGTGCCCCACTGCCTGACTAATTTTTAAAAGTGGATTTTTTAATTTTAAAAAATTATTATTATTATTTATTTTTTGAGATTGGGTTTCTCTGTGTATATTTGGCTGTCCTGGAACTTACTGTGTATGTAGACAGGCTGGCCTTAACTTCACAGAGATCGCCAGATTCTGCCTTTGGCTCCCTAGTGCCAGGATTAAAGGCATGTGTCCCCAGGCTTGGCAAAAATTATTATTGTTTTGTGTGGATGTGCATGCGTGAATGTGCATGTGGAGTAAAAGGTAGATGTTAGAGCCATGTGTGTCTGCATTGATACTTTCCTGGATCTTGTTATGATTAGTGATCCACAATCCATAATTGTGGCTATTATTTTGTGAGATTAAATGTCTTAGTTTCCTTCCTTCCTTCTTCCTTTCCTTTCCATTCCTTTCCTTTCCGTTCCGTTCCATTCCGTTCCTTTTTTGAGTCTCTCTACATAGCCCTGGCCATCCTGAAAACACCACATAGACCAGGCTGGCCTTGAATTCACGGAGTTACCTACCTCTGCCTCCCAAGTGTTGGGGTCAAAGGTATGAGCCTCTGCACCCTGCAGTTACTTTTTTATTGTCCTGACAAAATACCATGACCAAGAGAATTTATAAAAGAAAGCATTTAATTTAGGGATTCATGGTTCCAGAGGGTTAAAGTCCATGACCATCATTGCAGGGAGCATGGCAACAGGCAGGCAGGCTTCATGCTGGAGCAATATCTGAGAGCTTACCTCTGATCTACAAGGCAGAAAGAGAGCTAATTAGAATGATGTGTGCTTTAGAAACCTCAAAGCCCATCCTAAGGACACACCTTCTTTAACAAGGCCTTACCTCCTAATCTTTCCACCAATTGGGGACCAACCATTCAAATGCCTAAACCTGTGGGACCATTCTCATTCAAACCACCACCCTAAGGAAATGAACAGTTTTTGTTTAGTAAACCTATTTTTATGTGGCTCTGCTCTTTGTTGCTAAATGGGATAGAAATCTGAGGTTTTTTTTTTTTTTTTTTTTTTTAGATTTATTATGTATACAGTGTTCTGCCTGCAGACCAGAAGAGGGCACCAGATCCCATTACAGATGGTTGTGAGCCACCATGTGGTTGCTGGGACTTAAACTCAGGACCCTTGGAAGAGCAGCCAGTGCTCTTAACCTCTGAGCCATCTCTACAGCCCCTAGAAATATGAGTTACTCAGCCTTTGTGGATACTTTTTACTGTCTATGGATGAGATTAAATCAAATTACTTGCAGAAGCTTCCATTCAGTCTTTTGGCTCAGACACTTAGATTACATGTCAAATAATCTCTTCCATCACATATCAGTATCAGCTAGTTTCATTCCAGTGTAAAATATGGTCCCTCATTACTCTATATCTGATACTAATGGTTTATAAGAAGCCATCTTGGATATTTTTAATTTAAAAAGCATCTCTAAGGATTTCTAGGTCATTATTTCCCTTTTGTAGTACTTTAGGATGGAGCTGATGCATGCTGAGAAACTGAGAAAGGAAAAGCAGGAATTTGAAAAAGCTGCCATGGATATGGTAAGAGTCTAATGTGCTGTCAATTGTTAGTCTTTAGAGCCTGCTTACAAGTAAAAGAATCTTTTTTTTTTTTTTAAGATCTATTTATTTATTATGTATATAACATTCTGCCTCCATGTATGTATGCCCACACTCCAGAAGAGGGCACCAGATCTCATTACAGATGGTTGTGAGCCACCATGTGGTTGCTGGGAATTGAACTCAGGACCTCTGGAAGAGCAGCCAGTGCTCTTAACCACTGAGCCATCTCTCCAGCCCCTGTAAAAGAATCTTTGAGATACATTTTTCTTTCCAATTTAATGTAACATTTTTCACTTACAGGTAAATTTGTAATTTATTTTAATTTTTAGAATTACATTTGCGTGTCTGTGTGTGTTTATGTCATGATGTCAGAGGATAGTCTGAGGAAGTTGGTTCCCTCTTTCTCTTTCCACCACACGGATCCTTTTTGTATTAAACTATCTTTCTGACCCAAACTTGGAACTCTTTTTTTTTTTTTTTTCCTTTTTTGGTTTTTCAAGACAGGGTTTCTTTGTGTAGCTTTGGAGCCTGTCCTAGAACTCACTCTGTAGACCAGGCTGGGCTCAAACTCACAGAGATCCACTCTGCCTCCTGAGTGCTGGGATTAGAGGCATGTGCCACCGCCGCCCAGCATTCTTGGAACTCTTGATCCTCAGCCTCAGCCTTCAGGGAGATGAGATTAGAGGTGTGCTCCACCTTTCCTAGCTATTTTCCTTTTTATATAATTTGAAATGTGACAGAATAACTGTAAATAAAAAGCTTTGAGTGTTAGGGCTGCTAATATGGGGTATACCTGTAATCCTAGTATTTGTGAATCTGAGCCAGAAGGAATTTGAGTTCTCGTATATCTTGGGATACATAACAAGACCCTGTATTCAAAAGATAAAACAGAAACAGAAACAAAGGAACTTGCTAAACTGTTACTATGTTTTCAATTCAGAACTTTGTGTGTAGATGGGGTATGCACACGTGTTATATGTTACTCATCGCATTTGTATGTAAGGGAGTATAAGAATTGCATGTGTAGCCAAAGGTTGCTTTTTCACCTTATATCTTATTTTTAAATTACATTTGAAAATATTGTTTTGTGGGGAGCACATATCATGGTATGTGTGTGGAGGAAAACTTGCAGGAGTTGGTTCTGTCCTTCATCACATGGGCCTTGGGGATCCATCTTAGGTGGTCAGGTTGGCAGCAGCCATCTTTACTCATTGAGCCATCTTAACAGCCCTTAATTTGCTTTTTAAATTATATTTATTTATTTGTGTGCCATAGTACCTGTAGAGGTCAGAGGCTAACTTAGAGGAGTTGGTTTCTCCTTCCAGCAGTTATCCCGGAATCCAGCTCAGGTCATCAGACTTGGCAGCAGGGCCTCTTTATGCATGAGACCGTCTAACTGGCCCTTATTAAAATTAAAAAACAATTACTATTTTTTATTTGCGTATTTGTTTTTGAGGCAGAGTCTCATTATTTGGCTCTGCCTTGCCTAGATCTCTTATGTTGACCAGACTGGCCTTGAACTCATAGGGACCCACTTGCCTCTGCCTCCTGAGTACTGGGATTAAAGCTGTGTCTAGCTGTAATATACTTTTTTCATCTGTTTGTATGTGTGTTGGGATGGGAGCACACAGGTACCATAGTATGTGTATGGTGGATGGTGGTCAGAGGACAATTTGTGGGAGTTGGTTTTCTGCTTCTACCTCATGAGTCCCAGGTACTGAACTGTCATAGGGTTGGTGACAAAGTGCCTTTGCCTGTTGAGCCATCTCACTGGTCCTTTCCACCTTTTTTTTTTTTTTTTTTTTTTTTGAGATAGCGTTCCTGAATGTGGAACTCATCTATTTGATTAGACCAGCTGGTCAGTAGGCCCCATTGGTCCCTTCTCTTCTTACCACTAGGATTTCAGGTGTGTGCTACCACACCTGTTTTTTTGCATGAGTACTGGGGATTTACAAATTTGGGTACTTATACTTGTGTGGCAAGTACCTTATCAACTGACCCATTTCCCCAGTCCTCAGAACTTGTTTTTTTTTTTTTTTTTTTTTTAAATATTTATTTATTTAGCCTGCATGCCTGCACACACACCAGAAGAGGGCACCAGATCTCATTATAGATGATTATGAGCTACCATGTGGTTGCTGGGAATTAAACTCAAGACCTCTATAAGAGCAGCCAGTGCTCTTAACCTCTGAGCTACCTCTCCAGCCCCAGAACGTTTTTTATTCAAATAAAATACTCTATAGAGGGATAGTCAAAGCATGTGTAGCCCGATCTGTTCTGGTCTAAATGGAGAGCGAGACTGAAAGCAGAGGCTTAAGGAGCCTGAGAGGAAGAGCAGGATGATTAGTGAGATCCAAGCTGCACGCTTTACAAGTGAAGGCGCTGGCCTCAGAATTGGGCTTTGTCGGAAGTCCTGTGCACTGTTGTCTAGGACAGTTAATTTCCTTCCTGCTGGGTTTTGTTTGTTTGTACTTCCTGGTATTACTTTTTCAGTTATGGTTGATGTATACTTTGTAGGGGAGTTTTGATCATCCTGAAGAAATCCTTAAGGGCGAGTTGGCGCGGATCATTTACAAAAATTCTGTAAGCAAGATTAAAGGTAAATATTCTCTGGATTTTTTTGGGGGTGGGGGGGTAGGTGTTCTCTTTGTGATGAAAAGAACTATTAACGTGTGGCAAAGCTTCCTTCTGAGCTATCATTGGGCATTTCAAAGATTTTGTTGAGTAGTCAACTGATTTGGGGGAGTTGAAAAGTAGATGATTTAATCTTTGCCTTATGCCCTTTAGTTTATGAAACTTTGGAATAGTTAGAAATATTTCAAAATATTAATGTCTTTGTTTATATGTTGGGAATAGAAGTCTGTCTTTGCAATTTAACTAACAGCAAACCTCCCTTGATTTTTAAATTTTAGGTGCAGAATTTCATGTGTCACTTCTTTCAATTGCACAACTATTTGATTTTGCCAAAGATCTACAAAAAGAAATTTATGATGAGTAAGTTAAATAATGGTAAGGTAAACATGTCTATTTCTGGTCTTGTGATAAATATTTGAGGCTGTGGAGAAGTGAAAAAGAATATATACCTGGCAGTGGTGGTGCACACCTTTAATTTTAGCACTTGGGGGGCAGAGGCAGAGATAGGCAGATCTCTGAGTTTGAGGCTAGCATGGTCTACCAGAGTGAGTTCTAGGACAATACAGAGACACCCTGTTTCAAAAAAAACAAAAGGGAAAAAAAAGAATATGCTTTACAAACTTTAGGAAAAATTATGTTATATTATAGATAGAAAATATATATTCCTGCAGTGTTTTTTTTTGTCTGAAATAATGGCTTTGTTTCTAAAATAGAATGCATTTTACCATCTTTTCCTAAAAGTTTATGTCAATATATATTCTTCTTTTCTGCAAAATCAGAGTTGTGTTCATAATTTAAGCTGCAGTGTCTGGTTCTGGTATTTAAGAATTATTTGTGTGTATTAGTTAATTTTTATGCTGTGATGAAACACCATGACCAAAAACAACTTACAGAAGGAAGGGTTTATTTTAGTTTATGGTTCCAGAGAACTGGAGTCCATATGGTGGGAAAGACATGGCATGCTGGTACGAGCAGGAAGCTGACTGATCACATCTTTACCTGCACACAGGAAGCAGAGAGTGAGCGCAAGTGGAGTGTGGCTATAACCCCACAAACCCTGCCCCCCCTGATGTCCTTTTTCCTGCAAGGCTGTACTTTTGAAAGATTCCTTAACCTCCCCAAACAGTGCTTCAAACTGGAGACCGAGTGTTCAAATCCGTGGTCCTCTGGGAGAAATGTTTCTCATTCAAACCACTGCATAGTGCTTACATTAGTTACTTCCTTTCTTAGGTTCCGTTTCTGGGGTCATGGGAAGTAAACTAGAACATGAATCAGTTTGTTCTTTGAATGTCTTCAAGGTTTTGGTACAGGATTAGGTTGTGCTTTTCTCTGCCTCTGTTACAAGAATTCAAAAGCCCAGGCTCTCAAGGCTTCTGTGGCTACAGCTCTGATCTGATTTGGAGAGCTATCATAATTTTTTGGAGAGCTATCATTTTTTTTTTTCTTCTCTAGCATTGTAGACCAGGATGACCTCAAACTCACAGAGGTCCACCTGCCTCTCTGCTTTCTGAGTGCTGGGATAAAAGGTGTGTACTACCACTGCCCAGCTTGAGCTATTATAGTTTTTTAAAAAGATTTATTAATTTATGTGCATGGGTGTTTTTTGTCTTCATGTACATTTGCACACCAGAAAAGGGCATCGAAATTTCATGGAGACTACAATTATAGGTGGTTGTAAACTACCACATATATGCTGGGAACTGAACTCAGGACCTCTAAAAGAGTAGACCAGGTTGGCCTCTAACTCACAAATATCCGCCTGCCTCTGCCTCCCAAGTACTAGGATTAAAGGCCTGCGTCACCACCGCCGCCCAGCCATAGCCGGTGCTCTTAACCACTGAGCCATCTTTTTTTCTTTTTAAATTTATTTATTTATTATGTATACAATGTTCTGTCTGCTTGTATGCCTGCCCACCAGAAGAAGGCACCAGATCTCATAGATGGTTGTGAGCCACCATGTGGTTGCTGGGAATTGAACTCAGTACCTCTGGAAGAGCAGCCAGTGCTCTTAACCTCTGAGCCATCTCTTCAGCTCTGAGCCATCTTTTCATCCCTAAGCTATTATAATTTTTTCTTTGTTTGTTTTGAGACAGGGTTTCTCTGTATAACAGCCCTGGCTATTTTGGAACTCATTCTATAGACCAGGCTGGCCTCAAACTCACAGAGAATCCACCTGCCTCTACCTCCCAAGTGCTGGGATTAAAGGTGTGCCACCACCACCCGGCAAGAGCTACTATAATTTTAAAGTTAATATTTGTTACGTTTTTGTTTATTATTTATTTATTTATTTAAAAGGAGGGTCTGGAACTTAATATGTAGCCCAGGCTGGCCTTGAATTTGTGGGAATCATTCTGCCTCAGGCTTCTGAATGCCGGGAATATAGGCTTGTGCCACCATGTCCAGCAAATGTTAACATTTGTAAATGGTACCTGAAACATTCTGAAATCCTATTGATAATTAACAGCTCTGTTCCATTGATAAGTCTATACATTAAGCTATTCTGGAAATGTATAGACTTATTGCAGCTGTAAAAGGGTGTCCTGTGTCCTTTAGTAGACCATCAGGATTCCGTTAGTCTGGAATTAGTTTCTTATCATGGGGCAGGTGCCAGTGAGATGTAATTTTCAGCCTTCAAGCTCTGCACACCGATGACCCACTCACTTGGGATTATGTGGCACGGCGAGAATTAGAGATCGAGTCCCAGCCAGGTGAAGAGCAGCCTGTCTCAAAGCAAGCCAAAGCTGTGGAAGTGGGCCGAAGGGAGGAAAGGTGCTGTGCGGTGTACGAAGAGGCAGTGAAGACTCTGCCTACAGGTGAGTCTGTCTTAACAGTACAGATGTAGAGGGATGTAACTCAGTGGTGGAGCAAGCATGTGCTCTGAGTTCTGTCCCCAGCAGAAGAGAAAAAAAGAAGAGAAATCTCAGTAGCAGACAGTTCACAGTGTTCCTGGCTTTCTTTTTATTCCCTAAATTAAAAAAAGAATTATGGGTATTTTTTAATGTGTGTATATGTGTGAGTGCATGCTACAGCATACATTTGCTAGTTAGAGGACAAGTCACTGGAGTGGGTTCTCTCCTGATACGTGGGTCCCACCTAGGAAGTGGACTGAGGTCATCAGGCTTGTCATCAAGAGCCTTTATCTGTTGAACTGTCCTGCCAGCCTCTTTATATCCCCTTTTCTTTTTTGAGACAGGACCTCGTGTATCCCAGACTGTCCTCAATCTACTACATTAACCATGATGGCCTTGAACTTCACGACCAGTATGTGGTGTCTCGTGCATGTTAGAAAGCACTCAACTAACTGAGCTAATACCTAACCCTGTTTGTCTTTTTCTAGTTGTTCTTTCTAGTTTTTCATGATGAGAGTTCATGTAACCTAGGCTGGCCTTGAACTCCTGATCCACCTGCCCCTGCCTCCTGTGTGCTGGGATTTCAGGTGTGTGCTAGAATTTTCACCAACTTCTTCTGTAATAGAGGTATTTAGGCTTATTGCCTGGCAGAGATGATACTTAGTATAATTCAGGGGTGGCGATGTAGCTCAGTTGGTAAAGTGCTTTCGTGGAGCACATGAAGCCCCAGGGTTTGATCCCCAGCACTGCAGTAAACTCAAGTGCATAGCTGAAGTTCAGTGTTATCTTAGCTATATAGTGAGTTTGAGGCCGCTCTAGGCTGCATGAAACCCTGTCTCAAAAACAAAAATAAGCCAACTCCCAAACCTAAGAGATTATAATTAAGTATTATCCTATATCTTTATTTTTCTTTGTGTGTGTGGGTTGGGGTGAGACAGGTCTCACTATGTAGCCCTGACTGGCCCAGAACTTCTCAGGTAGACAAGACTGGCCTTGAACTCACAGAGAGATCTGCCTGCCTGTGCCTTCTGAAGGCTGGGGCTTCGTCTTATATCTGTCACTATAGATTACGTTCTTGTTTGGTAATATTGAAGAATAAAGGCAGTGCAGGTAGCCAACCTAGACAAGCAGTTTTTTTTTTTTAATTGTTTTTGTTGAGTTGCATATTTTTCTCCACTTCCCTTCCTTCTTCCCCCCCTCCCTAGACAAGGATTTTTTGAATTTATGTCATTGCTCAGTTGCTTTCCCCCAGTATCTGATGTCTGGTTCTCTGTAATGGGAGATTTTTTTTTTTCCTTTTTTTCTTTTTAAACCAGGATAGTTTAAACTTTTACTTTTTTTTTTTTTTTTCCTTTTTTTCTGGTTTTTAAAGACAGGGTTTCTCTGTGTAACAGCTCTGGCTGTCCTGAAACTTGCCTTGTAGACCAGGCTGACCTTGAAGTCACAGAGATCCTACTGTCTGCCTCCCAAGTGCTGGGATTACAAGCATGCGCCACCACTGTCCAGCTTAAAATTTCTTTTTAAAAATGATTTTTATTATTTTTAAAGATATTTTATTTTTATTATTTTTATTTTATGTGTATGTGTGTTTGTCCCGGTGAGTGAATAATGTCACATGTGCTGGTGTCCACAGAAGCCAAAAGGGGTTGTCGGATCCCTTGGAGCTGGAGTTGCAGGTGGTTGTTAGCCACCCAATTTGGATGTTAAGATCCTAACTCAGGTCCTCTGGAAGAGCAGCCAATGCTCTTAACCCCTGGGGCATCTCTAGCTGCTAACTTCACCTTTTTTCTAGAGGAGTTTCCCTTTGAAAGGAAGATGTTTGAACTAAGAGGAGAGTGAACTAATTAATGTCACCTGACTTTTCCAGCGGCCATGTGGAAGTGTTACATCAACTTTTGCTTGGAAAGGTTTTCTAAGAAGACCAGTAGTGTACCCCTCAGAGGACAGGTAAGGCATTGCATAGCTACCAAACAAGGACATAGTTCTTTTGGGGTTTGGGCTAGCTCCCAGAATTTCAGACTTAACACTTGACTTCCGCTGTGGGTGACCTGTCATCATGAAGATCTGGTCTGCTTTGCCCTACTGGGCTGTCCCAGGTGCAGGTGCATAGCTCATCTCATCGTGAGTGACCCACGATGTCACTGACGTCGAGTCCCATCTCAGAATTCTCAGAAATGTTCAAGAGCTCTCTGCCCAGATTTGTGGCCAGAGGCCCCTGCCAGATTCTGTTTAATGACCCCAGATGTTTCTGATTTCAGAGACTGGAAAGAACCATGCTTGCATTCAGAAAGGCCCACGAACTGAAGCTCCTTTCTGAAGCCCAGTACAAGCAGTGGGTAAGACCATAGAAAGCACATTCATTGCCAGTTATGTATACTTCATTCTGATTTAACATATATAACACCAAAACAGAAAAGTCAGAGTAAGCCTACTGAGCATTCCCATCCCCTCTCTTCTCTTTTCCTCCCTTCTGTGTCTCTTCTCTTCCACGTTCCCTCCTCCCCTCTTTTTTTTTTCCTTTTAAAGGATTTTTGTGTTTGTTTTTTCGGTACAGGGTTTCTCTGTGTAGCTTTGGAGCCTGTCCTGTTCAAGGCACTGTCCTTGAACTCACAGAGATTCACTTGCCTCTGCTTCTTGAGTGCTTTAAAGGCGTGTGCCACCACTGCCCAGCTTGTTTTTGCTTTGTTGAGACAGGGTTTCTCTGTGTAGCAGCTCTGGCTGTCCTATAACTCATTCTGTAGACCAGACTGGCCCGGAACTCAGAGATCTGCTTGCCTTTGCCTCTTGAGTGCTGGAATTAAAGGTGTGTGCCACCATCATCCAGCAAAAGATTTATTTTTTACTTTATACATATGAGTATTTAGCCGCATATATGTATGTGGAGGGTGAAAGAGGGTTTTGGATCTCATGGAACGGATGGTTGTTTACAACATGTGGGTATTGAGAATTGAACTCCAGTCCTCTAGAAGAGTAACCAGTGCTCTTAACTGCAGGGCCTTCTCTCCAGTTCTTCTCTCTTTTCTCCCTTCCCTACTTCTTCCTTTCCCTTCTGCTTCCCATCCTTCCTGGGTTCCCTCCCTTTCACCTTCCCTTCCCCCTTCTCATTCCTCCTCCTTTTCTTTGCTTTCTTTTACTCTTCTCATTTTTGCAATATTGGCACTGTAATCCCAGTGCTGGGAAGGCAGAGACAGGCAGACTCTGGAAGTCATCTCTTCAGTTGAGCTGAGTAGATGAGCTCCAGGTTCAGTGAGAAACACTATCCTAAAACATAAAGTGGAGGGCTTGGAGATGGCTGCTAAGTGCTTGCTGTACAGTGTCAGGACCAGGGTGTGGATCTCCAGTACCCATGTAAATGCCTGGAATTCTAGTGTACTGAAGGGAAAGACAGGATGCCCAGAGTAACCTGGCTAGTTAGATTAGCTCTGTGGTGAGCTCTGGGTTTAGTTGAGAGACCCTGCCTCAGTGAATAAGGTGGAGAGCTATGGCTGAAGCTAACATCAGCTTTGAACCTCCATCTGCATGACCGCACTCATGCAAGAAAAAAAAAAGATAGCGACTATGGAAAGCAGCCTCTGACTTTCATGTGCACATGCTTGTGTGCACACACACACCTATATCAAAATGCATATGTGTACATTCACACTTTTTTTTCTTTTCTCCCAAGACAGGGTTTCTCTGAAACAGCCTGGCTGTCCTAGTACTCGCTCTGTAGACCAGGTAGCCTCGAGCTCACCGACATCCACCTACCTCTGCCTTTTCTGGGATTAAAGGCATGTGCCACCACTGCCCAGCAGATCTTGTTACAAATGATTGTGAGCCACCATGTGGTTGCTGGGAATTGAATTGAGGACCTCTGGAAGAGTAGTCAATGCTCTTATTCTCTGAGCCATCTCTCGAGCCCCAGCTAGATCTCTTAATCCCTGAACTTTAACCTCTCTAGCTATATAGTGTCAAATTACGTTATGGAAAAGTTATACCAGTAAAGTACATTGAGTGAATGAATTTCTTCTGAGTCTACAGATGCTATTTTTATCTTTAGTATGTATGCTCTAGTGGGTGTGAGTTCTAGCTTAAATTACTTAGACTCTGCTTTTCATCCCTTCTCTGCTGAAAGGAAATACACAACTTTGTGTATGAATCTGTCATGACGTGTGTGAGGAGAGGTATTTTTGGGAAGTGATTCTTCATTTTGGTGTGGGATCCTGAAAGAGAACTCAGCTGACTGGGTTGCCGGGCAGCTTTCTTTCCCTGCTGAGCCATCTCTTTCCTCAGCCCGCCTCTCTGATTTTTGGTTGTCCTATGGGTAGGAGCAGGGAAAGAAGGGAGACTTCCAGATGCCCTTTATCAGCTGTGGGAAAAAGTGTAGTGGGAAGGCTGTTGAGATTATTGTCATAAATAGTCTTTATACGCCATTCTTTATATATGTCATTTTGCTTTCAAGTGGCTCTTTACATGTGCTTTGTCTTTCTCAGGTTGACTTGTTGCTGCGCCAGGACCTCCTTAAAGAAGCTTTGCAGGTGGCAGAAGCTGGGACTGACTTGTTCAAGGACTCTGAAACCATGTGGCAGATGAAGCTACAGGTGCTCATTGGGTCAAAGAGCCCCGATATAGCTATGCATTTTGAGGAAGCCTTTGCACACCTCAAACCCCAGGTCTGTGAATTGTGTCTTTCATATTTAATTAATTAATTATTTTATGTGTGTCCTGCATGTATGTCTGTGTCCCATGTGTGTATCTGGTGCCCAAGGAGGTGTTGAGTCTCCATGTTGCTGCTGGGAATGGAACCTGGGTCCTTCGCAACAAATGTTCTTGACCACAGAACCAACTCCCAGCTCAACTCTTTTTGGAAAACTGTTTTTATTTGTTTGTCTTATTTTTTATTTTTAAAAGACAGGGTCTCATGTAGCCCACACTGACCTAAGGAGAACCTTGAACTTTGATTTTTCTGCTTCCACCTCCTGAGTGCTGGGATTTATAGGCACACTTCACCATGTCTGCTTTATGTAGTGCTGGGGATTGAACCCAGGACTTTGTGCAGGCTAAACACACAACTGAGTTTGAACTGAGCTGTATCTCCAGCCCTCTTCTAAAGAAGAAAAAAAAATACAGTGTTCTGTTTGCATGTATGCCTGCAGGCCAGAAGAGGGCACCAGATCTCACTACGGATGACTGGTTGTTGGGAATTGCACTCAGGACCTCTGGAAGAAGAGCCAGTGCTCTTAACCTCTGAGCCATCTATCTCTCCAGCCCTCCAACTGTCTTTTCAGAAACCTTTTAAGATTTTATGAAAGCTCATTACTAAAATGAGCTTGTCTAAAGGAACAAATCCTAGAATAATTGTTATTAAATGTTAATAGTTTGAGGATTGAAGAGAAGTTACTTCTATTTCTAATCCTTTATTTGTAAGTTTACTAAATCATGTAAGATTTCTTATTCTGCTTAAATCGTTTACAAATGAGAAATACTAATAGAATATTTTCTCTTGCATCCACATCTGTTCATAAACTCAACTTGAAATCACAAAAATCTAAATGTTGACATTCTAAACTTACTTTGGGGAACAAAGTACATTACTGCTTTCTGCTGTCTACCTGTCTCTACACAGTGATGGTCAGGCAGGCCAGCCTAGATCAGTTAGTATTTTTTTTTTAAAAAAAAATTTATGATTTATTTATCTTTATTTTATGTGCATTGGTGTGAAGGTATCAGATCCCCTGGAACTGGATTTTCAGACGATTGTGAGCTGCCATGTGGGTGCTGGGAATTGAACCCGGGTCCTCTGGAAGAGCAGTCAGTGCTCTTAATGGCTGAAGCCATTTCTTCAGCCCCCTAGATCAGTTCTTATGAAGTGCTCCCAGACAACAGACTCATGACCTGGGTAGCTGTGGGGCTGCGTGGATATGTTTTTTTTGTTTTTTTTTTTTTTTGCTTATTTACCTGATAGGCGATTGCTCATGATGACTATAGCCAGGATAGTCCTGTCAGAATTGAACTCGATTATCGAAGTGTTTCTCTGGATGATTTGGTTAGGAGGCTGCAGTGACCCTGTCCTTACAGTGATGAGTTTTCAGAGCACAGTGCTGGGAACGTCAAATCTAACAATTTTTGTTGTTGTTGTTGTTTTTGAGAGCAGGCTTGTCTGCCCTTGTGGATTTCTTGGGCCGAGTGGAGTGAAAGTGCTAAAAGCCAGGAGGACACTGACGCAATCTTTAAGGTACAGCCCCCTTCTGTCCCTTGTGGTCATATCTCAGGTGTCTACTTACTTCCTTGGGGTGGGTCTTAGTAATATGTTTTGATATTCACTAAGTTCCTTTACAGAGCTTGTTTTTGTTTCTTTTCTTTTAAATGTAGAGAGCTATTTTAGCTGTCACAGGTGCCAGTTCAATAACTCTGAAGGAGAAATACCTGGATTGGGCTTATCGAAGTGGTGGCTACAAAAAGGCCAGAACAGTGTTTAAAAGGTACTCCCGAGTGCTCCTGCCCACACTCAGTTCTTCATACCCAGACTATGTGGATTACAATAGTGTCTGAAGTGCTAATCAGAGAGACTTTCAAAACTTACTTCCTTTTTCTGTTTTTGTATAGTTAAAACAATTCACATACGCAGAGGAAATGACATTTAGCTCACTGATGACTGTAATTGTGTCACTAGTACAAACAGCTCTGTTAGCAGATCATTTCTTTTTAAAGCAGTAGGGATTGAGCCAGGGCCTTGCACTTAGACAGGGGTTGTATATGGAGCTGGATCTCTAGCCTATTACATCATCTTAGTAATTGTTTCTTATATAGTTGATGTACACTGTAATTCCAGTTTTGAATACCATTGCTAAGCGTTAGATTGTCTCCTTTCCTCTCCAGTAAAGCTTCTCCATAGCAGCAGTTATTTAAAGCAGATGTGTGGAGCCTCATGCGGTAGAACATGCCGGTAACCCCAGGAGACTAAGTTAGGAGATCATCTGAACCTAGCACTTAGAGACCAAACAGGGCAACGTAGAGAAACATGTTATAAAAACAAAACAAACAAATGAACAACAACAACAACACAGAAAATGTGTGTGGGAAACTGTTTAAGGGTGGTAAAGAGTCAGTTACTCGAAGTTGAGGCATGGGAGTGACTCCGTCAGGTCCAGTTTTGCCTGAGATTGGTGCTGAGTTTTTGTTAAACCTGTTGTGGAAGCAAAGCCTTGTTATGTATTAATATTTATAAACTGTAAAAGGCTTCTGTCATTGTGGGAACTAACATTTACCCACTCTTTTTTAGTTTGCAGGAAAGCCGCCCGTTTTCAGTTGAATTTTTCAGGAAAATGATACAGTTTGAAAAGGAGCAGGTGAGTATTCCGAGCACTTCCTGCCTAAAAACGAGGCTCTGTGTTTATTACTCAGGGCAGCATCTTTTGTTTAAACTTTAGTCAGAGTAGAGTGTGAGCCCTGGTTCCCTGGCTCAGCCTCTGTCCATAGAACTGCTAAGAATGGTAATCAAGCCGAGATGAGAAGGTGTGTATCTGGAGAGCAGGAAACCCAGACACCCAGGAAGCTTCCCCGCTAGGCTGGGTGAGCTGCAGCTGCTGCTTGCCTCCAAGGTGCACTGTCCTCTTGTCTTGGGCTATAGATGGGCGCTTAATTACTGCTTCGGGAGGTTTTAACTGTAACTTATGAGGAGAGTGAAAAGGTAGGAAAGTCTCAGGTACACAGCTCAGGGTGATGGTGTAATGTTGTCTCTAGTCCCAGCACTCAGGACCTCTGAGAGTTTGAGGTCAGCCTGCTCTATGTAGTGAGTTCTAGGCCAGCCAGGGCTTTATAACAGGACTTCTAACAACTGTCTGGAACTTCAGTTCCAAGGGATCAAACACCCTCTTCTGGCTTCCATGCAGACAAATAAAATAGAGAAATCTATAAAAAAATTCTTAAAAGCTCAAGATACGTGCCATCATATATGTTATATATGCTAACATGTAGTCTTCCAAAAGAATTACAGTTACTTTGTTAATATATAGTCTTCCAAAAGAATTATAATTGTTTATAGAGATAGCTAATAGATGAGTATACCTATTTCCTCATAGCTTCTCTAAGTATTCAGCTTTTTTTTATTTCTTTGATTTTGTTATATTTCACATTGGAGGGATTTATTTTTATTTGAAATGTGAAAAATTACTAGTGAGGTCGAGCTCCTGTTTTGTTTTGTTTGTTGTTGTTGTTGTTTGCTTTTTGCTTTTGTTTTTGTTTTTTGAGACAAGGTTTCCCTGTAGCTTTGGAGCCTGTCCTGGAACTCACTCTGTAGACCAGACTGGCCTCAAACTCAGAGATCCGCCTGCCTCTGTCTCTCGAGTGCTGGGATTAAAGGTGTGCGCCACAACTACCTGGCCCCAAGAGCTCCTGTTTTCATTATTGTGACTATTGTTACTTAAGTCAGGTACGTATTGTGCTGAAGTATAGTATAGTCTTACATGATGAGACAGTTCAACATAATATTTAATAACCAATCTCTGGATTATTAATGTCATAGTTATGCTGTGGGCAAGTCACTTAATTGTATGTTTTAGCCTCATCTATATAAGAAGGCCCCCTGTCTGCTAAATGTGTATGAGACATATAAGACCCAATGGGATACTGAATAGAAAGAATATGTATAATGCAATTGTCAGGGACCAGCTTTGATTAAAATACCTCTCTCCAGGTATTAGGCTAGGAAAGAGCTAAGGCCCTAACTGCTGAGTAGATCTCTCCAGCCCCATACAAAAGACTTCAGTTTAGCTGATGGTGGTAGCCAGGAGGCAGACAGGCAGATCTCTGAGTTCGAGGCCAGCCTGTATATAGAGTGCTACAGGGTGAGTTCCAGGACAGGTAGGGCACACAGAGAAATCCTGTTTCGAAAAGCCACACACACACACACACACACACACACACACACACACACAAAATAACAATAACAAAAAAGACTTTAGATGATGTTAATCTACTGTGAAAATGCACTCAGAGTGGAGCTAGAAGTGCCGTGGTAGGGAGCTTTCATAGCATGCGGTTCCACAGAAACTGGGTGTGGTGATGAACACCTATTGTCTCAACACTTAGGAGGTGGAGGCAGGAGGACCAGGAGTTCCAGGCATCATCCTTAGTTACACAGAGTTCAATGACAGCCAGAGCTACAAAAGCAGTGCCCACTATTCTGTTAGGTCATAGCCTGTCATCACTCTAGAGGTAGGAGGGCCTAGGAGAATGGAGCCAATAAATTAGGTGGACTAAAATCTCATGCAACAGCCAACTTTATTTGGAGCTTCAGACAGTTTATACTCAGGTTAAGATAGGTCACATGTATAAAGTTCTCATGAGTTCAGACTATATACAATCACAAGCCACTGGCAAAAATATGCTTTCCATAGAGGGCATATAAAAGATAATTGAATAACAACAGCAAGCAATAAGGAGTAATCTGAAGTGAAGTCATTCCTATCTGCTGCACCTGGAAGGAGCCTGAAAACACATTCTAAGAACGATTCTGTGTTTTTGAAGAAACTGAGGTCACAAGATTCTGTCTTGTTTTCTTGGAGTAGTCTAACAAGAATTCTTTCTCCTTAACTGACTCCATTCCTGGACTGTGTTCTGACATAGACCACACTTTGTTATCTGTAATGTGCTGAGGTGTTTTCCAAGGGAAGAAATAGGCCTTAAGGAGCTTGAAGATCATGTACCCGTATTTATGTGTTATTGTGATAACATAGGAGGATTGCTCTGAGAAAGGTTTTTGCTGCCCAACAAACCTCCACTGACACAATAATCCAATCAGACCAAATCAAACCAAATTAGAAAAAGCTCAGGTTTTTTTTTTTTTAAAAAAAGATTTATTTATTATGTGTACAACATTCTGCTTCCATGTATGCCCACACACCAGAAGAGGGCGCCAGACCTCATTACAGATGGTTGTGAGCCGTCATGTGGTTGCTGGGAATTGAACTCAGGACCTCTGGAAGAGCAGTCAGTGCTCTTAACCTCTGAGCCATCTCTCCAGCCCCAAAAGCTCAGGTTTAATGGGTGCCAGCGCTCCTGGGTGGCATTCCAGTCCCAAGAGAGGAAAGACTGGGAAAACACAGAGAGGGGAAAGGAAAACCAGAGGATCATGTGTTCGTTCTCTGGGGGACAGTTTAAATACCCTGTGGGAGTGGTCTCAAGCCTGTCTGGGGAGGGGTCACCGTTTGGCGGACTTTCTTGGATGTGGAGTCTGGACTGAGGCAACTATCAGGGGAGAGGCCTTGGATAGAAAGTTCCACCCAAATATTCCAGAATGAATGCCAGGGACTGGGGCGAAGCCTGGACCCAAACATTCCAGACTCTTCGGATATAGGGGTGTCAGTGGTTGACCAAACACTATGAAGTCTGCTAACCTGGGCTGCATAATGCATGATGAAATCTTGTCTCAAACAAAAAAAGGTTTTAAGGGGGTCGTAACTTAGAGCACAAATTCTCAAAAGGAAGAAATCCTAGCATAGGCTACAGAACTGTTTCTTTGTTCACTTAAATTCCACTCAGCCCCTCAGGGGTTTCAAGTGTTATTCCTGTGACACCTTGCCAGTTCCACCCTGACAATGTAATTAGACTTTTCCCTATGTCAGCCAGCTAAGTGCTTTCCTGGTCAACATTCACTTCATTTTGGTAAATGTGTTTTTTCTTTTCTTGGTCTTATTTTTTTTGTGAGCCACAGTGCGAGTGTGGAAGTCAGAGGACAGCTTCTGGGAGTTGAGTCTCAGCTTCTGCCATGTGGGTGCTGGGGAATCAGCTAAGGCTGTCAGGCGTGGTGGCAGCTGTCCTTGGCTGCTGAGCCATCTCAGCATCCTGGTTTTTTCTTACTTTTTTGGGATAAGTTGGTTTGATCTTTCTCCTTCAAACACCTAACAGATCGTAGTTGCTTAAAATAGAGGCAAGTGAATTTATGATTAGATGGATGAAGGCAGATCTGGTTGTTGTTACAGGACCCCTGCAAGATGGCAAACCTGCGGGAATATTATGAGAGGGCACTGAGAGAGTTCGGCTCTACTGATTCTGGTAAGTAAACTTCAGTTATGGGTGTGAGTTCTGCTTGTGCATTCTCTGAGCTGTTACCTGGGTAGAATAGTGTTTCTGGTTTGCACTCTCCTTCTGTTGTGGATTTTGAGGCAGGGTCTTACTCTGTCATCTAGGCTTCCTTGGAACTCACTACGTTACCTTGACTAGCCTCAGACTGACAGTACTCCTGTCTACCTCTGTAGCACAGGATTTTCCTTATCTTTTAAGATTGCAAGCCCTCGTGTCTACTAGTTCTCTTAAGGACTCTGGATCAGGCAAAGATTTGCTTGGTTTGGGTCTCTCTTCTTTTTGTTTTTCTAGACAGAGTTCTCTGTGTAGCCTTGGCTGTCCTAGAAATAGCTTTGTAGACCAGGCTGGCCTTGAACTCACAAAAGATCTGCCTGCCTCTACCTCTCGAGTGCTGGGATTAAAGATCTACCTTGGTTTGGGTCTTGTAAAAAGAAAAATTTATGTGGACTGTTGAGATGGCTCAATGGCTAAAAGCACTTGTTTCCAAGCATAAAGATGTGAATTTGATCTCTTGAGCCCACATGGTAGAAAAAAAGGACTGACTTCCACAAATTGTCTTCTGACCACGTGTGTGCCATGACATACAGGTCTATATACATACACACAATATAAAATAAATAACTTTTTAAAAATTATGTGTGTTGGTATGTAGTGGTTCATGACTATAATCTTATTGCTGTAGAGGTGGAGACAGGGGTATTCCCAGGAGTTTGAGAACAGTCTAGGCTATGTAGTGAGTTCTAGGCTAGCTTGTACTACGGAATGAGACCCTGTCTTTAAAAATTAAAAGTAAATCAGACTAGTTAAAACAAGTATTTATAAAGAAAACGTTGGTGTAGGCCAGTAGTCACAGCTGGTCATCATAGTAGAAAAGACGGGTCAGTAGGTGCTTGGTCAGTTACACTAAGGCTGGTCTGCTGTGGCATGGTCTGGGCTGACTAGATAACAACAGTGTGTACCATCTCTTTTAAAGAGCAGAAAGGAAACCTGGCGGTGGTGGATGGTGGTTGTGATCCCCTTTAATCCCAGCACTTGGAAGGCAGAGGCAGGTCCACAGAGTGAGTTCCGAGAAGTACGCCAGCACTTGGGAGACAGGGGTAGGCAGATCTCTGTGAGTTTAAGGCCAATGTGGTCTGCAGAGTTGAATTCCAGGATGGCTAGGACTACACAGAGAAACCCTGTCTTCAAAAACCAAAACCCAAAACCAAACCAAATCAAAACAAACACCAACAAAAAAGTAGAAAGGAGTTTGAAAGTTTCGCTGTGAAGAAATGATGAATGTTTCAGAAAAGTTAGGCGTAACTTTATTTAAACATTATACAGTACTTATTTGTATCCGAATATTACATGGCACCTCGTTTTATAAAGTTTCACTTAAGTTCACTTAATTTTATGTGTGGAAGTTTTTTAGAACTTTTTAATTGGCTTAGTATTAAATAATTGAATTTGCCTAATAAAGCTTTCCCAGCTTTCTAGTTAGGTTTACGTTAATTTTTTTGTTTTCTTTAAGATCTTTGGATGGATTACATCAAAGAAGAATTGAGCCACCCCTTCGGTAGACCTGAGAACTGTGGACCGATCTATTGGCGAGCCATGAAAATGTTACAGGGACAGTCAGCAGAGCTGTTTGTAGCTAAACATGCCATGCATCAGGCTGGCCACTAGCGAAGAGTGCTACCAATTTGGTGAAATTGTATTGCAAGCCCCTGGGGTGGTTTGTAATATGAGTCAATGTATGAATTGTTGAGAAGTGGCAGTCAGGGTAGCTGATTGATTTTGTAACATACTTTAATTTGGCATTACTCTTAGCTTCCAGAGAAGAGAACTGTTACTGCCTGTTAAATCTAAAATACATGGAGATCATATGCTTGAGCTTCATTTCTTGTTCCAGGACAAGCACACACAGCTCTAATCCAGACTAGGTATGATGGAGCCAGTTCAAATGCACAAGAAAGTATAGTTTTGTGTGTTCTCTCCTTATTGTGACAGCCTGCATACCTGGGAGACAGGGGGGACTAGGGCAGTGCACAGAAGAAAGCCATCTGTAATCCAAATGACGTTGAACCTAAGTGACTTGATTTCCTGTATCAAGATTGGATTTGTATGTATACATTGTACATATTTGTACATTCAAGAAATATGGGCCTTCCTTCACATGCAGGAAAGAAGGGAGACTTGGGTGAGGAACAGAGGAGGTGGTGCTGGGTGTCGGGGAGTTGTCCTTTAAGAAAATTAAAGTAATGCAGAAAATGATTTACCCCAAGGATTGACAGGCCAAGAGGAGGCCCAAAAACAAAAGGGCAGGCTGGGGAGTGGAGAAGTGCCTTAGTGGGAGAGATGGAGGGATGGGAGGGTGGCTTGGAACAAAGGAGGACGTTTGGGGAGCAGGGAAGGAAATTGCTTGAAATAAATCCTTTCACTTATTTTGATCCTGGGGATAGAACCTAAATCTTTATGCCTCAAAAAGTGCTTTCCCATTGAGACAGCTCCTCAGCCTTCTTTTTAAATTTTCTGTTTTGAGCTGGTCTAAGTTCTTGCTGGCCTTGAACTTTCAATCCTCCTGCCTCAGCCTTTCAAGTAGCTGAGATTACAGGCCTGAATCACTAGATCTGGCTTTAATTTAGCGTTTTGATATCACTGGGAAAGTATTCAAAACAAGTTACTTAATATTAAGTTTTAATTAATATTACATTATTTCTCATGCTATTAAATGAATTTAAAAAACACCTAATAAATTCACAGCATTCCATTGTTTTACTTTCCTAATCCTGTGTTTAGACCTTGCCATTTATTATTTGTTTTCATTATAAATGCTGTTGGTGATGGTTCTTGTCAATCTTTGGTTGCATCCCTGGGTACTTATTTGACAGCGAAATTGCTGAATGTAGGTAAAAGATAGAATACTGATATTTGACCAGGTTCCTCTTTCTTGCAGCATATGAAAGAAGCAATACCCTTGTCTTCACTGGGCATTACATATTTCATTTTTATCATTTTATAATTCTCCATTTAGTGCATGAAAATGATACATCATTGTTTAAGCTGCTTTTTCTTACTAATTTATGTTTTAAAAAGAAATTGAGAATGTTAGTCTTTTGTTTGTCTTTCATTTCTTACAAATAAGTTTGCTTTCTCTTCCTTTTGTTTGGTGTGTTTGATGCCCAGAAGAATTTTTATGTGATGCCCTCCCCACCCCCAGTACTGAGATCAGCCTAGGGCCTCACACATGAGAGGTAAACACTGTTATCTACACCCTCAGTATTAAAGACTTTATAGGCTCTCTACTTGCCAAGGACAACTCAGGTCTCTAAAGTAGTTGACAACTTCGGTAGCACTAGGAAACTAGTCAGATTGTTCTCTGTTTGGTTCATTATACAATCCTTAGTATATATTGAATTCTTATGTGGGAAAATATATAGTACTTTTTATTTTGAGCCTTTGTACTGAGGTTTGCTTGTCATTTGCTTTTTTTTCCAAAATTTATTTATTTTATGTACGTTGGTGGTTCGCCTGCTTGTATATCTGTATGAGGGTATCAGATCTTGGAGTTACAGACAGTTGTTAGCTGTCATGTGGGTGCTGGGAACTGAGCCCGGGTCCTCTGGAAGACTAGTCAGTACTCTTAACTGCTGAGTCATCTCTCCGACTCCTGTCATTTGCATTTTAAAATTTTTTATTTTATATGTATGGTGTTTTGCCTACCTTTATGTCTGTGTATCATTTGCATACCTGGTGTCTTTGGAGGCCAGAAGAGGGCGTCAGAGGTGAGGTGCTGGGAGTTGGACCTGGGAGGCGCAGCTTTCTAACTGGTGTTCTTATTTTAGGAAGAGGTACATGGTGCCTGTAGGATAGAGAACAAAAAGGATGGTGGTAGTCTATTTTAGGGGCAAGGGCACAAGGGTGGGGCACCCCGTCTGATCATGCACATTATGAATATGCACCTAGCTATCTATTCACACTAGTTACTTTTTTCTTTTCTTTTCTGTGCCGCTAGGAGGGGCCACTCTAGTTATAGCTTAGTGCTTAAATAGACGCCACGTAGTTACCCATGTTGGACAGCACAGATAATAGACCTTTTGTTTTCTCTTTTGCAAGAGATTCTGATAGGGAGTGCAGTGACAGCAGTCAGGTTGTGGAGCAGCACAACAGAACACACTTTAATTGGCCACGTACCCTTCTTTGTAGGAGAGTCTACATAGAGGGGGGAAGCTAACGTTGAATATTATATGTCAGCTTTGCCCTGTTTTTTTTCCTTAATGCCTTCTGTTATTTACAGACACATCCTTTGGGGTAGATAAGTTGAAAAGACTCACTAATGTTCAAAAGACTGAGGAGGTTTCTTGGTGAGCAAAGCTAGAGGTGCCAGGGGTGGGGTGGGATGGTGAGGTGGACAGTTGTCTGATTTTTCCTGGGGACATGTGAACACGGTCTGTTCACCACACACCAGCACTTCCAATAGACCTTATTAAGTGTGGCCTAGTGAACCAGGGAGTCTATTGGTTACTCACAGGAGTACAAGCTGAATCTCCCCAACTCACAGGCAACTCCTGAAATCTCTCCCAGCACTGTGATTACTTATATAATTTCGGGGTGGGACTTCCAGAATGCATCGGTGGAGGCTGCAATTGAGTTTCTCCCCTGTAAGCCCTGCCTGTCCCAGGTGCCACCTTATTTGCTTTGAGGCAACAAGGAAAGTGACCAGGCTCTGGTTGGAGTCCGTCCCGGGACAGAACGTTAGGATGTCATTGTTTATACTGGGTCCACATGGTGTAGGAGTTTTTGATCAACTATTTTAGTGTCGTGTGGGTTAACCCTAAAAACCATTCTTAACTCAGGGTGAGAGGCCTGGTTGCTGAGTTCTCATCCATTTGTGGATGAATTATAGATGAACTGCATCCTAGAATTAAAGAAAAACCCGTGAGATGATAGGGTGGACCGTGGCTGGAACTTCAGAGGCATTTTTATTCCATCAGGCAGACTCGGGCTGTTCTGCTATTTGTGATGGGAATTCAAGTGCTGAAGCTCACAGCAGTTATTGGGTAGGAATGAGGCTTGTCATTTCAGAAGCAGCTAGCTGTCCAGCCGTAAGCTCTACACAGGTAGCTGCTGCCAGAATCAATCCCCAGAAGTCGTTTCTGAGCCAGCACTGGGCCGTGGGGAGTGCTTGTCCTGTTGGTACACGATGCCCTCTGCACTATCTGCCCAGCTTTCTTCCTGACAGCAATCCTTTCCCCTTCTCCCGGTGTAGTCACTGATGAGGACAGACCTTTGCAGTAGATTCTTTAGCTGGCAGCCAGAGCCTGGGTGATGTGTGGCTAAGCAGCTTCCCAGGTGTGGAACATTGGCAGTGGGGTTTGGAATCGCAGGCAACTGTGGTCAGGTGCTAGAGACCACGTGACTACCTCAGGCCAGCTGCTGTGGAGCTTGTGGGAAGCTTCCTCCAGCTCAGAAGTGAGCTCTGCCAGCACCTGCAGCCTGGGGTAGGAAGGTGTGGGCAGGTGCGGTGGATGGGGGAAGCCTGTGGGCTGGCAAGCTGAGACAGGTGATAGCCTGTTAAGAGGCTGCAGGGCAGGGAAGCCCATGGCTGTAGATGGACACTCGAAAGGCAAACAAGGCTGGAGGTTCCTCTGTGCTTGGTAAATAAGAGTTGAAGCTGATGGCAGAGCTGGGGACAGCAGCTGGGGAGCCTGGATGAGGGCCAAAGGGGAACAGGAAACAGGACTCATCTAAAGATGCCTCCATGTTGGTGGGATGCTCAGCTCACCCTGAATACCAGGTCGCTGTGTTCTTTTATATTTAAAGACGTTTGGACACTGTTTTATATTTAAAGAAACCCAAAGGCCTCTTTTAATTCAGAGTTTCTGGAAACATTTTCATGATGTGCCAGTCAGCCTCTGATTCATCCAAGACAATTATTACAGTCTTCAGCTGCCCTTGTTCAGTGTTGGCCCCTGCCTTAGTAGTGAGCTCCTTAGCAGTGGAACTGTGCTTAGGGCTGAACCTGCACTGTGCATATGCATAGGAATTGGACTGGTGATCCAAGGTGGCACATACTAAAGAATATGAAGATAGATTGGTAAAGGAAGTCACTTTGGGTTGCAGAGTTGGGTGAGACTATTTTGTCAGGGCAGAACAGGACAGCATGTACTCTTCTCCGTGGGGAAAGGGTGGTGGCCTCCTGAAACTGGAGAAGAGAAAGTGCCGGGCAATGGCCTTGGAATTTGGGTCCCAGAGGAGGCCGAGAGCAGCCGAATAGGTTTAGCAAGTAGATGGGCGTGCATATGTGTAAGTGACAGGGTTGCACTTGCGGTAGTGCAGAGCTGTTGAAAGTTCCAAACGTTTATAAGTACCTGTGAGTGCCTGCCTATGTGTATGTATGTGTACCGTGTGCATGCCTGATGCCCTCAGACCACAGGGGCAGTACATCCCCAGGAACTGGGCTGTTCCAGGCAGTCGTGCATTGCCCCGTGCTATTCCACTGACCCGCCTCCGCCACCAGTGCCTCTGATCCGAAGGCTCTACAACTTCCCAAGTAGTGCCACCCACTGGGGACCAAGGTTTCACGCAGGACCCTATGAGGGACATTTTATATTTTATCTCTAATATGGGGCTGGTAATAACCGCCCCTTAGGGTTGTTCTGAGGATGGAGCAGGAGGCTGTAGAACTGTACTGTGCAGTTCAATGGGCGGTAGCCACCAACCCTGGAGTTTGTTAATTATAATCATAAAGTGAGAAATCCTGGCCACATTTCATGTGCTTGGAGGGCACACTTGGCACTGTTCACCAGACTTGAAAGTATTTTCGACCTTGAGAAAGCTCTCATGCATGGTGTTGGTTGAGACTGAAGCACATGGCTTTCTTACCCTTGCTGGGTACTTATTGCCAGGGAACTTCTCTCTTCCCCCGTCCCCCCTTTTTAAAAAACATACTCTCACAACAACCCCTATGTCCATTTTACAGATGAGGAAACTGAGGCACAGAGTAAGCTAAAGACAATTTTCGATTGTTGGAAAGGATGAGTAACGAAAAATCTGTCATTTAGCAATTTGGGGTGTGCACTTCAGAAGCATCTGTCACGGTGAAAGTGTTCTATGACATCATGACCATCTGGTTCCAGAACATTCCAGTGTTCCAGCAGATTCTGCATGCCAGTCGTTACTCCATTTCCCCGCTCCTGAGCCTGCTGTCATTCATCTTTCTGTCTCTATCCATTGACCTATTCTGGGCAGGAAAATGTGAGTTGACTATAAAAGGAATCGTGTAATATATGGTCTCCCGTGCCTGGCTTCTCTCATCTCAGCATATTTTTGAGGGTCATTCATGTTGCAGGGTGTGTCAGCCCTTCATTCCTCTCTGCGAATGAATACTTCCATCATTGGATGTACCACATTTTGTTGCTCCTCATCCTTCAGTGGACAGACATCTGGAATGTGTCTTCCTGCTGCTGACTGGGTTGCTACAAGCATCCTTGTTTTGTCTAATACTGTCTGCAGTTCCTTGGGGGCATGCATTTAGAAGGGGTCCTGTACTGCTAAGTTACTGAGGAATCAGCTAAGAAAGTCACAGCTCAGACCCATGTTTAGTAATCGGCAGGGCGGATTTGAACCCAGCCAGTCTGCCTCCAGACCCTGTGCTTTGATTGTCTCGCCGCTTTGAGCTGTTGTGACTGCTGCAGTCGTCACACCATGCCTTTTTAGGCCGAGTCCTTTCCCACCCTGGTCCCTGGCACCACGAAAGCATTCTGCTTGGAAATCCATTGTCTTTCTCCAGGCTTTCTTCCAGTATTGTGAGGCTTTTTAACAGTGTACATTCCAACTTCCCAGAAGGCAGGAGAATTGTGGGGGCTGCCTGTTGTGACTGGACAGGCCCTGTTCTTCTCCCTGCACCTCTGACTTCCTAACTCCCCCTTTCATCTGCACCCTCTTTTAACATTCTCTTTGAGGTCGAAGAGAAGAGCTGCAGAACAAAATTCAAGCGCAGCTCATCTGCTAGAGACCCTTTGGCTACGGGCATGTAGATGGCCCTGAATTGTCACCTGTAGGAGGCTCCCCATGTGGATTCCAGGGCTTGGCAATTAATGGTCTCGTTTAAGACAAAGCCTCTTGTTGGAGATGACCAATCTTATTTCTAAAAGCATCAACCAAATATTTTTTGTAAATGCTTGGATAACCCAAGGCTGTTTGGCTGCTCTCTTGGGAAGTCGGCCCAGAGTTTAATAAGGGCCTGAGCAGACCTGTGGTTTATCAGTTTTAAGACCTTCCTTTATTAGTTTCTTAGCCAGTGGAGTCCAGAGCATCCGTAATGATGGGATCACACTCATGGGAAAGGCCCTCATTTAGGAAAGGAAGGCTCTCTGTGGAGAGCGGTGGGGGAATGGGGTAGCTGGGAGCTGTCAGAAGAACACGCTCTCAAGTAAGAGGTGTTCTACCTCCGTTTCTGGGCTTTTTATGTATGTATGTGTGTGCTGATCTTATTTATTTACAGTTAGGGTCTTGCTATATAGTCTAGGCTAACTTCTAGATCTAGTTAATACTCCTATCTCCTATTGATTATATATAATATGTCTTTTTTTGTTGTTTTTGTTTTTCGAGACAGGGTTTCTCTGTGGTTTTGGAGCCTGTCCTGGAACTTGCTCTGTAGACCAGGCTGACCTCGAACTCCCAGAGATCTGCCTGCCTCTGCTTCCCGAGTGCTGAGATTAAAGGCATGCACCACTGCCACCACCATAATTTTGACTGTTCAAAGTTTGGTTTTGTTTTTTTAATTTAGAAAGTTACAGGGAGGCAACCTAAGAACAATTATTTTTTCTGGAAATTTTAGACTTTGTGTGTATTAGTTATTTTTCTCTGTCAAAACACTTGACAAAAGACAACTTAAAGATGGAAGAATATTTTATTTGGCACAGACTTTTGGTGTCCAGGCCGTTGAGATGGGAGCCGTGTGGAGGAAAAAAGGTGAGCGGCTAGCCACATTGTACTTCTAGTCAGGAGGCAGAGAGCAATGCATACTCATGCGCTCCCTTGCTTTCTCCTTAAACTGTGAGCGTGTGCACACTCATACTATAGTACGTGTGTGGCAGTCAGAGGACAACTCAGGGAAGTTGGTTCTCTCCTACCAGGTGGGTCTCAGCTGTTGAACTTGGCTCCTCAGGTGTGGCAACAAACACCTGGGCCGGCTGAGCCACCTTGCCTGGGCCCCTAGCTCCTAGGGTGGTCTCACCTTTCTTCCTTCACTGAACACTTGGGATGACCTCACAGGCAACTCCATGGTTTGTATCCTAGGCAATTTCAATCTTGTCAAGTTTGACAAGGTTTCTCCGAGGAGGTAGTGCCTTCTGCAGAGAAAACACACTCTGAAACGAAGGCCAGCGGTGTTCAGAGAGTATTTAAGAAAAATAAGTGTACACCTGGTGAGGAGAAGTAAAAAGCCAATTTCTTCTTTCTTTTCTTCTTTTAAACATAGTCTCATGCAACCCATGTTGGCTTCAAATTCCCTCTGTAGCTGAGGATAACTTTAAACTCCTGCTTCTGCCTCCTCTTCCCCGGGATTCCAGGCATATGCCACCATGCGCTGCTTAGAAGTCAGTCCTTGGTTGCCTTTCCTTGGTAAGATATGCATTGCATAAAGAGGATGCATTTCCATAGAATGCTTTCACTATAGAAAAATTCTAGCCCTCCCTTCCCCCACACCAATAATGTTTCAGGTCTGGCCTTGGTCCGGACAAGGAAACAAGTAATCCTACACGACTTCACACTATAGTCTAGCTAACTACCATTCTCTTTAAACCCAGGGATTCAGGGGTAAAGTGCTGGCCTAGCATGCTCGAGGCCCAGGTTTCAGTCTCCAGTGCCATTTAAAACAATTCGCAACAACAA
The DNA here is from genome assembly GCF_982192425.1 of Myodes glareolus. NCBI lineage: Eukaryota > Metazoa > Chordata > Mammalia > Rodentia > Cricetidae > Myodes > Myodes glareolus. Next base: position 43,336,546 of record NC_142034.1, read on the forward strand.
AGTTAGTCCATTTTCAACTGAGTTGGAGTTAAAACTATTTTTGTTTTAAAGTGAAAAACACACGTGTAAGAATGTTTGTCTAGTAATCTAAAATACGAGTGTTACTCCAGGAGCCTTGGGCCAAGAGGTACCAAGGGGCAAGAAGTGGGCCGGTGAGATGGCTCTGGGGTAAAGGTGCTTGCTACCAAGCCTGATGATCTGATTTCGGTTCCTAGAATCTAGGTTCTTTGCAAGAGCAGTATGTGCTCCTAAGCTCTGAGCCTTCTCTCCAGTATTGACTGACTGGTAACTTTTCACATTTCATATGTTTGCACATGTATTATGTGGGTGCATGTGTGCTCAGGAGTGTGGGGCTATGAGGGCAAACAGTTGGGGCTGATTCTCTCCTTTCACCATATAGAACCCAGGGACAGAACTTGTCGGCAGGCGTGGTGACAGCAGCCTTTGCTGAACCCTCTTACCTGCTGCACTGCGTGTTTTCCCTTTACAGCTGTATGAAAGGGCTCCTTCCGCACACAAGCAAGCTTTGGCGCGTGTGCACCCAGACAGCGCTGGAGAGCTCAGGAGAGTTAAACACACAGGCATCGTTCAGGGGAGGAGATGGTTGACCTGTTCCTTCTGGAATGCTGGGAATGGCTGATCTCTGCTGTCTGATGAGTCAGGTTCTGCCACATCTCTCAGGAGTTAGGTTTTACTTCTCCCAGACCCTTTTCTCTAAAACCTTTGAGGCCATAAAACTGGATTGAGAGAGATGTCTTTTATACTTTACGACAGCCTATGCTATCTCAGGACCAGGCATTATGTTTACCTCTGTCATTCTCCCTAGCATCTTATCTTGAGCATGGCTTCTAAGGCAACAAGAACCCATCTTATGGACAAAGCCATATGCACTTGTAAAGAGCTTCAAAGTAAACATAACTCATGGATTGAGTTAATTGTTATCTAAAACTTTTTCCTCAAAATTGTGCTATGCTTAAATACAAATAAAGGCAAAAATACACGAGCTAATGCCAGACTCTAAGAAGTCTTGGCCCGGTACCAGTTACCAAAAACAGGCAGATCCAAGTTTCATTCTTCCCTCACCCTGGTTGTTTTCCCTTCCTGCTGCAAAGCCTACAGAGAACCCAGCGATGCTCAGAACTCAGTTATGGCTCTACTTCTAGCACAGCCTAAGGAGTTATTCCCCCCTTCCCCCTCCCGCCTTTTTTTTTGAGACAGGGTTTCTCACTTTTGTAGTCCTGCCTGTCCTGGAACTCACTCTTCAGATCAGGCTGTCCTGGAACTCACCCTTTAGACTAAGTTGTCCTGGAATTTAGAGATCCTCCTGCCTCTGCCTCCTCAGTGCTGGGATTAAAGGCGTGCGCCACCACTGCCCAACTTCATTTTTCTTCTCCTTCTAGTATTTTTTTTCCAAACAGAGTTTCTCTGTGTAGTCTTGGCTGACCTGGTACTCACTATGTAGACCATGCTAGCCTCAAACTCAGAGATTGTCCCTGCCTCTGCCTCCCAGGGATTTTCTGAAATAGACCAGCAATCTATGGGCTGGAGAAATGGCCCCGAAGTTGAGAGCACTTGTTCCTCTTCCAGTTTGGTTTCCAGTATCTACACCAGACAGCTTACAACCTCCTGTAGCTCTAGTTCTGGGCAATCTGACGACACCCTCTTCTGGCCTCTGTGGGTACCCACATACACATGATCTATACCTGTACATAAACACACAAGAATATGTAAATACACTTATATACATCCAAGGTAAAAAAAGTAGGATGCAAGAAGCCGTGTATTCAGAGTCCCTGGGATAGAAAGCCTGCTAGAAGAGAGTGGGTGTGAGCTTAGTAACATTGCAGGAATTGAGGTATGGGTCTCTGGTGGTCGTTCTTCCCTTCTGTCATTGAGACATCCATCTTGGTTTGCTTGGTAGCTATGCCAGTGGCCTAGGCTTGCATCAGCTCTAGAGGCAAGAGTTTCTGGGCTCCTTTCTAAGCCTGGATCGTAAAACTCCCCAGCATTGCCTCTGCAGGGGTCCTGGTCCAACAGGTCACTGAGTTGATGATGTATTTCTGCTCTTAGCCATACTGCTAGGATCCTTGGTGCCTAAGATTTGAGATAGTGAAGGCTGTGGGGGAACTGAAGGTCAATTAGCCTCTGAGCTTTTGCATAGGGGGAGAGTGAAGGGCACTTCTTAGGGACTGGGCTAAAGCAGGCTGTTTCTCTTGTCACCGTTTCACTGGCTTGTGCTTGTGATTCTGTCGCTCAGAAGTACTTGGCTTCCGGGTAGTGAGGCCCTTGCCTGCTGCTCAAAATGCTGGATGCTCTCTTGGGTCTCCTTTTTTTTTTCTTTTTTTTTTTTTTTTTTTTTTTGAGACAGGGTTTCTCTGCTGCTTTGGAGCCTGTCCTGGAACTCACAGAGATCTCCTGTCTCTGCCTCTTGAGGGCTGGGATTCAAGACTTGCACCACCATAGCCTGGCTTCTTGGGTCTGTTTTATGATCCAGGAATTAATGGTTTTACCTCTGGGGCTTATTTTTTAAAAATGGAGTCTTACTACGTAGTTCTGGTTGTTCTTGAACTCACTAAGTAGACAAGGCTGGCCTTGGACTCACCAAGATCCACCTATCTCTGCTCCCTGATGCTGGTATTAAAGCAGCATGAATTATGCTTTAAGGACTGAGATGTACCAGAGAACTAAAACTGCTCGGGGAGGAAAAATATCTTCGGCATTGTTGAGCAGGGGTTGGACTCCAGCAGACACTGATGAGTTTGTGGGTGATTGCTAGTTATTTCTACTAATGAGAAAATGGAACATTTACTTAGTTTTCAAGGACTTTCTGTTGGCTGAGAAACTAAAAGGCAAATTAATTAAGGCGGCAATTATATAATCCTTAATTGGCATGAACTTTTATTTTCTACTTAATCTTTCAATTCTTACAATTATATGAAGCCACTATTTTGTTGTTGTTGTTTGTTTTTGAGACGGGGACTGCATAGCCCTGTAGCTCACTATGTAGATCAGGCTGACCTCAGACTTACAGAGATCCACCAACCTCAATCTCCTGAGCTTCTGGGATTAAAGGCATGAACCACCATATCCAGCTTGTTTTTAGTAAAGGAGAAAAAAAAGCTTATTTAGTATGCCCAGTGGGCAGGGGCTAATTACCTCATTTTAAAACTGAGAGTAAGACTTCTCCAGGCTTGTGTAGTAAGCTGCAAACCGAGATCTATCTATATATATATATATACCCAGTCCGTGGCCACATTGGCTCCACTGTTGTGAAGCCGGGCAGAGGGACTTTGGGTGGGACACACCTTGGCAGGTCTGTGGTCCATCAGAATAAGCCAAGAGCTTGCTTCTTATCTGCCTGAGAAAAGGTTTCAGATCTGAAGCCCGAGGATCACAGCAGTTAGCTGAGTATTTAAATTGTTTACCAAATAACCTGGGAGGACTGTGACCAAGAGAGAATCTCTCCCTATCTCTCTGTCTCTCTGTCTCTGTCTCTCTGTCTCTCTCTCTCTGTCTCTCTGTCTCTCTCTCTCTCTCTGCGTGCGCAGTTTGAGCATGCGTGTTGTTCAGTTTGGTCCAGGCTGTGTGCAGGTCCCTACCTGCTACAATCACAGGTCTATTACTGCCATAGAGGGAACCATCATGACTGGCTGCTGCTATTTTTTAGAAAAGTCTTCTTTTTATTGAGGTGCATTGGCTCGGTTCAGCCTGTGGTCCTAGTATTCTTTCAAATATGGAAGTTAGCAATTCCCCTCCTCTCTCTAGCTGTTGTTGTCTAGTTAAACAGTCAATAGGCAGTGATTCTAAGTGTCCGAGACTGAGAAGGGTGGAGGGAGGGAGTAGGGGCTGGAGGTGGAAGCAGACATTTCTGAGTGTTTAGTAGACATCTCAGTATTTTCAGACGTCGAGATTGTTTCCTGAGGCGTGAAGAATTGTGTGTGTGTGGAAGATGGGGAGAACCAGGGGAGTGTAGATGTCACAAGCCAAACTGAGAAGGAACTCTGCGGAGGAGGAGCTGTCTTAGAAGGGCAGGCCAAGGAAGAGGAGACTAAAGGGCACTGCTGGTGTGTGACTGAGTGCTGTTGTGCAATAGTGTTGTGGGGTGAGACAGGGGAGTTCCTGCGATCATCCCAGCTGTGCCTTTGCCACTGTTTCTGTTGGCTAGGGCAGTGGTGGCTGCCTAGCTCCTGTCACAAGTGTGAACCAGGCTGAGAAGAAGCGATGAAGGGACAGAGAAGGAGGAAACAGAGAAGGGCTAAAGCTAACTGGCCAATGAAGAGCAGAGGGCTATTAGAGACAAATGGAAAAAATCCTTGTTTTGGACAGAGTAGAATCTGCCTATCCTCAAACCAGAGGTCCTCCTGCATACCTGCATAAGAAACTTTTATTGTTTTAAAATTTTTTAAATATTTTAAATCATATTTTTAAAAAATGTGTGTGTCAGGCTGGGCAGTGGTGGTGCATGCCTTTAACCCCGGGCAGATCTCTGTAAGTTCAAGGCAAGCCTGATCTACAAGAGCTAGTTTAATAAAAGTGTGTGTTTTGCCTGTGTGTATGCATGTGCACATGTGTGCTTGGTGCCTTTGAGGCTAGAAGATGGTGTCAAATCCCTTGGAACTGAAGTTACAGATACTTTTGAGCCACTGTGTGTATGCTGAGAACCGAACCTGAGTCCTTTGCAAGAGCAGCAAGTGCTTAATTGCTAAACCATCTGTGTAGCCCTGAGAAAGTTTTATTTTGGCATTTCTTTCAAGCACTATCTTTAATGTGTGTGTGTGTGTGTGCGTGCGTGTCTGTGTGTGACTGTCTGCCTATGGCACATGTATGGAGGTCAGAGGACAATTCTCAGGAGTACCTTATCCTGTCACCTTATGGGATCCAAATGTTAAACTTGGGTCATCAGGCCTGTGTGTAAGTGTTCTGCCTGTGAGCAATCTTGATGGCCCATTTTTATACTTTAATAACCCTTGTTTTTGATTTATGGCTTTCTTGGTGTTGAGAAATCTGGGGAGTGTGTGCCTTCCTTCCATTTCTAACTTAGTTTGGTGCCACTTTAGAATGGCAGTCTTGTCACCAGGAACTTCTGGCAGTCTGTGCAGGGTGGTGTTTTCCCAAGCTGCCTGCCTGTGTGCCTGGGCCAGCCAGGGCCTTTCCTTGTCCCTTCTCAGAAGTAACTGGCTGGACTCGGCTAAGCCTGCAGGAAGAAATCTGACCCTGCCTCCCTGGGAGACAGAAGTAAACTCATTGGCTAAGTAAATATCTTGGACCTGCACTGCCCTTGGTTTTCCAGAGTTTGCATTTGCTTTTACAGGATGCGTTAGAATAGGGAGAAAGGAAAAAAAAAAAAGATCCTGGTCACAGTCCTCTGGATTTTGCCTCCCCATTCTAGAGTAGATGTCCATTCAAATTACAGAGTGATGTTTTTGGAGGTGTGTGTGCTCAGTGTGCACTAATGTGTGTAAGTGTGACAAGCCAAGAAGAACCACTGGGTTGCAGGGTGTAGCGGAAAGGCAAGAGGCAGAGCTGGCTCTTACTTTGTTGACTTAGCAAGTCTGGCTGCAAAGCCAAGACCTTTGGGAAGAATGACCTCCCAGCTTCCAGCAGTTCCTATTGAGCTGGTTCTGGACAGACTAGATCCTGCTTTATATATTGGACAGGAGGACAGGGTTTGTACTTGATGGTGACCTTTGGGGCCCAATCTGGCCACAGGTCTTAAAGGAGGTATTTCCCTCTGCCTTGCAGGGCTGTCTCACTGGTCCTTCCCTTCACGTCAGAGAGAAGCTGTCTCAGGAAGCACTCTCCCAGTCTCTGAATGTTGTGACGTTTTCCTTTCTTTACTCTTTTCCTGATGAGGTAGTTTTGATTTTCGAAGCAATCTTCTCTGACAACTTCTTATTAGCTGTTGCACAAACGTGGCAGATAAAAGTAAGAGCCATATGTTTGGCAACTGCAGGCAGGCCTTTGAATCTCTCCCAGCGGCCACCTGTGGCTTTAATCTTCTCGTCCAGCAGGTGGCAGTAAAAGCACATTGACTCTGCAGTCTCCAGAATCTGGTTCAAGATGACATTATTAATTGGCGCATTTCTTGTTGACTAACTCTGGACAATACTCAGCATCAGTAGAAACCTAACTATGACAGGCTGTTAATAGGGATGGAATCCAAGGCTTTGTGCATGCCAAACAAACGCTCTACCAGCTGCGCTAGCTTCCTTTCTAATCCAGGAAGTGGTGTTTTTGTTTTGTTTTGTTTTTTGAGACAGGGCTTCTTTATGTAGCCTTGACTGTCCTAGAACTAGCTCTGTAGACCAGGCTGGACTCGAGCTTACAGAGATTTGCCTGCCTGTGCCATCGAGTGCCACTCCCTGGCTGGAAGTAGGTTTATAATTCCCACTTTATAGAAAGAGAAACTTGGGTGGTAAAACAGCTGGCCAAGGTCACAAACATAGGGTATAACTCATGTCTGATTCTGAATTTGGGGCTCGGGTGCTTATTTTTCTAAAGTGGGAAATATTTAGATTTGGCAAAAAAAAAAATCTTCAATGAATTTTATTTCAGTTAAAGCAAGGGAATCAAAAAGCAGTTTGGCTGCTGCTTTTTGAAACAGAATCTCAGTAGCCTGGACTGGCCTTGAGCTGGCTTTTAGCTGCTGCTGATCTTAAGTTCTTTATTCTTCTGTCTCCACCTCCTAAGTTCATCAATTACCCTTGAACGCCTGCTGTGTTCTCAGGACTGTAGACTCCGAATGAATGTGGATGGCCACACTCTGTTTTAAAGGGATTTGAATAGGGTGATGGCACCCACAGTGGAGCCATGGAGAACTGTTGGAGTGATCTCAGGGTACATGGGGAAAGAAAGGAGGAGCTAGGAGGGCGATGGGAGGTCAAGGAGCCCTCCAAGGACTTAGGCAGGCAGGAGGTGGTTAGGGGCATCATCCAGTGTGCACAGTCTCCAGAGTGCGAACTGGAGAGGACTGGGCTACGTAGTGAGGGGTGAAGCTGACAGCCCGAAGGACGTTAGCAGGAATGTGGTACGGGTGGGTTTTCGCTTTTGGAAGATTCTTCTAATTCTTGCTGGAGGCTAGTGGGAGGAGGCTGGGTCTGGGGTCGGTAACCTCACTGAGGGTAACAGAAGAAGGAGGTGTGCCTGCTGGGTAGAAACTGTTTCTAGAAGGTAGGAATGGCAGGAGTGGGGATGGGCTGCCTGTGGAGGAAGCCAGGCTGGGGCACCAGGTGCACGGAAGGCGGCACTTCCCAGGAGCGCTCTCTCAGAGTACAGTGGCTTCCCAGGATGTGCGGTCCTGTATTGGAGCCTGTGAAGGTCACATCTCTGGGTCACCCACTGCCTTTCTTCCCCTCGTGTTCTCTTTTCTCTCAGCAGATACTCATGGATGGCATCTTTCCTGCACACGGCACCTGAACAGACCCTCTGGATGCCTCCCTCACATTCCCTTTGATAGATAACTTTACCTTTTCCACAGAGCCCCGGGGCATTGGGGAAAGCCAAGTGCGCTCTTGGACACAGGACAGTGCACAGGGTTCTGGCACTAAGTTAACTCTCAGAACCATATTTTGTGGTCTTTTTGTTCTTTGCCTAGACTTGCCCAAACAAATTACCAAAAGCTAATTGCTCTTAAGACACTCAGTTCTGGAAGGCACAGCAGGGAATTGGGACCAGCAGTGCTGCATGCCTGCCAGAGGCTTCGCAGAGAGTTTGGGTCCATGTGCTCCGGCTTCTGAGGGCCACCAGCATTCCTCTGCTTGCACCTGCTCTTTCCTCATTGGGGTGTGTGGTCACAGGACTTTCTCCTGTGTTTGGCTTCGCTTATAAGGATCCTTGCTGTTGGATTTAGGGCCCACTAGAGTAATCCAGGATGTTCTCGAAATCCTTAATTATGGATGAAAAAATCCTTTTTCCAAAATAAAGTTACACAGGTTTTGGAGTTTAGGCAGTAGACATAATTTTAGGGACCACCAACCATCCCACTGCAGCTCGGGCACAGGGCAAGGCAGAAGGAGAAGTGCTACTGTGTGACGTCATCGAGCCCCCGTTAAGCAAACGACAGTCTTCTGGACATTTTCCTGATGGCTTGAAGCCAGTCTGATACAATCCCCTTTCCCCTTCTGAGTGTGTCTTGATTGACACCCTGTGCCCATCTAGAGCACTGCACAGGGCAGGTATGGTGGAGGGACGCTGACAATTGGGATTCTCAACCAGTTTCTCCTGATGACACTTTGTGCACCCTTGGGCAAACCATAGCTTGGCTGACCATCATCTTGAATATCAATGGACTCTTGTCCTTGTGAAGGGCTTTTCAAAATGGAGGCCAGTGTGGAGTCTTTTGTTAAGGCCTTTGCATTCCAAGAAAGATGTAATAGCATTGGAAGAGGGCCAGATACCAGAGTAATGAAGGGCTTTTACCATGGAGACAGCCTCTTCAGTGAGAACCCTCTAGCCTAGACAGATGGAGGCTAAGGACTGCGTGTCATTAAAGTCCTCCGTATGATTAGGAAAGTTGACAAGGTCACAGGGCAGAGCAAACCTGCTCACTGGATCCCAGAATCCTTATGAGCTCAGAGAACCACTTCTAAAAACCCGAGAAGCTGTTTGAGGGCAAATAAGAGAAAGTGCAGTTTAGAGGCGGAGATAAGCTTGAGACTCATGGGCAGTCGGTGTGGTCCTGCTGGAGCCGGAGAGACATGGTTCTACTTCTGCTTCCAGATGTTCGACCCTTATCAAACTTCCCTGCTTTTGGAGTCTAAGACCGTGCATCAGTAAACTGGGGGACAAGAAACCTGGTAATAAGCTCCAGACACTTCTGAAGACTAACCACTGCTCTCCACTCCCCAGAACAGGCACCCATGAGACTCAGGTTCTTGCCTCCACGGAGAGACGACTCTTCTCCTTTGCTCAAGGACTGTTGTGTGATGCTTGTTTCCCCTGCTTTGCCCCTCCTCTGTTACATTATTCTTAGGTGTATAAAAATGCTATCATAGGGTCAGTGAGATGACACATCATCTTAAAGCATGTGTAGTCAAGCTCGATGACCTGAGTGTGAGCCCCAGGACCCATATGGTAGAGGGAGAGAGCCATTTCTTTATATTATTTACTATTTTTATTATTATTAATAGTATTTTGTTTTTTCAAGACAGTATTTCTCTGTGGTTTCCTGAAACTCATTTTGTAGACCAGGCTGGCCTCAAACTCACAGAAATCCACCTGCCTCTGCCTCCTGATTACCACCATGCCTGGCTTGAGAACCATTTCTTACATGTTGTTCTCTGACCAGGGCACAGAAATAAATAATTTAAAATACTATTTTATCTCCCATTTTAAACAGCTTTCCCTCAATTCCATGTTTCTCTGTAACTACTGCCCTCTCCCCCAGCAAAAGAAAAACTCCTTAAAAATTGTTTGTACTCAGGGGGCTGGAGAGATGGCTCAGTGGTTAAGGATGCATACTCCTCTTTCGGAGGACCCTTGTTCAGTTCGCAGCTCTGGCACTCAAGGCCGCCTGTAGTTCCAGCTCCTGGCAACCTGACACCTTCTTCTGGCTCCTGCAGGCATCTCCACACATGTGGTATACATACAGGGAGACACAGACACATAAATAAAAACCTAAAAGTGTGTGGGTAGCTCACGACTATAATCCCAGCATTTGGAAAGCTGAGGCAGGTCGATTGTTTGAGTTCAAACAAGTTCAAGTTTGTTTGAAGTTGGTATGTGTAGCAGTTTTATGTGAATTTGAACTTTAAATTGGTTATGCAGCCCATTCCTTTTTAACTGTTGTTTATTTATTAGTTTTGGTTTGGGTTCTTGGAGACAGGGTTTCTTGTGTAGCCCTGGCAATCTTGGAGTTTGCTCTGTAGACCAGGCTGGCCTTGAACTCAGAGATTCTCCTACCTCTGCCTGAGGGTTGAGATTAAAGGTGTGTGCCACCACCACTCAGCTGCCTGTCTTATTTTTTTTTTTTAAATGGTTTGTGATATTGTGGGTTGAACCTAGGACCTGGTTCATGCTAGGCAAGTGCTTGACCATTGAGTCCTCAGCCCATGACTTTGTAATCTATCAACATTAGACAGGGGATTCATTTCTGTGCTTGTGTCTAGCAGTGGCTCGCTGGCTTCATTGCTGGGGTCTGTGCTCTGTGACTGTGTTACCTAATCTGCGACTGCCGGGCTGATGCAGTGAGGGCTGTAGTTCATGTCTCCTGGTGAACATGTGCGCAGCTTGCTGTGGGACACATACCCAGGAGTGGAGTTATGGATTGCAGATCATGCACATTTACCTTTAGTTTCCGTGTCAGAGGCTTTTCCTAAAGGTTACACCAATCCCCACTCCCACAGGGAGTGTGTGAAAGTTTCATTTACCCTGTGTCTTTGCCAACATATAGGATTTCAGGCTAGTTTTGATCTTAGCTTCTCTGGTGGGTGGTGACTCTGTCTCTCTCTCTCGTGTGTGTGTGTGTGTGTGTGTGTGTGTGTGTGTGTGTGTAAACCTCTGCCCCTTGCCTCCTTTAATTTTTTTTCCTGAGACAGGGTTTCTCTGTATAACCTTGGCGGTCCTGGAACTAGCTCTCTAGACCAGGCTTGCCCTGAACTCACAGATATCTGCCTGTCTCTGCCTCCAGAGTGCTGGGATTAAAGACGTGCACCATCACCGCTAGTCCCAGGATGATTTTCTCTTTATAATCAACAGCCTCATTCACCACATGAGGCCACTCTCATCAGTGGCTGGTGCTCAGTCCTGTTCTACTGACCAGCCAGCAGTTAGAGACTTACACACCCTCCCCCACACAACCTTGAGTGGGTTTGTAGGGCTTCACATTCTCAGGCCCCAGTTGGTTGCCCCATCCCAGCCACCATGACCTGTTTCTTCTGTTTGACCTCTGATGTGCCTCGGTCCTCAGGACTTGCTTCTCTGCTCTGTTCGCACTCACTCTGATGATCTCATCTGGCCATGTGGCTTCATACGCTATCCCTACATGACTCTACCCCAAGCTTGGCTCTGCAGCTGGAATGGTCCCCTGCGTCCCATACATCTGTGAACTTGATGCATCCTTTTGACTCACAGATGCCTCAGACCCATTGAGTTCCGAGCCTCTGTGTCCCTCCTCTAAGCCTGTTCCCTATTTCGGTCCATGGTAACTCTTTCCTGCCAGCTAGAAACTTTTCTTTCCGGCTAGAAACTTTGGCATCATGATAGTTTCTCATATTTAGCCAACATGAGGAATGGATACTCTGTGTATGCAACACACCCAAAATATGACCTCATCCTTTCACCTTCCGGCCTTCCTGGAGCCTCCATCTTTCTTCACCTGGCTCTGTGGAATGGTGCTCTATCTGGTCTGTTTCCGTTCATATATTCTGAGAATTTCTCTGCTAAAATACTTTGATTCTAGAATGTGGCGGTTCGAATGAGAAACGTCCTCTATAGTCTCCATCATTTGAATGCTTGGTCCTTAGCTGGTGGCACTGTTTGAGCAGGTTTAGGTTGTTTAACCTTTCTGGAAGAAATGTGCTACTGGGAGCAGCGAATACAACCTTCACCTATTTCTGGTTTGTTTTCTCTCTTCTTGCTTTTGGTTCTAGATACGTGCTCTCAGAGTCAGGCTCCTGCCACCGTGATTGCCACGCCACGCCACGCCTCCCCTCTGCCACCGTGGACTCTGAACCCGCTGGAGCCATAAGTCAAAAATCAATTCAATCGCCTATAAGTTGTCCTGGTCATGGTGTTTTATCATGAGGAAAGAAATGAATACCTATGGAGAAAGTCCAAGATTTAAGCACACACCAGGCTTTGTACCATCTGGCCTTCTGTTGTCTATTTCTCCTTGGCTTTCTCCTGCCACATCCAGACACCTTCTTGTGTTCCTGTTATTAGTCAGCCTGAACCTGGATCCGGACCTCTCTGCTGCCTGCAATAGTATTCCCTCATGTGTGTATGTGTGCACGTATGTGTGTGCGTGCACACGCGTGTGTGTGCATGTGTGTTCATGTGTGCACTGGAGCTCTAATACAGAACCTCATTACCTGCTAGGCAAGTGCTCTGCCACTGAACCACTGAACTACATTCCCAGCTTTAGTCCTTCAAATAATGCATGTAGGTGTATATGTGTGTGTACTTGAGTGTGTATGTGTGCATGTGTGCTGTGAGTGTGTATACTCACAGAGGTCAGAGGTCAGCCTCTGCTGTTGCTCTTTGGGAGCACTGACCTCATTCAGCCTTAGATAGTTTTAGAGTTAATTCTCTCTTCCTAAAAGCCTTGCTGGAATGGCTTGAGGGTTTTAACCTATTTGTGTATGAAATTAAACATAATTAATGGATAACTGTGATCTACATAAGGGTAAAACATTTTTCTTTCCTTAACCTTTGAAGTTGGACATGGACCATTTCCCATGCTCTTTTGGGGACAGGCATTTTTTTTTTTAAGCTCACCAGTGAGAACATATCCCAGCTATAGGAGAGTTCTGATGGCCTCTCTACCTTGGCCAGGCGGGGGTTTGTGTCCACCTCCACTCTCTGAGGCCTCCAGCTGCCAAGCTCAAGGTCATTTGGGTTGGCATGTTGCCCACATCACCTTAGGGACAATCTAGCTTCTATATCGTCTCCAGGTTCTTGCTTATCATTCTTGTTTGGCCTGTTTGAGTCCTTCTGCCATCTCCTTTGCCATCTGCACAGGGTTCAGACATCTCACCCAGTGTTTCAGTGGGAAGTGGGTCATACTTCCAGTCCAGTTATTCCCAGAACATCATTCCGTTGCCTGTCTCTGTAGGAAAGCAACATGCTACAGGAGAGGCCTGGGACTCAGGACACTTTGTTCCACTTCCAGTCCTGCCTTCAGTGAGCTGCAGTCTGACACAGTGCCCTGAGCCCTTGAGTGTTAACATATTGCTTGGTGACAAGTTGAGGGTCAGGGAGTACGATGACCTCAAAGATTCTGTGATTTCAGACTGAGGTTTCTCCCTCTCTCTCTGCATTAGTAAAAGGGCTTAGTCAGTGTTCTGTCCAGTATTGCCCTCCATCCTCCTCTCCCCCATTCCCTCCTTTCCTTCCATACCATTTGTCTTTCTTTTAGTATAAGTGTGTAATTTTAACATAGTTTAGATCTTTCAGGAAAATGGAGTAGCTAGCGCGAGTGTACTTAATATCATTGACCTCTACACTTAAAAATGATTCAGTAGTGTTATCTATGTTTAAACACTGACTAAAGAAGAAAAACCTAGGGGGCTGGAGAGATGGCTCAGCGGTTAAGAGCACTGGCTGTTCTTCCAGAGGACCTGAGTTCAATTCCCAGCAACCACATGGTGGCTCACAACCATCCATAATAAGATCTGGTGACCTCTTCTGCCCTGCAGGTATACATGCAGACAGAATACTGTGTACATAATAAATAAACAAATCTTAAAAAAAGAAGAAAAATCTAGAAAAGTCTGAGAAACTGCAACAGAATTTCCATATACTAACACCCAGTGAGTTTCTCTTGTCATTCATGCCCTATATTCATCTGATACATTTATTATAATGAATGTATATATTCATTTATTATAATGATAAGTATGGTGAGTCAGTCCAGATACTTTATGGTTTATGAAAATCTATGACTTATTTAGATTTTCTTAAGTTTTATTCAATATCCTAATCAAGAACTAGAAATTTGCAGGAGTCCCTAAAGATGCCATCATCCCCAGACAGCAGGAGGTAACTTTAAGAACACAACACCTGGGGCTGGAGAGATGGCTCAGAGGTTAAGAGCATTGCCTGCTCTTCCAAAGGTCCTGAGTTCAGTTCCCAGCAACCACATGGTGGCTCACAACCATCTGTAATGAGGTCTGGTTCCCTCTTCTGGCCGGCAGGCATACACACAGACAGAATATTGTATACATAATAAATAAATAAATATTAAAAAAAAGGAACACAACACCTACATTCCCAAGAGGTGGAGTGGGTGGTTTTTGGTCTTTTAATGGGTTATGAATACTGTCATTATTTAGGGGGATTAGTTACAAGTTGTTATTAATGGTCAGGAAAAACAGCTAAACAAAGGATATTAGGTTCAGGGTTCTTGTTTTGAAAAGAAAAAAGGGGGATACAGATATGATAGGATAAAAGGGTAGATTCTTGAATCCACTCTGCCTTGATTATTGACAGTGTGCTGTCCTAATTGGAGAAGCAGGACACAAGAGAGAGTGACTTCCAAACCTTGCCAAGACAAGGTAGGACAGTCCTTTAAAAACCCTGCTTCATAGAAAAGTCTGTCAAATGTTCTAGGCCTGTAGGCTGAAGAACCTTGCAGAGGAACCTTGAGTGTCCAGGCAGCCTGCTGTTTCTGTCAGTTATCACATTTTTTTTTGGAAGGCACTTCCTTGTACTTCCTGGTTACTCAGTCAAGATTATTTCCTGCTCGGGTCTCTGAGGGAGTTGAAGATCAGATAATTATAGTTTTCCTTGTTTACCAGACTCAAAAACAAAATTCACTAAAGAAATGTAAAATATGTAAAGTTGAGAGATATAATAAGATAATTTTGAATTGGTATGCAAGTTAGAATAGAAAGTGAATTAGGTACAAACAACACTTTGGACTCACTAAGATAGGATAAATAATGGAGTATTTTCTCTGAATTTGTCAAATACATTGTTGATGTATTTATTGCCTGTATATACTATATATAGTTATTATATTTATTATATATAGTTTTTCTTATATTTGTTATAGCTGCCTTTTTTATTTTAGACAAAAAAGGGGAAATGTAGTGATATTTTATTTGTGTTTTAATAAATAAAGTTTGCCTGAAGATCAGAGTGCAGAGCTAAGCCCCTAGAGGCCAGGGAGTGATGGCACACACCTTTAATCCCAGGACTCGGGAGACAGAGGCAGAGGGATCTCTGTTAATTTAAGCCCACCCTGGGTGACACGGGATTGAATCTGTCTAAGAGAGAAACAAAGCTCATACAAAGGTGATCTCAGCATTTGAGATTCCATGCTTTTAATTTGAGCTTTAGAGAGGTGGAGACAGGAGTGATATGATTGGGCAGAGAGAGGAACATAAGGCGGAAGGAGACTGGAGCTCAGTACAGTCTGAGGAGGTAGTCTGAGGGTAGGATCACCCTTTTGGTCTGAGGATTCCATAGAGGTAAAAGGTAAAAAGTCTCTCTCATGGCTGACTGCACTGCTTCTCTGATCTCTGAGCTTTCACGCCCTAATATCTGACTCCAGGTTTTTATTCAGAGCTACTAGAATTCACGCTACAGTGCACCATGTACAGGCAGTGCCCATGGAAGCCAGAAGAGGGCGTCGGATCCTCAAGAACAAGTTATAGATGATTGTGAGCTGCCATGTGGGTACTGGAAATCAAACCAGGGTCCTCTGGAAGAGCAGCCAGTGCTCTTAACCACCGAGCCACCTCTCCAGCCCCACTTCTTGTTTTTGAGATGTATATAATCTAGTCTGGGCTTGAACTCTTGATCTCAGGAAGTGCAATTCAGGGGCATTCACCACATTCATGTTGTTGTGTGACCACTGACACCAGGCAGCTCCAGAACTACTACATCATCCCGAGTTTAAACTCTTGTACATGTTAATCACAAACTCCTCCTTTCCCTGACCCCCACCCTCTGGTAGTGGAGGCTTAATCTGACTCCAGGAATCTGTGGGAGGTTCTAGATACCTCCCCCACATGAAGTCATTTGAAATGTTCCCGTTTGTGATCTGTTGTTCTTGTTGCCCTCGACCATCTTGGGCAGTGCTGATCAGACACACAGTAAGGTGCCCATTCCTGGGCTCTGACTTTTTCCACTGGATGAACTAAAATCCTCTGAAACCATGAGCCAGATAAGGTTGTCCCTTCTTGAAGCTGTTTCTTCTGGTGTTCTATCACCGCAAGCAGCGGACACACTTATCACATCATGCAGCCACCATTGGCAATGGCAGATAGGATTTGAACTTGGTCTTTCTGTCTTCAAGTCTGTATCTTCTCCTCCACACTCTCTCTCTACTTTCAAGGCAAGGTCTTAGGTTGGTCAGCTTGGCTTTGAACTCTTTACGTGTCTGAGGACAGCCTTGAACTACTGACCTTCCTGCTTCCACCTCCTAACCTCTGTGATTATAAATATGCACTGGGATACCTGGTTTATGTGGTGCTAGGAAGCAAACCTGGGTGCATGCTTGGCAAATGTTCTACCTAATGAGCCCTCCACACTCATTCTAACTGAGTCAACAGAGCCAGGGTTACAGGTGCTTCAGATCTCTTACAGAGGGTTTGAGTTCAGTTTCCTACACCCAGACTGGGTGTCTCTCAAGGGAGTTGTCTCTCCAAATCTGATATAGTATTTTTTTAAAAAATGCCTCATTCTCATGCTCATGGCTGTTTGGGCTGCTTGCACTTTTAATTTTTTAAAAATCTTTTTACAATATTTTAGTCTTTAAATTTTATTTATTTATTTGTTTGTTTGTTTGTTTATTTATTTATTTATTTATTTATTTATGGTTTTTCGAGACCGGGTTTGCCTGTAGCTTTGGAGTCAGTCCTGGAACTAGCTTTGTAGATCAGTCTGGTCTCGAACTCTCAGAGATCCGCCTGCCTCTGCCTCCCGAGTGCTGGGATTAAGGGGGTACGCCGCCACCACCCGGCAGTTTTTAAATTTTAATTATTGTTTATTGGAGCATGACAGAGGGGTATCACACCACCCAGAGCTGGAGTTACAGGCAGTTGTGAACTACCGGATGTGGGTGCTGGGATTCAGACTCGGGCCCTTTGCAAGAACAATGTGCCCTTAACCACTGGGCCTTCTCTCTGGGTTTGCAGTGTTTGTTTCTCTGAACATCCTGGGCCCACGTGTGGGCGTTTGTCTGCTGTGTTACGAAGGGTGGCCCTGCTGCATAGTACAGCATGTGTGTACCTGACGGTGACTAACTGTTTCCTACAGACGTGGGTCCATCTTCAACCACACCAACAATTCGGGAGACTTCCCAACCCTCCTCGTCCCCAGAGTTCCCAAGTCTGTGGCCCACATCTCAGACCCTCTGACTCTCCTTAGGCCTTGCTTGTTTTCTGGCCTCCCTGAGACTGACCTGGACCTGCTTCTGAGAGAGTTCGAGTCCTTGCTTGTACTGTTTGCTCTGGGTCCTGGTACCAAGCTCCAGTCTTGGCTCTGGATTCTGGGGCCCAATTACGGTGTGGTTTTGAGGCAGTCCAAGAGGTTAGATAGCACTTTCTCACGCCGAGCCAGGTGATGTGGGAATTTTCCACCTCAGGAGAGCTGGTGTGCCCTCTCCCTCCCACCCTGAGGATCCGTAGGAGAGCTTTAAGGTTTCTTAAAGCATTTTGGCAGGTTAACACCGTACTGTCAGTGCTGGCAAGAGGACGTGACATCTGTGCTGGCCCGAGGCCAGGCCACTTGAACTGCTGTGCATGGCTCCAGCTCATCTAGCCTGAGGCCTCAGGTAGAGAGAGAAATGACAACAGAGCCAGTTCTACCAGCTCAGGGCAGCCTGGGAACCCACCTTCTCGTGTGTTCTCCCTCCTGCAGGACACTCCCCGTTAGGTGGTGGCTGCACTGGGTGGGGGGAGTGGGGAGTACTCTGTGTATGGATCTCAAAGTTTCTGGGCTTTTCTTATCATGGTGATCACAGCAGGGTTATGGCTACCAACAGACCGACCGGGCTTAGATTCTCCACTTAGCTGCTTTCCAGCTTTGGTGTATCTAGTACCGGCTGCTGATACCTTATTTGAACAGTGAGGACACAGTATGGTTGTTAAATGAGAGTGTGCGTATAAAATGCTAGCATTCTTTCTGGCATACATGAGACACAGAATTGCTTTGGGTGGTTATGGAGATGCTGTGGAAAGAGCTGGGCCTCCTTCCTGATGCTGTCACCTCACAGTTTGTCACTTAAACCTCTCTGAGCCTCACTTTCTCCTACTTGCAAAATGGTCATAGGGTTTCTGATTCATTTGGGCTCATCGAATTAGACTATAGAATATAAAATATAGAGTATAAAATGGCTTCTCAATAGGTAATAATGACATATGTAAAGGCTTTATTTTTTTCTAAAAGGAAATTGAGAGAAGAATCATTGTCCATGGAATAGCCCAGACTTCCTGTTGTCCAAGACATATGAATATATTATTATCATTATTAACTTTTTAATTAAAATTTTATTGTATGTTTGGGTGTGGGTTTTTGCCTGCATATATGTCTGCATGCCATGTGCATACCTGGTAACACTGGAGTCCAGAAGAGGGCATCAGATACCCTGGAACTGGAGTTACAGATGGTTGGGAGTCACTGTATGGATGCTGGGAATTGAATTCAGTGCTCTTAACCTCTGAGCCGTCTCTTCAGCTCCTGTTATTATTTTAAAAGACTTATTATTATTGTTGTGATTATTATTTTTTTTGAGACAGGGTTTCTTTGTGCAATCCTGGCTGTCCTGGAACTTACTCTGTAGACCAGGCTGGTCTTGAACTTACAGAGATCCACCTGCCTCTGTCTCCCAAGTGCCGGGACTAAAGTCATGTGCCACCACCACCCGGCGATTATCCTTTTTTAGAAAGGGTCTTACCATGTGACTTTGGCTGGCTTGGAACTTGGTATGTAGACCAGACTGGCCCCAAACTCACAGAGATCAGCCTGCCTCTGGTTCTCCTATGCTGGGCATGAAGGCAAGTGCCGCTATGCCTGGCTTTACTTTTAATTCTCTCTCTCTCTCTCTCTCTCTCTCTCTCTCTCTCTCTCTGTGCGTGTGTGTAGATTTGTTCATATGAATGCAGATGCCTGTGGGGGTCAGAGGCTGGAGTTACAGATGGTTGTGAGCTATCCAATGTGAGGGCTGGGAACAGATTTCGGGTCCTCTGAAAGATGACCCAACAAATGCTTTTAATCAGTGAGCCATCTCTCCAGTCTCAAAGACATCATTTTTTAAATTAACACATTGTAATACCTTTCGGGACAGAGAAAAGGAGAAAATCCCCCTCACTGTTCCACCACCTGAGCAGGAGCACGGCCAGCCCCTGAGTGTACCTTCCAGACTCTGTCATGTGCATTTTCTTAGGGGGTCATCATTACAGGATGCCTGCAGTTTCGTGTTCTCTCTCTTTCCTCAGCACTGTGCCATAACCTTTCCCCCATGCTCTTTCATGCAATTTGTAATCATAACTTTTTTACGGCTGCGTTCCTTCCCTAATTAAGACCTTTGTGCATATATCTCTCTCGTATTTCACATTGTTCCTGCCCTCGGAGGAGTCAAGAAGTCAGAGGGGCCAACTCCTTTCATAGCTTCAGATTCACTCAGGCGATTTGCTTGCTAAGAGGCGCTATCAGTTGACAGGCGAGTCTGGTCTTCAGCTGTGGCTGCACTTAGGATGATTTATGAGCTATGTGTCATCCTCATCTGAGGCAATTGCTGAGGCAGAAAAGCAAAAAGGAATTAGGAAACCAAAGCAGACTTAGTTCATACAGAGTCATGGAGCCAAAAAGTGTGAGACTTTGATACTGACTGTATGTTCCTCTATTTCTTTTCTTTCTTCCTTCCTTCCTTCCTTCCTTCCTTCCTTCCTTCCTTCCTTCCTTCCTTCCTTCCTTCTTTCTTTCTTTTTTAATTATTATTATTATTACGTTTTGTTTTTTCTAGACAGGGTTTCTCTGTAGCTTTGGAGCCCGTCCTAGAACTAGCTCTTGTAGACCAGGCTGACCTCAAACTCACAGAGATCCACCTGCCTCTGCCTCCCGAGTGCTGGGATTAAAGGTGTGCGCCACCACCGCCCGACTCCCTGACGATGTTATGAGTTACTAACAACAACAATTATTATTATTATTGATGGAATACAGGGCTGTGAACTATAACCTACCTCTGAGCTATGCCTCAAATGCTTATAGTTTAGTTTATTATAATTTTGATTTTTTTTTTTTGAGACAAGGTTTCTCTATGTAGCAGCCCTGTCTGTCCTGGAACTCACTCTTGAAGACCAGGCTGGCCTCAAACTCAGATCCACCTGCCTCTACCTCCCAAGTGCTAGGATTTAATGCTTGCGCCACCACTACCCAGCATGTTATCAGCTTTTTCTTTTCTCTTCTTTTCTTTTCTTTCTGTTCTTTTCTTTCTTTCCTTTCCCTTTTTTTTGGCTTTTTGAGACAGGTCTTCTCTGTGTGGCCCTGGCTGTCCTGGATCTAGCTCTTGTAGACCAGGCTGGCCTGAAACTCGAAGAGACCCACCTGCCTCTGTCTCCTGAGTGCTGGGATTAAAGGTGTGCGCCACCACTGTCTGGCTCTTAACACAATTTGTAACAGTTTATTTTATTTTTTGAGACAAGGTCTTGCTATGCAGTTTTGGCTAGCCTGGTGTCCTAGTTCCAACAAACTATCAACTTGACACAGCCTAGAATTATATGAAACAAGTCTTTGTTGAATAATTGTCTTTATCAGGTTGGTCCGTGGGCCTGTCTGTACATTGTCTTTTGATTGTTGATGTAGAAGGGCACAACATGCTATGGGTAGTGCCATTTCCTAGGCAAGTAGTCCTGGACTGTATAAAAAAAAAATCTAGCTCAGTCTGGACGTGGGAGCATGCCATCAGGCGGCACTCCTCCATGGTTTTTGCTTCAGGGTCCTTTCTTAGGTTCTCATTTTGACTTCTCTCAATGATGAACTATGACCTGGAAGTGTAAGCCAAATAAACCCTTTCTTCCTTTCAGTTGCTTTTGATCACAGAGATTTTTCACAGCAGTAGAGAGGAAACTCAGACACCTGGTACATGCTGTGTAACATGGGATATCCTCAATGTGAATCCTCCTGACTCAGCTGCCTGAGGGATAGGGCTACATGCCTGCACCACTATGCCTGGCCAAAAGATTTTTGTTTGTTTGTTTGTTTGTTTCTGAGATAGGTCCTCACATTGCCAAGCTGGTATTTTTTAAAATTTTATTAACTATGTATATAGTATTCTGCTTGCATTAACTATGTATACAGTGTTCTGCCTGCATGTGTGCCTGCACAGCAGAAGAGAGCACCAGATCTCATTATAAATGGTTGTAGTCACTATGTCATTGCTGGGAATTGAACTCAAGGCCTCTGGAAGAGCAGTCAGTGCTCTTAACCTCTGAGCCATCTCTCCAGCCCACCAAGCTGATCTTGAACTCTTCATCCCTCTGCCTCTACTCCCCAAGTACTGGGATTATAAGTATGTATCACCACACCCATCTAAATGTTTTTGTTTTTTTAAAAAAATTTATTATGTATACTGTGTTCTGTCTATATGTATGCCTGTAAGCCAGAAGAGGGCATGTTGGGAATTGAACTCACTATGTGGCTGTTGGGAATTGAACTCAGCACCTCCGGAAGAGTAGTCAGTGCTCTTAACCTCTGAACCATCTCTCCAGCCCTAGTCCTGCTGTCCCGGAACTCCATTTTTTATTTGTTAAACAGGGTCTCACTGTGTAGCCCTGGCTGGCCTGCAGCTAGCTATGTACACCAGGCTGGACTTGAACTCACAGAGTTGTGTCTGACTATACTTTCTTAGAACAGAGATTAAAGGCGTGTGTTACCTACCATGCCCAGCTCATTTAAAAATTATATTCCTTTATTGATCAGGTTGGAGTGTGGCAGCTAAAAGACAACTTGTGGGAATTGGTTCTTTCATTCTACCAGATGGGTCCTGGGAGTGACTTCAAGTTTTCAGGTTTGACAGCCAGTGCCTTTACCCACTGAACCACCTCTCCAGCCAATATAATTTTTAATCACTAAAAAAATTCCATAGCCAGCTGTGAACAGCACTTTTCGTTCCAACCTCCTGGTCCTAAATAATCAGAGGTTTATATTAATTGTAAATGCTCACCCAATAGCTCAGGCTTATTACTAACTAACTCTTACATTTTAAGTTAACCCATATTCCTTATTTATATTCTGCCTTGTGGTGGTACCTTTATTAGCATGGCATGTTCATCTCCCGCTCCCTCTGTGTCTGGCTGGTGACCCCTAACTCTGTCCATCCCATCATCCTCAGTTTGGTCACCCAGCCTATACTTCCTGCCTGGCTACTGGCCAGTCAGCATTTTATTAAACCAATTTGAGTGACAAATCTTTACAGTGTACAAGAGGATTATCCCACAGCAGACAGCATTTACCACAATGTATTTATTTAGTCATCTTGTTGTGTTTTTAATACATTTTCACTATAATCAAAAATATTATAGTAAACATATTTTTGCATAAATCTTCCATTTTTTTGTTGGCTTACAAAATATTCTTGGCCATGAAATCTGTGGATAAAAAAATAGTAGTTTCCTTCCTTTCTTCCTCCCTTCCTCTCTCCCTCCCTCCTTTCCTCCCTTTTTCCTTTCTTCCCACCCCCATACAGGATCAATCTCATTCTGTTGCTGAGACTGGCCTTGAACTTGCTATCTTCCTGCCTCAGCTTCCTGAATTTGAGGATTACAGGCGTACACTGACCCAGAGTTAGTTTTGGTTTGTTTTATTTTTCATATTTGAAAGATACAATGGTAAGTTGTTCTTGGAGAGGCTTATTCTGGTTGACAACACCACCAGCAATGTGTCTAATTCACTTTCGGTTGCCAAGAGGGACTTACTGTATTTTTGAAGTCTCCCAAGATAGAGCATCTGTAGATTTATTTTGTGTTCTAATCCAGTGTTAACCTAACCTTTAAAGCTGGGAGATGTTTCCCCTTTGCTGTGCAAACTAAATCCATTCTGTCAAATTGAGACCCAGCTTTATTTGGGAAGGTCTCAAGCATTCTGCTTTGGGCATGTTCTTTTCTTTGTGGAAGCTCTCAGCCAAGTTTGCATGAATCATGATAGAAGAAAAGCATTACTATCCTTCCAAGGGCTCTAGTGCCTCTCTACCGGATTATGTCTTGGAACAGCCTCTTTGGGGGCTGGGGAGGGGTGGGGCGGCATGGGAGTCAGATCCACTCACTGGGAGATGGAAACCATGGGAGCAGTGCTGGGGAAGGTGTGTGCTGGGCTGCAGCTGGGCAAGTGCTATCTGTAGGAGTAGATGAGTTCATCTGCTTTAGCATTTCTTCTTGTGGTAATGGGGCCTTTCTTCTTCCTTGGAAGTGACTTTGCCAGGGTCTTTAGACTCCTCCTTCCTCTTGGAAATGGTTGACTCTAACCCAGGAATGAGCCTTCCAGTTCTCTGTGGGTTTCGACATGTCGATGTTGGGCTAGTCTATGCTCATGATAGTCCCTTGAAGCTTGGTTAACTGGAACACTTAGGCTGAAGTCTGTTGGTTCTCTCTTCCCTTCACATGGAAAAGGCTGCCTTCAGATGAAGCCCGGGAACATTGTACTAAAAAAAGGCAGAGATGCAAGACAAGGAGGTGGCAGAGAGGGACAGTGTTCACGCCAGCCATCTCAGCGATGGTCTGAGTCAGATTTCTTTTTCGTTTACAATGACAAGACTCTAGTACTCCTGGAGGGATCAGGTGCTTATGTCTGATAACTGAGCACAGAGAGTTCTAGAAAGCGGGAGCTAGGCTTGGTACTCAGAAAAAATACAATAGATCTAAACATCTGAGATACTTGAGGTGATAGGATGGAGCAAGGCAGGAACTGGTTGCTAAGATATAAGAAGGGAGGCAGGAAGTACACAGCCACACATGGAGTACACATACTTGCTGTGTGTATCTGGACACCAGGGGTCTCCAACCAGGTTGGCAGTTGAAATGCTGAGGAAGCAATGGGCACAAGAACTGGAATGGAAGGCAATGGAAGGTGGCTGATTGGCTTGCAGTTGGTCTGTTCATAACAAAAGACTGGGCAGGGTGACTGGGGTAACAACAACTCAGTTTCCCACAGTTCTGGAGGCCTAAAGTCAAGGTGCAGCAGTGTTGGTTCTGTGGAGGCCTTCTGTTTAGTGTGCAGGTGGCACCACCTGTGTCCTCACCTGACTTCTCTACAGGTGTGTAGTGGAAGTACAGGCGACACCATCTGTATCCTCACCTGGTTTCTCTACAGGTGTGTAGTGAAAGTACAGGTGGCACCACCTGTTTCCTCACCTGACTTCCCTGCAGGTGTGTAGTGGAAGTACAGGTGGCACCACCTGTGTCCTCACCTGGCTTCTCCACAGGTGTGTAGTGGAAGTACAGGTGACACCACCTGTGTCCTCACCTGGCTTCCTTGCAGGTGTGTAGTGGAAGTACAGGTGGCACCACCTGTGTCCTCACCTGGCTTCTCCACAGGTGTGTAGTGGAAGTGCAGGTGGCACCACCTGTTTCCTCACCTGGCTTCCCTGCAGGTGTGTAGTGGAAGTACAGGTGGCACCACCTGTGTCCTCACCTGGCTTCTCCACAGGTGTGTAGTGGAAGTACAGGTAGCACCACCTGTGTCCTCACCTGGCTTCCCTGCAGGTGTGTAGTGGAAGTGCAGGTGGCACCACCTGTGTCCTCACCTGGCTTTCTTGCAGGTGGCACCTCCGTGTCCTCACCTGGCTTCCATGCAGGTGTATAATGGAATCTCTGCTGTGCTATCTCCTCTTTTTCCTCTTCTTTTTACCCCCATTTCAGGTATGTGTGTGTTTCCATCTATGCGGGCACAAGTGTGTGGGTATATGTACATGTGGGTGTGTGTGCAAGTCTGAGGTCGTGTAGGGAATATCCTTGATTGTTCTTCCATTTGGTTCACCAAGGTAAGATGTCTCAGACAAAGCTAGAGCTGACTGATAGGACTAGTCTTGTTAGCCAGCTTGACCTGGGGATCCCCTGTGAATGCCTTCTGAGGCTGGAATTACAGGAAGGCTGCCAGATGTCACCTCCAACCCTCATTTGCTTGGCTTCTGGGGATCAAAGGTCCTCATGCTTGGACACTGTGCACTTTAACCACCAAGCCTTCTCCTCTGATCTCACTCTCTTTTTATGGGCCCATAAGAGAACCCATGACCTCGTGCAGCTCTGAAAGAGAACCTTCAGGGTTCTCTTTCCACCTCAGTCACATTGGGAGTTAGAACTTTAGCTTTTGAATTACTGGGGAACACACACAGTTAGACCATAGCACAACTCAGAAATAAATTTTTACTGTAAAATGATTACTTTTTTTGGGGGGGGAGTCTTAAACCTTAAAAAGATATTTGTAGTCATGGGCACATGTGATTTTAAAATTTTTCTTTTTCACTTATCTTTCAAGCACTTTCCTATGCTGCTATGTTTTTTTTTTATTGCTGCAGTTTTTACAACCATCATTTGTAAAGGCTGCAGTGTGTTCTTGGTGCTACTATCATGTTATTGCTAACTTTTAAGTAAGTATGTTATTTATTATTAGTGTGTATGTGTGTGAATGCAGGTGTATGAGTACTGTTTTGTGTAGAGGTCAAAGGGCAGCTTTCAGGGATCAATTTCCCTTCCTCCATTGGCTCCAGGGATTGAACTCAGGTTGTTGGTTGTGTGGCAGACACCTTTGCCTTCTGAGCCCTTCAGTGGCCCACTGGCCTTTATCTTAACTAGTTGCCTCCCTCTGCTAGCCAAACAGCAGTGAACCCAGCCTCCCATCCTAGTCACCATTGCTTTCTCCTCCTCTGATTGCCAGTGGCCAACCTTAAAACCATAGAATTGCCTTCTTGGGCCTTCCTTACATATTAATATAGTACTTTATCCCTGGACACATGGATACCCTTCCCCACCAAGCAACTCACTACATCCCTTAACATCAAGCCTGGACTTCTAAAATGAAAAATCAGGAAATGAATAACATCTATTTCACATGGCTGTTGCATGTAATGAGCATTGTGTATGGCAATGTGTAAAAGTTGCCTTGTTGGCCCTGGCCATACATGTTTTAGGACTCTCAGTTACAGCATTAAGATTAGCACTCTGAGAATGCTTGTTGAATCAATTTCAGATTTAGTTCATGGGCAAACAGAAGGGGCAATGGCTTTTTTGTCTCCTCTTGATCTCTACTCTTTTTTTTTTTTTTCTGGAGCTGCCTACCAAACTTGCTCCACATCTGACCTAACTCAATGCAATGAGAGACCTCTGATGGTTAAGTTTCCGACTGGGAAGTGGAAGGGCCCAGCACCTCTTTCTTGGAGTCAGTTTCTTGGGGCTTGATTGAAGTTTCTAAGAAGAGCATCCTGATTCAGCTGTACCCTCTCAGAGCTGGTGGGACCAGGCAGGGGCCCCTGCCCACAGCCAGCCACCCCACTTTCTCTTGTCAATCCTGCTTCTGGCTTCTGAGAAGCGCATGTACTGTCTGTTTAAATACTTAAAATGCAGGACTCAGACTCAGACTACTCTCTCATACACACACACACACAATTTAATAAAAAATCCCTGAAAACATAAAAATTAATTTTTTAAGTTTTCAAAAAGTTACTATTTTAGAAGAAAAGCAATTAGGTATCCATAAAATTTCTCATTTCCTTAGATCTTATTTTTTTTGCAGTGAGTTTATATTTTTTTCACAAACACTTCTATGATTTGTTACATTTGTTCATTTCAGTTTGTCTTTTGTTATGTTGCTGGTTTGAATGAGAAGGCCCTCACAGGCCCAGATATTTGAACCCTTGGGCTTCAGTTGGTGGCATTGTTTGGGGAGCTTTACAAGGTGTGGCCTTCTGAAGGAGTATGTCTCCTGGATAGAGGGTGTGGGAGTTAAAACCGTGTGTCATTCCTAGTTCACTTTCTCTGATTTCTGACTGCATTTGTAGAAATGAGCTCTCAGCTCCTGCCTCCACCTTCCCTGCCAAGATGGCCTCTCATCCCTCTGCAACCTAAGCTGAAAAACACTTTCTTCTGGGAATTGCTTTGGTCCTGGTGTTTTATCCCTGCAGCAGGAGATGTGACGAATAAAAATTATTAAAGCTGGGCGTGATGGTGCACACCTGTAAGACCAGCATTCTGGGGCCAGAGGTAGGTGGATCTCTGTGTGTTCAAGGCCAGTCAGGGCTTCACAGCAAGATCATGCCTCAAAACGAAAAAAAAAAAAAAAAAGAAAAGAATTTGTTGCTGATTGTGCAAATTCAGTGACTTTGTGTATTGTTTTTTTTGTTTTTTTTTATGTTCAGTAACTTGCTAAACTGTTATTAAAGCCAATAATTTCTCTATAGATTTTTGTGTTTCCTGATGGCTATTGCATATATGGGTAATGAATATCTTCATTTTTCTGATCCCTGTACCTTTATTCCTCTCATCAAATGCAGTGTTAAATGGAAAAGTCATTAAGTACACATTCAATATGTCACTGGGAATGAGAGTGTGGCTGTTGACAGGCTGCCAAAGGTTATGGACAAAGAATTTATATTTGTATCTATCTTGAATGAATAGTAAGATTTATTTAAATTTTTTATTTACTGAGGTATACTGTTTTTTCTCCTTTAATCTAGTAATGTGGCAAATTTTTTTTTAGTTAATTAGCTGTATCTAACAGAGAAATGACCTTGTCTTCTTGAGATGAATACAGTGTGGTCAGGTGTCTTTTTTTTGGGACAGGGTTTAACAGTAGGCTCAGATCCACACGTCTCTGCATCTTGTGTGCTGGGGATTAAAGTTTGTGCCAATATGCCTGGCTTTCTTTTCTTTTTTAAAAAATGTTTTTTTGTTTGTTTTGTGTGTATGTGTGTGTGTGTGTGTGTGTGTGTGTGTGTGTACATGTGAATGCACATGTTTGTGAGTACAGGTGCCCACAGAGACCAGGAGTATGGGATCTCCCTGGAGCTGGAGTTAGAGGTGGTTGTAAGCCACCTGATGTGGACACTAGGAATTGAACTCAGCTCCTCTGGAAAAGCATATATGCTCTTAACTTCTGAGCCTGCTCCCTAGCTCCATGTTTCTTTCATAAAATGTTTTTTATTTTTGAGATAGGGTCTCTTAAATGTACCCTGGCTGTCCTGTAACTTGCTGTGCAAATCAGGCTGGCCTCAAACTCACAGAGATCCACCTGTCTCTGCCTCCTCAATAAAGACCTATATCACCATGCTGGGCTATAATGCTAATTAAGAAAAAAGATGTATTTTTATTATTCTTAAAATTACATATCTGTGTGTGCAGAGGCTCCTGAAGGCCAGCAGTGCCAGGACGCTTGGAGAGCTGGAGTTAGAGGCAGTTGTGAGCTGCCTGATGTTGGTGGTAGGAGTTGAACTCTGGTCCTCTAGAATAGCAGTGAGTGTTCTTTACCACTGGGTCAGTTCTCCATCCCTACAATGCTGATTTTCAAGACGTTTTTATTTTTAAAAGTTTTTTGTGTCCATTTATTTTGTGTGTGTGTGTCTGCATGCATGTGCTGTGGCGTGTATGTGAAGCTCAGAGGCTATTCTGTGCGATCCATTTTCTCCTTCTACTCTCTGGGTTTCAGGGATTGAACTCAGGTCACCAGATTGGGTAGCAAACACCTTTCCCACTGAGCCAACCCTGCACATGTATTGCTAGTTACTTTAGTTACTGTTCTGTTGTTGTGAAGTGACACCATGACCGAGGCAACTCTTGTCAAAGGAAGGATTTAATTGGGAGTTTGCTTACAGTGTCAGAGAGTTAGTCATTATCATGATGGGAAACAGGCAAGCATGTACTAGAGCAGTAGCTGAGAGGTTTTTCTTCTTCTTCTTTTTTTTTTTTTTCCACACAGGGTTTCTCTGTGTAGCCCTGGTGGTCCTGGAACTCACTCTGTAGATCAGGCTGGCTGGCAACTCAGAGATCCACCTGCCTCTGTCTCCCAAGTGCGGGGATGAAAGACGTGCGCCACCACTGCCCGGCAGGGCCATATCTCTTAATCCTTCCCAAATAGCTCATCCTCTAGATATTGAGTCTGCAAATAAATGAGCCTGTGGGAGCCATTCTCGCTCAAACCACCACACTGATTTTACAGAGTCTGCCTTCATCTTCCTCTGTGAAACGGTCTCTGTGTTTTCTGCTTCTGCTCTGCCCTGTGCATCTTGCTGGCTCACCGGAGTGAACTGGGACCTGAAAGCGCTTCCTTATTCTTGGAACGATGGATCAAAGCAATTTAGTCTACCCTAACTAGCTCAGTTTCCTTTGTAGTGGTAACTATTCAGATGTTTCATTTCTTTGTAGATCTGCTGTTTTCCTCTGAGTTTGTTCAGGTTTTTCTCAGTTTACAGATTTTGTTCACCTATGCCAACAGAAGTTGTTTATGTATTCTCTGTCTTTTCAGTCTGCGCTGCCTCTGCGGTTATCTGCTCTTTCTAATTTTGCCAAATTTGCTATGACTATTCACCTTCACGTGTGCATGTGCGTGTGCGTGTGTGCTTCAGATAATAATGCTGCACTACCAGGGAGGTTTCCACTTTCATTTTTGGTTTATTATTATTTTGGTTTTTTAAAACAGGGTTTATCTATGTAGCCCTGACTGGCCTGTAGACCAGGCTGGCCTTGAACTCATTATGTAGACCAGGTTGGCCTTGAAATCAGAGATCCTTCTGCCTCTGCCTCCTGAGTGCTATGCCTAAAGACTTGTGCCATTACTCCTGGCTCAAGGGAGAGGCTTTTTTAAAAAAAATATTTTATGGAACCTTAAAAAGTTTGACATTATTTCTTTCTTCCCTTTTTTACCTCCAAACCTCCCTGTGCCTCCCCCGACTCTCTCTTCCAAAGTCATGGTGTCTTCTTTAACTGTTGTTACACGTATATGTGTATATATGCATATAGATGTATATGTACATCGTTGACGGTGTAAATACAGCCTGCTCAGTCTGCATACTGGTGTTTGTTTGTATCTGCTTTCAGGTCTCACCCTTTATATTAAACAACCGTTCAGTGTGGGCTTCCCTGGGGAAGACTCTTCTCCCACACTCCTTAGTTACCTGGAGTTCTTTGAGTAGGGCTAATGTACTACTACCCTTGTCACACTGGGACGAAAGTGTGACAGCGGCTGCCCCTCTCGTCTTTCAGACAGCATTTGGAGTACTTCCTGTGGTACTCTTATGCAATACGTGAGAGACCACTTAGGAAGACTGCCTGAGGATGGGCTGTGTCAGTGGTGGCTAGCTGAGCAGAGTGAGCGTCTTAATGATGAGAACCCCATCACTGGTCAGTTTGTATTCCCTTTGCCTGGCTGTTATTAGAGACTCAGGACATAGAAGTTTTCATCTCTTGCCTCACTGTGCAGAAAGGGTTTGGGGCCTCTGGTCTGATCTATGCAGTAATATATTCACTTAGGAGGCTGGTTTTGAGTATTTGGTGTACAGGCACTGTGCGGCTTGAAATTAGAAATGGCCCTTATCTAGAATGGCTTCTTAATCAGAAGAGGAACAGCAATAAGATGATTTGAGAAATATGTACGTAATTTGAGGGAACTGAGATTATAACTGTTTCCCACGTATGCAGAAGGCATTCTGAGAAACGGTAACATGAGGTTGTCAGCTTGACACAAGATAGGGTCATCTGGAAAGAGGAAACCTCAGTTGAGAGAATGCCTGCTTCAGATGGCTTGTGGGGAATTTACTTTCTTGATTAGTGATTGATGTGGAGGGCCCTGCTCACCTGGGTGGTTCTGAGCTAAACAAGAAAGCAGGCTGAGCAGAGCCACGAGGAACAAGTCAGTAAGCAGCTTCCTCCATGGGCTCTGCTTCAGTTCCTGCTTCCAGTTCCTGCCTTGAGTTCCCTTCGTGATGGACTGCAGGCGGTAAGCTGAAATAGACCCTTTCCTCCCCAAGTTGCTTCTGGTCCGTGTTTTATCACAGCAACGGAAAATGAAGAATGGCAGAGGACTTGGGAGGGCATAGGAAAGGGAGGTCTGGGTGAAGCAACCCTGCGCTGTACTCTGAGTCTGTATACCCGACTCACTCTGTTCACAGCGTGTCTTCACTGTGGTTTGAAGACAGTTGATCACACATCTTCTGGACGCTTGTTGAGACCCAAAGGTCTAACGATCCTGTCCCTGCCCTCAGGAAACTTAAGTCTAGAGACAAGGACTTGCAGCATCTCCTTTAGAGTCAGTGGAGGCAAGCCTGGCCTGTACGTTGATCTCAGCTCAGAAGGTGAATGCTGATGAGAAGAATCAGTGAACTCATTCTTCTTGTCTGTCCCTGGACGTGGCTCAGTCAGGAATCTGTAATTGTGTCACACTAATAAAGTAATGCTAAGATGCAAGGCCACCTGTCTCCCTTCCCAGAGGAGGCCCAGGCACCAGGCAGTAGTCCCAGAACCTGGCTCAGGCCCAGGTCAACCTGATATAAAACTAGTAATATGATTTCTGTAATTACTATATTTCTTATTTGTTGAGTCAGCAAATTGAAAAAAAATCTTTTTTTTTTTAAATCCAAAGATATAGCTATAGAGGATGATTAAAAAAAAAGATTTTATTTATGTGAGTCAGGCCCAAAGTAAACTTCACTTCCCTAAATTCGGCATTAGACAAAAGCTAATATTCCTCAGGAACTATCAAAGGGGTTTCCTAATCACTGGCACAAGGGACAAATGGTATCTGTGGTACCTATTAGCATACTAAAGCTCATATTGGCCTCCAGGCTCCCTCGGTATCACAAGTACCTGTTACACGTTCTGGAGTGGATCCATTTCAGAGCATCCTAGCTCCTCGTAACCCACCCCTCACCTGAAATCTCCCCAGCTCATGGGCTTCCCTCCCCTCAGCTTCTCATTCTCATAACCCTGCTATTTAAGCCATGGCCTCTCTTTTCATTTTCCTCTCTCTCTCTCTCTCTCTCTCTCTCTCTCTCTCTCTCTCTCTCTTTCTGGCTCTCCCCCACTCCTCTCATGACCAAGTCCATTCTGCTGGCCACATTCACTCTACTGTGCTCTCTCCCTGCTCCAGACTCTTCAGATGGCTCGGGCTGTACTCTTCCTCACATCGACAACAAAACCTTCCACTTAACCGTAATTTGGAGAAGTCATAGACAATGCATGTGTGTATATGTCCTGGATGTGTATGTCATGAGCATGTGGGTGCCCGAGGAGGCCGGAAGAGGGGTCAGATTCCCAGGAGCTAGAATTATAGGCAGTTGTGAGCTGGTTGATGGGGCTGGAAGCTGAATTCTCATTCTCTAGAAGAGCATCAATCTCTTGAGCCGTCTCTTCAGTCCATAGACGCTGATTTTAAAATGTTCATGATGTATTTTCTAATTAAAATAAAATAGATTGTTATTATCACTTAAAATTTAAAATATAAAGAAAATCAGAAATAAAAAATATTCATGGTTATACTGATTGCCAGGTAGTTATGACATGTTTAGCTACATCTCCCTAGACGTCTGGCATTAGGTGTCATGTGATCACTCCAGGCCAAGAATAGGGTAGCACTTAGTAAACTTAGGAGGTCACGTATTTTGATTTATGGAAGTTGGAACGACCAGAGAAACGTGGAGGTCAAAGCTCGTGATGACGAAGATGGGCAGGAGGCCGTATGGAGCACCGGTGAGGCCATGGGAGAGCCCTGCTCATCACCCTCCAGGAGGGAGCGTGACGAGGAGCGTGTCTCTGAGAGCCTCTGGGTGAAGCACCGTAGAGGCCTTCGGGTCAAGGTCTCTCTCCTACTGACCATGGCTTTGAGACCTCTGCACCGTGACCTCAGATAGCTCAGCCTCCTCCCTTTCCTGTCACAGGACAGATCTAGTGTCCTACTTGCCCCTCCTTTGTCTTTGACATTACTGTCCCTTAAGAGATCTGCTACTGCGAACGCCCCTCGGCCCTG
This sequence comes from Myodes glareolus, assembly GCF_982192425.1. Classification (NCBI taxonomy): domain Eukaryota; kingdom Metazoa; phylum Chordata; class Mammalia; order Rodentia; family Cricetidae; genus Myodes; species Myodes glareolus. The sequence goes on from NC_142034.1 coordinate 43,369,153, forward strand.
CTTCCCAGAGGACCTCGGTCCTGCTTCCCAGAGGACCCGTAGCCGCCAGCGAGAAAGAAGCTCTGCATTTCTCGGTTTTAAATTTATCTCCGAAAAATTAGAAGCTTCCTTCTGTCCTTCCTTCTTTTCTTTCTTCTTTGTTTTGACAGGGTCTCAGATTGGCCTTGAACTCACTAAGTAACTGAGAGTCATCTAGAATTTACATTTTTCCTGCTTCTACCTTGGGAGTTTGGGGATTGCAGGCATGCACCACCCATGTATGCAGTATTTGGGATTGAACACAGGGCTCCATGCTTGCTAGGGCAGCACTTTTATCAACTGAGATATGCCCCCAACAAAGTCAGAATTTTATATTAAATAATGTCTAGCATACTACCAATTTTGATTTTAATACACAGCATAAATGTGTTTCTTTTCTTTTTCTTTTTCTTTTTCTTTTTTTTTTTTTTGGTTTTTCGAGACAGGGTTTCTCTGTAGTTTTGGAGCCTGTCCTGGAACTAGCTCTTGTAGACCAGGCTGGCCTCAAACTCACAGAGATCTGCCTGCCTCTGCCTCCCAAGTGCTGGGCTTAAAGGTGTGAGCCACCACCGCCCGGCTATAAATGTGTTTCTACGAACTGTGTTTTTGTAGGATTTTATTTATACTTATACATTTGAAGATTTATTTATTAATTTTTTTTGCGGGGGAGGCTTGAGACAGGTTTTCTCTGTATAGTCCTGGCTGTCCTGGAACTCATGTTGTAGACCAGGTTGGCCTCGAACTCAAAGAGATCCATCTGTCTCTGCTTCCCAAGTGCTGGAATTAAAGGTGTGCACCACCACCACCTGGCTATTTGAAGATTTCTTAACTGAGTATAAAATTGTTTTAAGAAGTACCACCATGGTAGGGATAGAATCCTAGCACTTGGGATTCTGAGGCAGGAGGGCTGAAAGTGAGTTTGAGGTCAACCTAGTCTACAGAATGAGATCCTGCCTGAGAAGAAGGAAGGAAGGAAGGAAGGAAGGAAGGAAGGAAGGAAGGAAGGAAAGAAGGAATGGAGGAAGGACTCCAAGAAGCCATAGAAGAAAGAAATACTGATAGATTGAAAAGATTGGATAAGGAGAGACCGCAACAGGGGAAGAAGTCGTTCAATGGCAGAGATGGCATACACAGAGAAAGCAGAGGGGCCGGCGAGAGCATAATAATGGCCGCTGTCTAGAGCAGTCTATGAGCAATCGATAAAGTCAGATTCATGTGGGAAATCACAGGGCAGTAAAAGTGTGTTACGGCCAAGTGTCTCGCAATGCCAGCTAGTGCGAATTATGCACCGAACACATAAACTAAATATATGAAACGAGCTTGCTGTGCAGTGGCTGCAGTGATCGCAGGAGCTTTTAGGGGTTGCCAATAAAATCCTAATGCATTTTGGTTCTCTGACTTCACATCCAAGATGGCAATGCACTGTTTGCAGATGGCCATGCCTCTTGCCTCCCAAGGCCTGGAGGTCTCTCCGTGGTTGTCATGAAGTGAGGACTCTCTGGAGTCCTTGCCTTCGCTTGTTGCCCTGGGTCTGACCATGAAGGAGCTGTTTCTGGCTGAGGGTAGTGCTTTTGTCCTGATGTCTGCGGTCTGCTTTGACACCTGCGGTTGCTGGTCAGAGGCAGAACTTTCTCCTGTTCCCACCATGATTTCTGAGGGACTGGTATCCTGGCCTACATACTCTGACCCTTGGCATTGTCCTCAAAGGCCCGTTTATTTCCTTGACCTCCCCCCCAAGCTCCCATCACACCCCTTCCTCTTCTCACCTAGTTGGCTGTGAACTTCATCTCTGCCCAGTGTGGGGTTCTCACCCTGGGGAGCCATGTTGCTCTAATGCCCAAATTGCAAACCTGATCTCTTAGCTCTGCCTCTGGAGACTGGGAACAATCAAGGCTGAGAACCACCGGCTTAGCCAGCCGTTTCCCTGGTGGAAAGAAACAAGAAAAGGAACTTTCATTACAAACTTTGAGGCAGGCCCATTTCAGAACAGAGCAGGCTCACCTTCGTCTTGTTTTATGCTGCCATGGCTGCCATGGGTATTTCCATGGAGTCTGCGCACACAGAATTATCCTTGATGGCAAATTGGATTTCTTATGTAGCTTTAATCCTCTACACACTCCCACTCAAGCCCTCAAGTGGGCCGCTGACATGGAGTTTAGAGTAAACATATCAAGATCACAGCCCTGTATCTGAGAACTGGGGCTGTTGCTCATTGGTAGAGAGCTTGCCTCGCAAACAGGAAGCCCTGAGTTCCACTCCCAGAACGGCATGAACTGGGTGTGCAAGCCCGAAATCTCTGGGAAGTGGAGGCAGGAGGATCACAAATCAAGGTCATCTGTGGAGATGTAGCAAGGTAGAGTGGAGCCATCTCCCAGGGAAGAAAACTAGTGTTTGTGTCTGACAACAAATAACCGCATGGCCTTGCTCATCGGTGCTCCTCCATGGCAGCCAGGCCCTGGGCCAACACTTGGCAGGCATCCTTCCAATTTTCTCAATACCCTGGTAGACTGACATTTTGCCATATTTTATCACTGAAGATTGGCGCTGACAATAAATGTGTCTCAGGTTGAGGGAACTAAAGCGATTTGTTGTGGGAATATAATTAGATAGGACCAGAATCTTTACTCCTTCTTGTGGTAAGGTCCGGGTCCCAACTTCAACACCTGCTAGCTCTATATAATCTTGGGCCAGACTTGTAAACTCTGCCCAGTTCGAAGCTAGGAGAGGGTGAACTCTCACCCTCATCCAGGCTGGGCTTCCCCCCAGATGGAGCTGGTGTGAATGGAGATAAACAAGCACACAGTTGAGTTGTCACCCAGACTTGGCTCCATCTTAGTGGGAGGGAAAACAGGTGTTGGCTGAACCACACATTGCTTACAGTGAGCAGGTTCGAGTTAACCCTCTACTGTATGAGTTTCAGATGACATGCCCTACGACCCCAGCTTACACTGTCACCTTCAAGTGCTCTGAAGTCCTCCCTGGACTGGAACTGCCTGGACCCAGTGGGGGCCCATTTGGGATGACTACTTCAATTGCTTGTGCGTTTTTCTCGTTACAATATATGGGAATGAAGGAGGCTTCTGGTCAGGACTTCCCGACGTAGGCCAGTATGCTGTGGTAGTCTTGGCTGGGTACTAATCCTATTTGTTCAGACATCCTCTGCTCCACACACCTCATTTTTCTTTTCTTAATTAATTAATTTATTTATTTATTATGTACACAATATTCTGTCTGTATGCCTGTAGGCCAGAAGAGGGCACCAGACCTCATTACAGATGGTTGTAGCCACCATGTGGTTGCTGGGAATTGAACTCAGGACCTTTGGAAGAGCAGGCAATGCTCTTAACCACTGAGCTATCTCTCCAGTCCCACACACCTCATTTTTGAGCATAAACATGAACAGGGATTGCTCAGTGGTTAGGAGCACTTAGAGGTCTTGCAGAGGACCCAGGTTCAGTTCCCAGCACCCACATGGAGGTTCACACCGTCTGTAACTTCAGTTCCAGGGGATCCAATTTCCTCTTCTGATCTTCACAGGCTTTAGGTTTGCCCACACTGCACCTATGTACATGTAAGGAAGACACTCAAACACATAAAAATTAATAAATCTTTTAAAAAAAGACAAATACACTGAGATTTCATCTTAAAAATTATTTTAAATTTAAAATTTATATTATTATTTGTGTGTGTGTGTGTGCGTGTGTGTGTACCATGGTTGCATGTGGAGATCAGAGGACACCTTTGTGGAGTTAATTTTTTTCTTCCACCTTTCCATGAATTCCTGGGGTTGTAATCGGATCGCCAGACTTGCATGGCAAGCACCTTACCCATGGAACCGTCTCGCTGGCTTTGAGGGCTCTTTGCCATTTCTTCATAGGCTTTTCTGGATTTTTACTTTGAATCCACTAACTTCATTTTATGCCCTGTGTGCTGACTCTGACACCTGTCCCTCAGTGTAATGAGCTGTGCCTTCTGGGCAATGCCCACCTCTCCCAGCCAGGCTGGAGCAGGACTGGGAGCACCAGACACGCTGCGAACACTAGCTGGACACCGTGAAGGCTCAAACTCGGGAAATTATGTAAGCCATAGTCAGCCTGCGTGAACTTCAGTGACAGAAAGTGCAAAGTACACGGAAGACACTCAGTAAGCTGAGCAAGTCTAACCTATGCTCCCTTAGCCCTGCTTGTCTAGGAGTCCAGTGTCCCTGCCTAATAAATTTATGTTCTTATTCTCCAAATGGTCGTTAGAGCCACTGTGGCCATCTGTTGCCTTCACAGCTGTTCAATGTCTATTTGTTGCTAACCTGTCAATTAAATTTTAATTGTATTAAAATAAACATAAAATAAACGTGCATGTGTAGTGGCTAGAAACTGATGTTGAGCATCTTCCTCAGTCACTTCTTCATTTTATTATTTGAGACAGCGTGCCATTTTGGCCAGACTATTGGCCGATGAGCGTGTAGGATCCCCATCTCCACCCCCAGCACTGGGATGGACACACCACTGTGCCTGGCTTTTTACCTAGGTGCTGGGGCTCAGACTTAGCAGGCATTTTGTCCTCTGAGCCATCTACCCAGCAGTTGTTTGTCTGTTGAGATAGGGTCCTCCTATATGGCCCAGGCTGGCCTTGAAACTCACTGTGTAGCCTATACTGACCTCAAATTATGCAACTCTCCCGCTTCCTCCTGAGTGCTGGACTTATAGGTGTGTGCCACATCACACTAACCTTTTAGAAAAATTCCTCTTATGTCATTTTAGTGAGGACATCAAAATCCACATTCCAGGTCTGCACTAGGGCCAGAACATAAGTCTGGGACCAGGCTTTATCCATTAGCTACTGCCGTAATTCCACAGAGGCCACAACATGTAGCAGGTTCTTTGGTAGAAAAGATGACAGCAGAATTCAGTGGTGGTGGCTCACGTAGCAGGGTGAAGCATCTATGAACATGTGACGTCATCTAAGTGCCTGTCTCAGCTCGTTGTGGGTAATTCTTTCTTTCTTTCCTTTCTTTCCCCTTTTCCTTTCTTCTTTCTTTCTTCCTTCCTCTTCCTTCCTTCCTTTCTTCCTTTCTTCCTTTCTTTTTTTGTTTTGTATTTTGTATTTGTTTTTAGAGACAGGGTTTCTCTGTGTAACCTTGGCTGTCCTGGAACTCACTCTGTAGACCAGGCTGGGCCTTGAATTCAGAGATCTGCCTGCCTCTGTCTCTGCATTTTTCTACTTGGGTATGCTCTCTTGGCATCTTCTGGCCTGTTAAAGTTTCTGGGAGCCATGGCTGTCTGATTGTCTCAATAGTTACAGGAACATTTACTTTTTTGTCATTATCACAAACAGGCCTGTGCATGGATTTTTTCCTAAACCAAATGCTATCTTCTTCCGAGGCCTACGGGACATAGATGCCTTTTCTCACCTCTGAGGCCATCATACACACATGAGGCACTTATATACGTGCATGCAAAAACACTCAGACACATAAAAAAATCTTTGAAAAAGTTTCCCTTGGTGCCAGGTAGTGGCGGCACATACCTTTAATCCCAGCATGTGGAAGGCAGTGGCATGTAGATCTTTGAGTTCAAGGCTAGTCTGGTCTATAGGGTGAGTTTCAGCCAGGGCTACACAGAGAAACCCTGTCTCTAAGAACAAAAACAAACAAAACAAAACAAAAATGGTTGCCCCTGAGTTCCTGATTTCCCAGAAGTCACCAGTGAACTTATGAGCACTGTCATAGTCAATTTCAGGTGTCATTCCTCAGGTATTCCGCAACTTTAAAAAATATGTTATTATTGCGTGTACATGTATGTACCACAGCACGTATGTGGAGGTCAGAGGATACCTCTGTGAAGGTTCCAGGTTTGAACTCAGGCCAACAGGTTTGAGTTTTGCTCTATCAGCTGAGCTACCTTGACAACCTACCGCTTAAAAACGGTTTATGCTTTTTTTTTTTTTTTGAAAAGGGTCTCTGAATGGCCTGGAACTCACTGAGTAGGCTAGACTGGCTGGCCAACAAGTCCCAGGGAGCCATAGGTCTCCACCTCCCCAGCGCTGGGATTATAAACACTTTGAGAACATGAAATCTGTAAGCGTTTTCCAAGGTGAATGGAATTCTTGTGAAAGGCAATCTGCCCTGGAGCTTTAAAAATACAGATTTCCATAAGCTGGCTTTGCTGGAAACTTTTTGAGAGGAAGGAGGAGGTAGAGACTGATGGAATGGTAGAACCGGTGGACATCGATCCCAAATCAGAAAGATGTTGCCATTACAATGCAGCCGAGTTGAGGACGGTGAATGTCACCCAAGAGGTGGTATTCGGTATCAAGCCTCTCAATGGGGCCAGCGACACTCACTGCTGGCCTTCTTCTTCTTCTTCTTCTTCTTCTTCTCTTCTTCTTCTTCTTCTTCTTCTTCTTCTTCTTCTTCTTCTTCTTCTTCTTCTTCTTCTTCTTCTTCTTCTTCTTCTTTCTTTTCTTCTTCTTCTTCTTCTTCTTCTTCTTCTTCTTCTTCTTCTTCTCCTTCTTCTTCTTCTTCTTCTTCTTCTTCTTCCTTCTTCTTCTTCTTCTTCTCTTCCTCCTCCTCCTCCTCCTCCTCTCTTCTTCTTCTTCTTCTTTTCTCCTCCTCCTCCTCTTCTTCTTTTTGGTTTTTCGAGACAGGATTTCTCTGTGTAGCTTTGGAGCTTGTCCTGGAACTCACCCTGTGGACCAGGCTGGTCTCAAACTCCCTGAGATCTGCCTGCCTTTGCCTCCCGAGTGCTGAGATTAAAGGCTTTGCAACCACCACCCCCCGCCCGACCCTGCTAGTATTCTTTGCCCAGTAGTGAATGGTGAAGTGTTATAGTCATACATACTGAGTACTTTGGCTGTTGTTTTTATTTTGATATTGCATTTTATGTTTAGATCTCTGCCTCTCCTGGCATGCTGGGGCTCCAGGTACCGGAAGAACTTTCTTTGGGAGCTTTTCTGGTTTCCGGTACAACTCTTCTCTCACAGACTGAACTAGTTCCCCCTAGGTCCCATGTTGAAGTCCTTACCCCTTGTACCTACCTCAGTGTGACTGACTATACTTGGAGAGGGGCTTTTAGGGATTTATGTACATGAGTGTTTTCTTTCTTTTTCTCTTATTTTGAGATAGACTATGTAGTCATGTCTGGACTAGAACTTGTGATGTAAAACAGACTGCCTGGAACTCCTAGAGATCTACCTGCCTCTGGTCTCCTAAGTCCTGGGATAAAAGACAGGCGCCACTATACTCATATCTAAGTGTTTGGTCAGCGTGTATATAACTGCACCATGCAACACCCATTGAGGCCAGGAGAGGACATCAGATCCTTGGAACGGGAGTTAAAGAGAGTTGCAAACTTCACACATAGGCACTGGGGACAGAACCCTGGTCCTCTACAAGAGCAGCAAGTGTTCTTAACCTCTGAGCCGTCTCTCCTAGCCCCAAGAGAGGTTTTCTGTTTGTGCATTTGTTTTGTTTTGCTTTGTTTTTTTTTGAGACAGGGTTTTTCTGTGTAGTTTTAGAGCCTGTCCTGGAACTAGCTCTTGTAAACCAGGGTGACCTCTAACTCACAGAGATCCTTCTGCCTCTGCCTTCCGAGTGGTGGGATTAAAGGTGTGTGCTGCCACCGCCAGGTCCAAGAGAGGATTTTTTAGAAAGGTAGCCAAGTTAAAAGTGTGATTGCTCAGAGAGGCATTCTCTGTAAAAAGAGAGTAGATTGCAGACACACAAGGGAAAACCACATGAAGGCACAGGGAGAAGGCACCATCTACAAGCCAGGGAGGGACATTCAGAGGAACCCAACCCTGTGGTACCTTGCTTCTCCAGCTACCAGAACCAGGAGGAAAGCAAGTGTCCAACCCCACCCCTCACCCCTCATCAAGGTCTGCTGTTAGACTCTACAATATATATAGTTTATTATTTTTCACGAAAATATCTGTTATATGATATGTATATGTGCTTCTGAGTTTATGTAGCATATGCACACATATGTGATTCCATATCCTAATCTAGTATATTATAGTCTGTATTCATTACTTTTTCCATCAACCTAAATTAAAATGGCAACCAATATTACTTAAAGGTGGAGAAGTTATTTAACTGCTTTCCCATCGTTACAAGGATGCAGACACATAGATATTTAAAGACTGATACTTGCAGAATGTTAGTTCGGTGCAAGCATCTGAGATACTGAAAGTTCCTCTGGCAGCCCTTGCAGCCAGATCACATTCACCAAGGCCGGAGCTGTCTTGTGAGACACGGTGTTCTCACCTGAAGCATGAGAAACAGACGCAGGTCTGTTCACTGCCTTGCTGCTTTCTCCAGGTTTGGAGGAATATCACATTTGGAGGAATACTCAATATTCTAAAACTTAAGTGTAATGCAAACCACAAATTTTAAATTGCAAGAGCCTGTGGATTTTGAAGAAACTTGAAAACTATGTTCAGTTTCCCAGTTATCAGCCATGAAAACACAGCCACCATCATGTAGTGTTCCCTGCTGGTAGAGAAGTTCAGGGCAGCACCAGGTACCCACATAACCTACTACGGCAGAGTGCTCTTTATAGTGCCAACCAATGGGAAATGACATTTGCTGAGGATGAATCTAAATGTGTCATTGTTCTTTACATCATTGACACTGCCAAACATTTGAAGATGCTCTGAGCATAAAATACATAAAAGCTTGGGGCAGGGAGAAGCTAAAATCTATTATTTCTTATACTGGTTATATATTGAAATGATATTCTTGATATACTGGATCAGTTAAAATATCTTTAACAATGAATTCTGCATACTGTGTGGCTACATTAACAATGATGGAAGTATTTACATTGTATGTCTACTGATATAAAGAGGGTGTGTGTCCAACTGCTGAGCTCCACAGAGCATATTCTGTGCAGCCAACCCCCCTGAGTGTCCAGGGTGTTCCACATATACCCAGGACGGGATAAGAAGACTTGTCCCTGTCCCCAAGATAGCTGTGCTCCCAGAGCCCTCCTCAAACATGGGCCATTGTTTCATTATTTTCTCAGTACTTTTTTTTACAATGCACCATGCAGCCTAAGCAGCAAAATAACGAGAAAACCCTGTTTAATGGTCATGCCTCACTTGGGCTCTGGTGTTGTAATTTCTGGGCTTGTAGTAATGACATCAGGCCCACAGTGCTCTTCTGGCACATAACCCAGACTCCTCTTTGCCCAGGACTAGCACCCAGGGCAGGCCAGCATGAATTCTGTGGTTGTCTCTTAGCCAGAACGCCTGATTCAGGACTCTACTCATTCCCACATCGGTTCATGCAGTGGCCATTGGACATCTCTGTGTGCTCGCCATACTGGGCACTGGAGACGAAGGGTGACAAGGGCCACTTTGAAACACCCATGCGGGGAAGAGGGTAATGGGTTCTGTTCTGTCTTAGGAAGACTTCTTTAAGGAGTGACGTTTGTCTTGGGTTTTGAAGGGTGAGTAGGAGCCATACTGCAGAGGGAGCATCTCAGCCTGGATGGATGATAAACCTCATCACAAGCCCCCAGAGAGTCCTGCTGTTCTCCTGACCATTGAATAGAAATCTCTTTCCGGGGCGAGGGGTGGGGGACGAGTCCAGGCCTTGGTATTCCTTGAGCGCAGCCATCTTAGAAACCAGGCATTAGGGGAATGGAAGGGAGGTCTACTTAAAAAAAAATTACCACAGCTCGAAGACATCCTTGCAAAGACTAAGCATGTCTCCAACCTTTCCGGGAGTCCCAGGGCTACACAAGGACGTGGCTTTTGAAAGCAGATAGCGAATGCTGGCTGCTGGAAGTCAGCCCTGCGCCATGTTTATTTATTTAGGTCATCGATAGGCAGACCAGTGTTTATTGAATGTCTACTTTGTGCCAGGTTTGGGGAGCTGGGCAGTGACTAGGATCTTGTTTTTGCTTTCCTGGGGCCCCCTGCCTCAAGGGAAAGGGAGTCAGATACTTCTCAAGCAGTATGGGGTGAATGTGCAACCAGAGAGCCCACAGGAAGGCCCCCCAGAACAGTCCTCTGCAGTCAAGTTCCCAGAGGAAGTAGTCTTGAGGTGACAGCCGGCAGAATCGGTCAGGTGAAAGGACAGAGGGAAGAGATTTGTAGAAGAATCTTTCTGTGCAAAAGCCCAGGGGCAGGAATGAGCCTGGTGAATTCAGAGAATTGCTAGTGTTTACACTGGCTGGAGTGTAAAATGTAGTGTGGGGGAGGGTGAAGAAAGAAACCGAATGGCCTGCCAGATGGCTCAGCAGGCAAGGGTATTTGCTGCCAAGCCCGAGTTTGATCCATGTGGTAAAAAGTTGTCCTCTGACCTCCACACATGTGCCCGCACTCACAATACTTACACACAATCACACAAATAAATGTAAAAAGAAAGAATTGGAAACTATTGGCATAGGCCAGATCACGAAAGCCTTACAAGCAGAGACGTGGACTCTGCTTTGTGCTGTAGACAGCGGGGAGCGCCCGTCAGCGGTGTGCTTGTGTGGCTGGATTGAAAGGCAGCTGTGTGGCAGAATCCTCTGGAGATGTTGGTGGGCTATGCTCAGATTAGGGTGGTGGAGAAGGGGAGGGCCAGGTGGAGTCAAGAAGCATTCAGCACTCGGGAGTCCTTGCTCTGTGCATCTGCGTCCAGGGAAATTGGACTGCTGTGGCCTTGGGCCCCAGTCCACGCCCTCTGCTCAGGACTCTCCCTTCCCCACTGCAGCGAACCCTCTAGGGTGAGCTGGGCAGCCACGAGCTCACTCTGCCTGTTTTCCGTGACCTGGGGGACTATTGTCCTTTGTTAGTGACATCCACTGGCTCAGACACTCAGGTGTCTGCATCTGTCTTTGGTTGTATCAGGCACAGGGAAAATCTGCTCTCTGCTAGTCTATCCCGATTGGAAAGGAAAATCCTCTCTCTTCTGTGAATACCAGGCTGTCCTGAAACTCGCCATCCTCCTGCCTCAGCCTCCCTTGTGTGGGGTTATAGGTCTGATGCCATGTTAAAGCAAATGTCTGACTTCATATCACACCGCATGTGATATTTTAGTGAGTTTCCCCAAAGGATAAAGATTCCTTTAAAAAAAAAACCCAAACCCCCCAAAAAACAGAAAGCGCCGGGTGGTGGTGGCATATGCCTTTAATCTCAGCACTCAGGAGACCAAGGCAGGTGGATCTCTGTGAGCTCGAGGCCAGTCTGGTCTACAGAGTGTTTCAGGACACTGAGGGCTCCAGGACTACACAGAGAAACCCTGGCTTGAAAAACCAAAGAAAAAGAAAAGAAAAGAGAAGGAAAGAAAAGAAAGCATAGTCACATGCAGACACTAGAACGTAAATAGAATTCTTCACTCAGTGCCGTCGCGACTCTCATAATTAAGTTAGAGTGTAAGTTTAATGATTTTTAGTTTTTTTTTTTTGTTTGCTGTTTGTTTTTTAAGACCTGGAACTCACTATGTAGACTAGGCTTGGAATTCACAGAGATCCACCTGCCTCTGCCTCCCAAGTACTGGCATTAAAGGTGTGCACCATCATTTCTGACTAATTTTAATGACTTTAAAAATGGCGTTTATTTAAAAAATGTTTTAAAGTTCTCTTCTTCACACTCATATAGTAGTGGCCTGTCTGAGTTCAGCTTAAGGTGCACAGAGGTCATGCCTCTCCTCCGGGAGGGCAATCTGCTGACAGTGGCAGATGGCTCTACCGTGCATGAGAATGAACCAGAGAAGCAGAGAGGGGACTCTGGGCAGGGAACCGTCCACTGGAAGCATCAGGACCATCTACCCTAGTGAGGGACTGAGGAGGGACACTCAGCACCATGTGACTGTCCTTCTGAATGTTTTCTCGTTTAGTCCAATTCTGAGTGAAAACTGGGATGTCAGAGCACCCCAAACTCCAAAACGATGAGACACATGCTGAGTAAAGTTGATCCCTGGATTTCTTTCCAGGACACTGGGAAGGGGCTGCTTCGATGCAGGACTACGGAGGAACCGAGTTTACCAGAGTCCTGTAGGGATGGAAAGGTATCAGCAGTCACCCTGGGAAGTAACTTAGGATGGGATTAATTTAATTGACTCCAAACCCCATGATCAAGGTCAAACAGCTCATTTGGGTATTTCCTGGGAGAACTTGGCTTTGATTTGTGGTGCAAGGAAAAAATGTATTTGGGTTTTGTGTATGTTTGTGTGGTATTTCTGGATTTAAAGAATGTGCTTGGTTTTTACTCTCTTGTGGGTCACGTCTGATTTTGGCCATGGGATTCTCTGGGTTTTTTTCAACCTTTGTATGTGTGTATGTATGCTGTGTTGACACTAGAACCCCAGGCCTCATGCGCGCCTGGCAAGCACGTTCACCACTGGGCCATACCCCCAATCCCAGGATGAAGTAGGTTAATATGCTCAAGGCTGTCTATCATCGCTGGGCACCTGAAGGTGGCCAGCTTTTGCCCTGGCCTGTGCCCATTGAGACAGAGGACAGCGGCGGGTGTGCATGCTGAGTGGTGTCCGGTTTACTAGGGTAAAGTGTGGGTAAACAGACGTGGATTGTGGCGGGAACCGTTTTGATCAAGTGGCTTCCCACATGGGGTGACATTGCACACACAGCTGTGCCTCCTCTGCATTTTCCACTGCCAGGGTGAGGCTGATCCAGGAGGCGGGGCCCCGTCAGCCCCTGCGGTGCCTTTCCAGGGAGCCTTCCTACATGGTATGACTCAGGATGTGGGGAGAAGAGCCAGAAGCCAAGTCAGACACAGGCCTGGGCAGACCTGGAAGGCCGGTATTCAACTAGTGAGAAACTGAACTGGATCCAAATGCCCACCAGGCAGAGTGGAGGGAGGGGGAAAGAAGAGAGAGAGAGAGAGAGAGAGAGAGAGAGAGAGAGAGAGAGAGAGGATGGAGGGAAGGAGAAGGAGAGGGAGAGGATAGGACGAAAAGAGAGGAAAGGGACAAAGGAGCAGAGAGAGGGGAAGGAGGAGGGGAGGAGAGGGAAGCAGTGTGGAGAGAGGAGCCCCTGCTCTGTGCCTTAATGGTGTGGAAAACCCAACATCCCTGAGCTCAGTTCTAGGTAGGAGTGAAGGGCTGTTGATCCTTGGTGATGGGCAGAGGGCACCCTGTTTAACCAGGGCACCTCGATGCTTTCGGCCTTGGTGTGACACACACACACACACACACACACACACACACACACACACACTCACACAGAGTTGAAGAATAACCAATTAACCGACCAGCCACCAAGGACCAACTAGTCCAGAGTGACCCAGCTGGTTGAGGCACACTGAGCAGAACCTTACTCTGTCAGGGCCTCCTCTTTCTCCCCAGCCATCCCTTAGTTTGAAATGCTCACCATTTTTTTTCACTCCTTTATTCCAGAAGAGGGCAGCAGATCTTATTACAGATGGCTTTGAGCCACCATGAGGTTGCTGGGAACTGAACTCAGGTCCTCTGGAAGAGCAAGCAGTCAGTGCTCTTAACACCCATTTGGAATGCTCACCATTCTTGCCTGGAATTTTGTGTTAATCTTCCTGTCTAGTCTCTGGGAACTCTTTCATCTATCGTTCACTCGACAAACACCTCTCAACTATCCCCTGATGAAAATGGCAGGATGACTGGCTCCCCCTCTCTTCCTCCCCCTGAGACCCTCCCGGATTCCTTGCAGGGCGCTACCCCAAGCGCCCTTGTTAATTGGTTGTGCTGTTCATATGAGTGCTAGGCAAACTGAGTGCACACTGAGAGACCCATTCACTTTTGTTTTATTTTTGTTTTTTCAAGACAGGTTTCTCTGTGTAGCCCTGGCTGGCCTTGAACTCACAGAGATCACCTGCCTCTGTCTTCCGACTGCTGGAACTAAAGGTGTGCAGCATGGCTTTTCTTGCATGGGGAGGCTTGAGAGGGTGTTCTAGGAGCCTTCAGGGAGTTCCTTCTGCCACTGCAAGGCCCTCCACATCCCTCCCCAGGCTCCAGAGTCCATCAGTAGTCCTCCCAGCCTCTCACTACACTTCCTGTTTTCTCACAGGCACCGAAGGGGCCTTCACTCGCTGAACTCACATCAGGCCCGTGCTGAGAGAGGCACAGAGTATTCTGCTTTACCCTCAGTGACCAACAGAGAGGTCCTATTACTGCCCCCAGTTTTGGAGAAAATGAAGCTCAAAGCCAGGAAGTGATGTTCTCACGTCATGTGTGTACCAAGTGGTAGACCTACGACTTACACTGGAGATTATTATTCCTTTCTTCGAGACAGAGCTTTGCTGTGTAGCGCTGGTTGGACTGAAATTTAGGACGCTCCTGCCTCAGCCTCCTGAGTGCTGGGGATTATAGGTGTCTGACTTCAAAGACAAACTTTGTGAAACTCCCAAGCCTGGCTAGGTGATCTCAGACTACACAAGGTCTTCTCCTGCCTCCCTCCTATACTGTGTTTGCATCTGCAGGAATTGCCATCTCCCGGCATTTCCCTCTGACCTTGGTGAAATGGGGTGGCAGTTTCTGTCTCTCTGGATTACTCAGAGGAACAGAGGTAGCAAAACAATGAAAATTATTTGAGCAGGGCCCACTCTACATGTGCTACACAGAGGATGCTTGTAGGGTTGCCCTGACATCTCTAAGTCACTGGCAGTTCTGCCGGGGGAACCTAGTGAAAACAGCCCCGGGATGGACCTCTTCCTTGTCTCAGAGGTCTTGGGTGAGGTTAACAGTCTCTGCACATCCAACCGTGGAGAACTATCTGGAACGAATCCTCTAACAGGCTGGATGGTGGAGGACGTTTCTCCAGCTGGAACAGGTGGAAGATAGTGCTCACTGAGTGTGCCCTGGGGTCACAGAGCTGAGCAGGAACTTAGTTTGACAGAAGCTGGTGGTTCTCCACAGGGTTCTGCTGTGGTTTCTAATCTGCTTCAATTTTCAATGGCCCATTGCTCCGTGATCCCTAGAGCTTGCTGGATGAGTCTCTTCTTGATGCAGGGAAATTTGATCTGGTGACCTCCTGCCCCCTTTCTTCCTGGTTAGAAGTAATGACCCACTTCAACTTAGAGTGGCTTTGCTTCAGACATCGGGTCGCAGCTCAGGGCCCGTACTTGACCTTGGTAGAAAGGTTTTGACTTTTGACACAGTCCTGATTCTCCTACCCAGGCAGACACTTCCTGACTCTTCCTGGGTGCTCTGTAACTCCACTAAGTGATGGGAAACCAGGATGTGTTTTCCGCCTTCTGGGCACCCAGAGGACTATATACTTCAGTGTGGTTCTGCATGCTGTAGGGTATGAGGGCAGGCACACCCAGCCCAGAATACGGTATGCCCTCCGGTGTGCCCTTGAGTGCCTGAGCAGGGTGGGGCATTGTTACTCTTTCAGCCTTGGGGAATGGGAAGGAAGCTTGTGTTGGCCAAGGGTTTGGAACTATTTCCCCAACATTCCCAAGCTTGACACAAACGGGATGTAACCTTTCTGTTAAGCTACCAAGATTTCAAGATGTCTCTGTCATGACAGCTGCATTGATGACCTAATGCTGTCAGCATTTACATGATGGTTTCCCAGTTTACCCGGCATCCCCTTAATCTTCCGAATTCAGCCCCAGACTCTCCCACGGAATCATAAATCTCTCAGTGAGGTCAGTCACCCAGTTCTTCAGCTGTGATCGCTACCCTTCATCCTTAATTAATCCCTGGCCCTCCTGATAGGCCTCCAGGGTTTTCTCTGCTTGACAGCGAGCCAGGAGGCTGGGCAGAAATGGGGAGTGGCTATGTTTCAGGAGAAGCCAGGGAGAGTAACGGTGGAGAGCAAGCCATCTGGATTCAGGATCTCTGTGCTCCAGATGGTTTTGTGAACCCCTGAGAATAATAGCATCCACACCCGAACCCTAACTTCAAAGGGTGACTGTAGGGATTAAAAATGATGTTGCTGCCATGGCTGCTTTTAAAATCTGCAGCCCAAATTCTAGTTGAAGGATGTGCTGGTAAATGTCAGTTATGATTACTAAGATGAAAAAGGTGCTTGAGGATAGAGTAGGGAATTTAACCTGGGTGTGAGTTCTGCTTTGGCCTACACATAGGGAGCAGGGTCATCAGAGAAAGGATCAATTCAGGGTATGACAGAGAGAATCTCCCTGGATTGGGACCACATGACGGGCATCATCTGTATCTTCAACAAGGCTGAGCTGCCTGGGCTCCGGGCCCCCTCACCTGGGTGGATCCTTCTCTCTGCCCTTGGGTTAGAAGGAAGTACTACTGGGTCTTCTCCCTTCCCATAGAGTGTAGATGAGGTAGCAGTGAATTCAGTAACATGTTTATTGAGCGTTTCCTAGGCAGTGGGTTAGAAGTATTAACTAAGATGGGCGATGTGATGTGCGTCTTTAATCTCAGTACTCAGGAGGCAGAGGCAGGTGGATCTCTGTGAGTTTGGGGGTCAGCCTGGTCTGCAGAGTGAGTTCCAGGACAGTCAAGGCTACACAGAGAAACCCAGTCTGGAAAAAACCAAGCTGCCAAACAAAAAACCTAGCCAAACAACCAACCAACCAACCAACCAAAAGAAGGGTTAACTAACAAAAACTTTGTTTTGAGAGCATTTTCAGTGAAGTGAGGGGAGGCAGGCAGGTGGGGAAACAGCAAAGAGGATGACCATAGGGTAGACGGCTGTCGTGGAATAAACTTTAATTTTTTTTTTTGAGACAGGATTTCTCTGTAGCTTTGGAGCCTGTCCTGGAACCAGCTCTCCAGATGGGTTTAGGGCAGGGGACTGATGTGTCAAATTTGTTTTCCAAAGGCCACTTTCATTATCTGCGTCTTCATTGTCACAGTGAAGCAAAGGCAGAGGCAAGGAGGCTAAGATCTCAGCAACCCAGCTCAATTTCTTCAGTCACTGCATCTTTTGGTCCCATCCTGGGGAGTACATGTCACCGCAGCAACAACTGGACAAACATTTCTGGCTTCCAAAGATGTGTGTGGATCTCTGCATCAAGGTCATTCGTGTGGCTCTGTGATGACGTGTAGACCCATCTTTCTCCCCCATCTCTCTGTGATGACGTGTAGACCCATCATCTTTCTCCTCCATCTCTCTGTGATGATGTGTAGATCCATCATCTTTCTCTTCTGTCTCTCTGTGATGACGTGTAGACCCATCATCTTTCTCCTCCATCTCTCTGTGATGACATGTAGACCCATCATCTTTCTCCTTCGTCTCTCTGTGATGACGTGTAGACCCATCATCTTTCTCCATCTCTCTGTGATGATGTGTAGACCCATCTTTCTCCATCTCTCTGTGATGACGTGTAGACCCATCTTTCTCCTCCATCTCTCTGTGATGACATGTAGACCCATCATCTTTCTCCATCTCTCTGTGATGACGTGTAGACCCATCATCTTTCTCCGTCTCTCTGTGATGACGTGTAGACCCATCATCTTTCTCCTCCATCTCTCCGTGATGACATGTAGACCCATCCTTCTCCTCCATCTCTCTGTGATGACGTGTAGACCTATCATCTTTCTCCGCCTCTCTGTGATGACATGTAGACCCATCATCTTTCTCCATCTCTCTGTGATGATGTGTAGACCCATCATCTTTCTCCTCAATCTCTCCGTGATGACGTGTAGACCCATCCTTCTCCTCCATCTCTGTGTGATGATGTGTAGACCTATCATCTTTCTCCGCCTATCTGTGATGACGTGTAGACCCATCATCTTTCTCCTCCATCTCTCTGTGATGACGTGTAGACCCATCATCTTTCTCCTCCATCTCTCTGTGATGATGTGTAGACTCATCTTTCTCCATCTCTCTGTGGTGACGTGTAGACCCATCTTTCTTCGTCTCTCTATGATGACATGTAGACCCATCTTTCTCCATCTCTCTGTGATGACGTGTAGACCCATCTTTCTCCATTGACTCCTCCTCACACAGCTGGAGTTGTGTCTGACTGGAAGCTTAGCAGGCTTCTCTCTAGAGGAGAATTAACACTGTGCAGAATCAGGTCTCAAAACAACTTCTTATAGTGCCTAGGAGAACATCTACCATCAGTTAGAGCTACACAGAACATGGCCCTTGGATAAAGGGCAGAAGGGCAAAGCCGGCACAATGGCTGCTTTTATGCTCACTATTCTTGCTCTATTTGGTCAGAGTTGCTCACCAACAACCTGCAGAGCCCACTCCTGGCTCTGCACAGTTAATGCTCCTTCTTGAGTTTCCATTACGCCTGGACTACGCCTCACCATGGTGATCAGGGCTCCTTACACTTGTTTGTTTACTAAACACTTACGAGACATTCTGAGTCAGATATGGTGCCGGGTATAAGGGCCACAGTGTTAAATATGCAAGCCCTCTGCTCACATGGGTGCATCTTGCAACGGGGGCAGATGGACAATAGCCCAGTGATCACGTGTTTGAGGAAGATTTTTGATGGTGTTAATTAGTTTAACAAGATGACTTGTTAAGGGTGGGTTAGAGGTGGGGTGGGGCTCCTCAA
This sequence comes from Myodes glareolus, assembly GCF_982192425.1. Taxonomy (NCBI): domain Eukaryota; kingdom Metazoa; phylum Chordata; class Mammalia; order Rodentia; family Cricetidae; genus Myodes; species Myodes glareolus. The sequence goes on from NC_142034.1 coordinate 43,387,585, forward strand.
ACTTGGTTGGTTGCCTAGGTGCCTTGCTATTTCTTGGATGCCACCTTTAATGGCCTACCAGATCCCCTCAACTGGCTGTCTGCCTTCCTTGAAAGCTATTTTCTTGGATTCCCTTGTGGCTGTGGTCTTTGGATCCATTTAGGTCTCAACTCAGATGTTCCCTCCTCACACAGCACCTTACAAATCAAAATAACCCCTGTTTTATGCTAATGATTTGCTTCAGCCACCTGTGAGCTGTCCGTTTGCTAAGGAAGCAGAATCCTCTGTGTGGCCAGTGCAGAGAGTTTGTACACATGGGCGTTACCATGGACTTTGCCATGGCTGCTAGTGATAACCTTTAGTATCAGGCTTTGCTTCCATCTTGTTTGAGGCAAGATCTCTTTGGTGGTCATCAAAGAGATGACCAGAGCTAGCTGGCCAGAGAGCTCTTGGGAATTGGGCTGTGTTTGCCTCCTATCTTGTAGTAGGAACACTGGAAACACACACACACACACACACACACACACACACACACAGCCATGCATCTTTTAATGGGTTCTATTGACTCAAACTCAAGAGCTTATACCCGAGTGGCACATGCTTTTATCCACTGAGCTGTCTCCCCAGCACCAGAGGACGCTAACTGGGGAATTAGAGGCTGGAGGAACATGGGCAGGCAGCTGTGCCTGTCACATTTGACTGCCACAGGGAGGCAAGTGGTTCCTGACAGCTTACCTGCAGCTCATGGTGGATTCTAGGAAACCTTGGAATTTGTTGTTCTATGTCTTGAGTCTCAAAAAAAGACAGTGACTCTAAATATTTGATTACATTTTATTTTATTTTATTTTTTGCCAGAGTCTAGCTTTCTAACCCAGACTCTTCTGGAACTGGCGATTCTTCTGCCTCAAACTTTCAAGTGCTGCTGGGATTACAGGTGCATTGCCACACCTGGTTCCACCCCAATTCCTGCTGGCACCATAGGCTGCTTCCTAGGAGTGATGCTTAGCTGTGGTGGAATATTTGTTTATGCAAAGATGTGTTGCATTTGTTTAAATTATGTGAAGATGTGTTGCATTTGTTTATGTTGCCGAATATTTGTTTAACTGTGTAAAGATGGGTTGTTGTTTTATCTTACCTGCTTAAGGCACCTGATTGTTCTAATAAAAAAGCTGAATGGCCAATAATGAGGGAGGAGGTATAGGCCGGGCTTCTGGGCAGGAACGGTAAGTAGGAGGAGGACTTTAGGGTCAGGGAGAAAGAAAAAGAGGTGCCAGGGAGACACCAGGGGCCATCCAGCCAGACATAGAGGAAATAGGAAAGTAGGACACACAGAATGAGAGAAAGGTAAAAAACCCCAAGGCAAAATGCGGATGAATAGAAACAGGTTAAGTTAAAAGAGCTAGTGGGACAAGCCTAAACTAAGGCTGAGCGTTCATAATTGGTAAGTCTCCTTGTCTTTATTTGGAAGCTGGTTGGCAGCCCAAAGAAAATTCCAACTATTCTTGGCCATTGGCTCCTGGGCCTAGGCAAACCCCTGCCCTGTCCCTCCCAGCAGCTCCTTGGGTGCACAGCCAGGATAAGAAGCTGAGTGTGAGCATCCATGCAGTCTGAGGAACCCAGGGCTGTTGGGAAGACATCCAGGCTTCTTAAATCAAACAGCACTTCCTCACAACAGAGACAGACCACTTCTGAGGTAATGGCTGACTGCTCTCTTCCTCCCCAAAGATGGGCTCTTGTCCAGCTCTGGGGGCTCCTGAGGGCCTTTAGCTATTGCTTGGTCACTAACATCCCAGGCAGTTCCTAAGTGCAGGTGCAGGCTTCATGGAATAAACACCACATTTTCCTTCCTCTGCAAACACTGCATGTCTGAGAAACCAATTTCCGTTTCTAGATACGTCCTGCCCAGCTGTGCAGGCCCTTGGTGGGCAGGGCTTGGATTTAATAACATAGGAATGGCCAGGGCAGCAGGCTTGCTTCCGGTAATGCTCCCCAGGATTGCGTGTCACCCTCAAGCTGTCCCTGTGCTCTGTGCCATGTAGAGCTGCGTGCAGGCTTACTTCCTGAACCGGACCAGAGCAGCAGACCAAGATGTTCTTATTCTAGTCACAGTACTGCATGAACCCAAGGTGCCTGGTAATCATTGAAAGGGCCATTGGTTTTCTCCCGTGCCTACCCTACAAAGGAAAGCAAAAATGCTGCCAACTGTTGGACACCAACAGTGTCCTGTTTTCAGAATGTCTCTCAGACTTAATGAGCTATAGTATGATAATACCTTGTGGGGACCATGGTAGGCCTACAGCCAGCCTTGTATAGCAGCGTGGAAATCACAGCTGTGATGACATCACGCGTTTATTAATTTATCCTTAACTTGGCTCTAGTAGCATCCTCCTTAACAGGAAGACAAACTGGATTCCTAACCCGGGGCCCATACTATGAGATTCTCAGGCTTCTTTAAGAACCTCCTGTATAGTTTCCACCTATTGCTAACTTCTTTAGATCCAGTCTCAGGGAGACATTTGATTTCTTTTCATCATTATTATTGTGAAATAAACACAAGATAAAATTTACCTTTTTAACTATTTAAAAAATGTATAGTTGAATAGCGATTAGTATATCCCCAACTGAACCCCCCCCCACTCTGGCCACCTGCCGCCACCCCTAGGATCTGAAGTGATTATGTAGCCCAGGCTTGTCTGGAACTTGTGTGTTGTGGGATATTTGTACCCTGTGTGAAGATGTATTTGCTGTGATTGGTGTAATAAAAAGCTGAACAGCCAATAGCTAGATAGGAGGTAGAGGCAGGACTTAGAGGGAGAGAAAGGAAGAGGAGGGAAATCTAGGAGCACAGGAGATGCCAGGAGACATGGAGAGGAAGCAGGAGGTACAAGATGGGAGAGAGGTAACACCGTGTGATAGAAAATAGATAAATATAAATTGGTTAATTTAAGTTATAAGAGCCAGTTAGGAACAAGCCTAAGCTATAGGATGAGCTTTCATAATTAATAAAAGTCTCTGCGTCATTATTTGGAAGCTGGCGGACGAAAGAAAAATCTGATCACACCTGTGATTTCCTGTCTTAGCCTCACGATTATAGACGTGTGACACCATACCCCGTTCCCAGTATCGTCTTCGCAAAAGAAAATGATTTGGCTTATGTGTATGTGTGTCTTGCCTACATATGTATGTCTGTGTATGACATGTGTATCTGGTGCCCTCAAAGTTCAAAAGAGAGGATCAGGTCTCCTAGAACTGGATCATAGATGGTTGTGACCCACCTTGTGGGCATTAGGAATTGAATCCAGGTCCTCTGGAAGAACAGCCAGTGTTCTAGCCGCTCTCCAGCCATCTCTCCGGCCCCATTCCCCTCTCCATTGTGCAGCCAGTGCCACAGAGAATAGAAAAGCACAAGACAGTGACCGTCATGCCCTAAGAGAGGGTGCTGCTGGCCGGTGCCTGCTGAAGCAGAGGCTGGGTCCTGGCCCTTCACAGTTGTGTGCTACAGGATATTAGTACACAGCTCTCATCCTCTTACCTCATGCTTTCTCTCTCTGGGATCTTCCTTTCTCAGCCTCAATGGGAAGAGATGGCATATGTTCCAGGTCTGTCTGGTTCATCAGAGTCCTCTGGGCAGCCCTTGACTGGGTCAGAGAGAGACAAGAAGCCCAAGCTAAGCTAGTGAGAACAAATTTAAGGCTTGTCCTGAAACTGCAGGGTTAGATTCTCCTGAGGTCGCTCAGCTGATAGGTCATGAACTGTTGGTGGCCAGCAGGTCACCTCATAGAGCAAAGCTGCTGGCAGAAGAGAACTCACAAAGCCACTAACAAGGACAGAAGAAAGATATCCCGGAGGACTGGGTGTAGACCTGAGGTTCACTTTCAGTTTGGAAAGATTATTAGGCCTGCTTCTTTTCCTTCCTTCCTTTTAAAAATATCTTATTTTAATTGCATATGTGTGTTTTGCCTACATTTGTGTCTGTGTACCATGTGCGTGCCTGGTACCTTTGGAGGTCAGAAGAGGGTAATAGATCCCCTAGACATGGAGTTGCAGAGATTCGTGAGCGACCATGTGGGTGCTGGGAATTGAACCTGGGTCTCCTGGAAGAGCAGTCAGTGATCTTCACAGCTGAGCCATCTCTCCAGCTCCTCTCTTCTACAGAGCCTAGTGCAGCCCAGACTGTCCTCAGACTTGCTCCATAGCTAAGGACGACCTTGAACCTCTGATCCTCTTGCTTTCCTCTGCGATTACAAAAGGCAGGCACCACCACGTCCAGTTTCACGTGGTGCTGGGGAGTGAACTCAGGGCTTTAAGCCTGCTAGGCAAGTGCTCTGCAGAGACGCCTTAACAACCTCCACCAAGTCCCTTTTCCATGCGAGGTGGCTGGAATCATCGCCAGCCTAGATGCTGGCTAAACAGTGGCTGAAGGCTGCCAGGATGAGGCTGTGATTGGCAGCTGGGCGGCAGAAGGCCTTCAATACTATCTTCCGTCTGGCCTAGGGTTGACTTCCATGCTGGAGTCTGTCTTTTAGGAGTCTGAGGCCATATTGCAGATGAGGAAGCTGAGGCATGGTGATATGGAGGTTTCCATAGGGACCTTCGAGTACAACACAGGTCCCAGGTTGAGCCTTTCTAGAGATGCAAAGATAGGCCTACCCGGTAGTCCAGGGCCAGAAGTAAGGCCGTGAGACAAAGGGACAGAAACTGCCTTAAAGGTTATTATTATTATTATTTTTAATATTTTGACATTTATCGTGTGTGTTTGGTAGGGGGTGGGGGTGTTGTGCCATGGTATACATGGCCAGTCAGGTCATGCTTGCCATAGTCAGTTTGTTCGTCCCATCAGGTGAGTCCTGGGGACTGAACTTGGTCAAGCTAGGCAGCAAGTGCCTCTACAGGCCGAGCGGTTTCTGATTCTGGGAACTGGCTTTTAAGAAAGGTGCACACACTCTGTCCTAAGTCTCTTTATGTGGCTTTCTGACCAAGCTTTTAGCTTTCTGAGCATGTGGAGATAAACTCAGGTGAGCAGGATTAGCCTGGGGTGCTCCTCGGCAGCGGAGCTGAGTGGGCACAGGTCAGCCGAGTTAGAATTATGAGCTGGAACGTTTCAGAGATCCCCAGGCCATTTTAATGGGCATCAGGTTTGAGAGCTGGTGACGTCAGGCAGTGGTTTTCCACGCAGGTGGCTGGGCCTTTCCCACACACTCTGGATTGCTCAGTCTGGGGTGGGGTCTGAGATCTTGCATTGCTAACCAGCCCAGGGTGAATTTGTGCTGTGGGTGCTGAGCCCATGGATGCACCTTCTCCTTAAAACCCAATTTGAGGGAAGCCAAACTGAGGCTTCCCAGACCTGTGCCTGGTGTCCCTCTTGGCCACCGACTGATCACATCCCTAAGCCTTCAGCTCCAGAAACTGCACACGTGGCAGTGTGCTCCAAAGACCTGGGGTGAGTCTGTGGCCTCCAAATATCTTCATTTTGGTAAACCCCGAGGAGCTGGTGTGGTTTGGGGATGAGTCAGGGGAATGAGTGAGCCTGGCCGTTTCTGAAGTGGGCCAGGTTCAGCCTGGCATTGAGGGTGGACGAGAGGAACCTTTCTGGTTTTCTAAGTGCTTTCGAGATGCGGTGAGGTGGGTGGATATTTCAGTTATCCATGGCCACTGTGCTGGCTGAGTGGTTCAGGTTCTTTGACATCAGTGTTCTAAAGAGGCAGAAACGGGGACAGAATGGGGGAGAGCAATGCCCCCTCCCCGAGTTATTATTAATGTATCTTATCAATGTACTAAGACCCGTCGTGACATATAACAGTCGGTGCTACTGCTGTGGGTGGTATCATTCCCATTTTATAGAGGAGCTCATTGAGGCCTGTGAGAGGTAGCCCGATAGCCCAATGCCAAGACCAAGTAATTTTTTTGTCGTTGTTTGTTGTTGTTTTTGTTTGTTTTTGCAACTTTGAATTAGACATGTTTCTTCCTGCTGGCTGCTAAGCAAGCCAACTGGCCTGGCATCCTGAGTGAGCCTGTTCCACTCAGCTGGGTCCTACCTTGCCTGAAGCAGTTGTGTGCGCCTGTGTGTGTGTGTGTGTGTGTGTGTGTGTACGTTGCTGGCCTTGGGGTGTGAGTCCCTGTGTCCTTACCCCCTGGCAATACTGAAGAAACAGTATTGGATTAGTACTGGGTTTAGTGGGGTTTTCCAGAGAAACTGCCAATAAGGGGTGTGGGTATCTCCAGATCTGCAGGGTGAGTTGGCCAGCTGGAGACCCTAGAGAATTGATGTTTCAGCTGTAGCTTGTGTCTAAAGGCCTGAGATCCAAGAGAACCAACAGTGGTGTTTCAGTATCTTCACAGAGACACGCAGAATATTTCCCGGTCTTCTCATGGCCCAGTCACTCTGACAGATAAAACTCTGCCACCGTCACTTCGTGAAGCCGAGGGCTCTTGTTGTCAGGGCAATGTCCAGGGATTCATGGAACTTCTCCCAGCCTGCTGCGGTCCTGGGAGAGAGGCCTGACAACTGCTCCCCCACAGGAGGAGGCCATCTGGGTCCTTGCTGCCAGTCTGTTGTCACTGGTATCGTGAGCATCCTGCCGTGCTGTGCTCAGCTTAGCTGCTCTCTGAGACTGATCCAGTGCTGCCCGGTGTGAGGGCCATGAGACACCCCTCTTGTCCCACTTCCCTTCCCCGGGAGCACGCTGTGGGGAGTGAGCCTGGGACCTGGAGCAGAGGTAGCCTCCACACCTTCCCAGGCAGAGGAGGCTGGGCTGAAAATGTGGGAAAAGCTTGGGCCTGAGGCCAAATTTGAAGTCCAGAGGACACATGGCTGGGTCCTGCCTGGGCACTGCCTGGAGCATGGGCTCTGTCATCCAGAATGGCTTGACTTTTGTCCCCACCTTTCTAGTGTGGGATCTAATCTAAAACCACACCACATTGAGTCACGGGGTGGCGCTAAACCACACTGTGTAGGTTTCCTATGCAGAGTGTCCCAACTTGCTGACCCTTGCCCAGCCATTCATTACCCTTAGCTCCCAACTCTGGACCCTCTTTTCTCTTCCTACTGCCCCTCTGTTCTGTCCGATCATGAGTGATGTTCTGATGGTCAAGATCTTCAGGAAACCAACCTTTGTGGAGCAGTTTGTGCTTCCATCCTCTCTCTCCCTGGGCTGGATGAAGTTCAGTTTCCTTAGTGCCTGGTCTGTAAGGATGACGAGGAGGGATGAGTTGGAGGGGTTCCCTTCTGAGAGAAGATGCTTCCGTGCAAGGCCTGATCGGGGAGGGACCACCAACACCCAATAGAAAAGTGTTAGTTACTTTTCTGTTGCTGGGATAAGACACCCTGATCAAGGCTATGTATCAAGGTTTAATTGGTCTTCTGGTTCAAGAGGATTGGAGTCTACAATGGTAAAGTGATAATAATGGCAGGCAGCTGAGAACTCGCATCTTGACACACAGCAAGAAGGCAGAGAGAGAGAGAAAGAGAGAAAGAGAGAAAGAAAGAGAGAGAGAAATGACTGGGAATGGTGTGATTCTTTTGAAACCTCAAAACCTACCCCACTAACACATCTCCTTCAACAAGGCCATGCCTCCTAATCCTTCCCAAACAGTTCCACCAACTGGGGACCAAATAGTCAATATATGAGCCTATGGAGGGCATTCGCATTCAAACCAGTGCAGGGTTCCTGGGAAGAAACTGTCTATCTGTTAGAGAGAAGGTCTCTTGGAAAGGCATAGTGATGGAAGCTGAAGCCTTGGGCAGGTAGACACAGAAGTGGGTTGAGGACAAAGAGAAAGATGGTTCCGGCTGCCTGTGTTGCAGAGTACCAGCAACCACATTAGGGCCATGATGGTAACTCTATGAGATGTGCCTCTGCAGCCTCTGTGGGAATGCAGGTGTTATGTCTTACATTGTTTTGTCAGGGGAGAGCGGGAGCTGTGGGAGGTGACGCTATATGATGATGCTATAAGATGCTTTGCAGTGTAACTGGTCCTTCTGGTTTGGGGGGCTTCACAGAGGTCTGCCCAGGGGTTGAGGAGTAGAGTAGAGAAGGCTACTGGTGGGGGGGGGGCTGTCAGGGTCCTTACACTGAGGAAATAACGGATAACACGAGGGATACCGGGAGCTGGGTTTCTGCTTAGAGAAGTGGTATGCAAACACAGTCCCCTGGGGGAAGCTAGAAAGAAACGAGGAGCTGAGTGGGGTTGAATTCGTGTATGTAAATATCTAGATTTATGTATACACTCATGCATTCACCCCAGGAATCCGGTGAAAACACCGAATGGTTTCAGATAAATGCAAATCCATGTAGCTATAGTCAGTGTGTGTACATGCATGTGTGTTGTTTGGCTTCCAAGGCCCCAGAAGCAACAGAGCACACCAAGATTCTAGATCTTGGCTTCTGTAACCATTGTCAACCACAAGGAAGCAGACCTGTTCCCAGATGATCCTGGAACATGTGTCCTGTAAGGATGTGTTCAGAGGGTGGCTTGAGAGGACAGAGCAATTGTCTGGAAGGGACTTCCGCTGGCCAAGCCTGGGCTGTGGAACACCAGCCTAGATAATGACAGTAACCGGCAAAGCCATTGAAGGAAATTGGAATCTAGGAGCCCATATTGATATAAAGAGTAGAAACACAGGGAGAACGCAAAGCCTTTTATTCTTGCCAAGACTGCATAGCTTGTATTTTGTCGTAAAGAAGTTGAAGCTGGCCCAGGTTGAGAGTTAACCTATTAAAAAAGTCTGTACAGCTCAAACAAACAAGCAAACAAACTCAAAGCAAAACCCCAAATAACAACAAAAACAAAGAACAAAAGAAAACCGTCTGAATGACTAAATGTGGTGTGTTTTTAGATCAGACCCCACACTGGAAAGGAGGGGACGAAAGTCCTGTTGTTGGGACAGTGGCAAAATTTGTCTGAGGTCTGTGGATCAGAGGGTGAGGTGGGGCCGTTGATTTCTCGGTTTGTCAAGTGTGGTTATGCGTCTACGCCTGTGTTTGTGGGAACTACTCTGGAGTTTTTAGGCACGGCAGGACATCTTGTCCGCAGCTTAGTCTCGAATGGTTCAGAAAATACTGGAATCAAATCCTCTGTGCACACGTGGAAACAGTGAGGGTTCACACACATGCGGCGAAGTGAATGTGGGGCAATATTAACTGTGAGGAAACCAGGGCAAGAGAAATCGGACCGTTTCTGGCATTCTTCAACTTTTCTGTAAATCTGCAGTCGTATCAAGATAAAATATATTTTAAAAAGGGTTTAAAAAGCCACTCAGCCTGACTAATCTCCAGGGGGCTATATAGTATGTGAGGGCACTTCTGTCCATTCTTTCATGTGAATTTTTATGTAGTTAAAATTGTACTGCGTGTATAACTCTGCATCTCCCCATGTCATTTAGCACGGTAACATAAACATCGCCGTGAGTGTTACTACAGCCTCCATAAACATTTGTTTAATGGCCACAGGATGCTCTACCGTGAGGCTCCGTGAAAGCTTACCACGCCGACTATCGGGCAGGATGTGAGTTATTGCCTTCCAACGTTACAAAAGCTGCTGCAGAGGGTTGCTCTGATAATAAAGCAGCCTGTGTTTCATTTAGAGCAGACTTTAGCGACAGGATTATGAAGGGATGTGAATATCTTAACGTGGTTAGTATGCACCCCCCCCCCCCAACGCTTTCAAACGCTCTTGAGTAATAGCAGTAAAAGAGAGACCTTTACTGTCTGCAGCCCCTCACCCGTGTTTAAGGATCCTTTGCTCAGGCTGCGCATTGTGGCGCATGCCTTTCATCCCAGCACCCCAGGTGCTGCAGAGGCAGGTGGATCTTCGCGAGTCTGCGGCCAGCCTGGTCTACATAGTGAGCTTTGGGATAGCCAGGACTACACAGAGAGACCCTGTCTCAAACAAAACAAAGCCAAAATAAACCCCAAAACCTTGGCTCCTTTAAAAAAATTTTTTTTTCTTAAAATACGGAGTACTTTATGGATTTTTGCATCATCCTTGTGTTGGGACCGCGCCTATCTTCTCTGTACTGTTAAGCAGTCCTGGTGCTGGTGAAGCCCCTTTGCTCTTTTGATAGACGAGGGGCCATGACTTACTGTGTGTTCTCTTGACGTCTAAAGGGGCCGAGGCTCCTCATGGATATTGTCATGTTCTCCTTTTGCTTAGCTAGGCTGGCTGCGTCCCTGAGAGCTGAGACTACACTCCTGCTGTGTCCCATGTAGACAGTTCTCCTAAGACCAGAGTCTGTGGTACCCATACCTGGCTCTTTCTAGAACCTTCTGAATTTCAAGTTGATCATGTGATTAGCTCTCCCCTCCACTCCCCCGGAGCTGCATCCTAGGCTGTGTCCAGTGAGTCAGTTCAGTGTTCACTGCCTGGTCCTATAAGCAGCCCTCACCCACCTTTCATTTGTTTGTTTGCTTTTTGTTTTTTTGTTTCGAGGCAGGGTTTCTCTGTGTAGCTTTGGAACCTATCCTGGAACTCGCTCTGTAGACCAGGCAGGTCTTGAACTCACAGAGATCTGCCTGCCTCTGCCTTTCAAGTGCTGAGATTAAAGGCGTGCGCCACCACCGCCCAGCTAGAAAAGCAATTTCGACTCTGTAAAAAGCCAGGCATTCCAGAAAAATCCACTCATCCAAAATTTATATACTTCATCTCTGCACAGGTTGGAACCTGGGCTCTGGGACACAGGGTGGTTAGGTGAAGTGGAGTGAAGCTTAGCTGGAGTAAGAACGTGTTCGGGGTTCACAGGATGGCTAGATAAAAACAAAGATGGAGAGCCGCCTTGTCCCCATAGGACGTTACCCCAGCAACCAGCACCAGCCTGGCAGCCTCTGATTCAGGGCTAGAATGGGACTGGTCAGTAACTTGTGACTGAACACTGAGGAGCCCAGGCGTGTGACACTAGCCTGTAATCCCAGCACTTGGGAGGTGGGGGCAAGAGGGTTGTGAGTTCTGAGGCTAGCCTGGGCTACTGCACAGTGAGATCCTGTCTCAGAAACAGGGTAAGACGTTCAAGATGAATGCCCACTGTGTTTAAGCGCTAGACAGTTGGATCTCCACATCAGGAGAACCGGCATCTAAATGCTGTAGCGCATAAATGTTGTGCACACGGAGTCTCTTGGAGGCTCAGAAGTTGAAGTGATGGCTTAGGCCAGTGCTTGAGAGGAATGGAATGAAAAAACCGTAAGGAAGACAGACATACCTAAAATTAAAATCTAACGCCGAAAAGTTGAAAATCCCTGACATAGGAGAAATGGGTGTGTTTATCAAAACTAAAATAGTCACGAATGCCAGCGGAATGCAAAATAGTCTGCGAAATGTCGGTGAGAATCAGTCCCTCCACCTGTTCCCTGTGTGATGTTGTCCTAGTATTGGTCCAAACACTCCGCTGTTCAGCACACAGCTACCCTCTTGGGTGCTTTATCTGTGACAAGTGGCTCTGAAGGAGCAATTGGTATCTTCTGTAGCAAAATCTTAGAAGCACAGCGCAGGTTCAGGTGATAAAATCCTGCTTTGTCTGATGCACCCCTGTTGCCCAGCACATCCTTCGTGGCTTCTTCTTGTCCTGTTTTATTTGGATTCCTGGCCTCTGAATGCTGTTCTTGGATTCCTTGTTTCTTAGTTTGTTCTATCAAAATGCTGTGAGAGTCGACTTGGACCGGCGGATGAGGGTATAGATCTTGCCTGTATCTTCCTCTCAGAAGTCCCAGTATAGAAGGGACTATCGCATTCAGGAGGCAGAGGCAGGCAGTTCTCTGTGAGTTCAAGGCCAGCCTGGTCTATAAGAGCTAGTTCCAGGACAGGCTCCAAAGCTACAGAGAAACCCTGTCTCAAAAAACAAAAAACAAACAAACAGAAAAAAGAAGGGACTGTCTTTACTAGAGGGACTTCCTCTGTTTGGACTCAGATTCCTGGCTTATTTTGTAGGATAGGTGTTGGGGGGCATAAAGAGACTTAGGAAGAAGTGTATGCACCTTCCTTAAAAGCCAGCTCCCAGATTCAGAAACGACTCAGCCTGTAGAGCACTTGCTGCCTAGCTTGACCAAGTTCAGTCCCCAGTCAGTTCTCCTGTGGCAAAATACGTGGCCCAGCACTAACATTGGTTAGGACCCAAGTGTCCCGCTGAACGCACAGGGGCATCTTGTTTCTGGAGCTATAGGTGTTGTTATCACTCCCACCCCCCACCAAACACTGTTACGAGGTGGGAATAATAACCTCTCTGATGCTTTGTGTTTTCACTTACACAGCTGCAGATGGGGTGGAAAGAACAAGGCTGGTGGTCTCCCAGCATCACCTTGACTGGGCACAGCCTCCTGGGCCTGTCTTCCCCTGCAGCACAGCCCTGGCTCTAGTCACAGCGGAAAGCCTTAGAGAGTGGTTTCCTCAGGGAAGCTGCAGGCCAGAGTCCTCCCTGTCTTCAGCTCCACAGGAAAGGTTCCGATCATGGAGCCTCAGATGTTTGGTCTTCCTCTCCAGAAGAGTTTATTTTCTTCCAATTATCACAAGAATGTAAACCATTTTTTGCCATTTGAATTTGGAAAGAGGGGGGAACCCCAAAGGCCCCTGTGCCCTCGAGAGCTGCCAACATTTTTCCTTCTGATGGTGGCTTCCTAGGTCTGGAGAGGGGGCCTCCATCAGCTTAACCTACTTACTGTCACTGTTTTGTGGGCTCGGCCACACACTCTATGTGCATGAATTTTGGAGTTATTTGGATGATTTACATGTTCTTAGGAGTGGAATTCTTAGAATAGGATTCTTTCTAGGGTGGGACTTCTGGGGTGGATTTGGTTTCTGCTTTTTTGTAAAACTGAAGGAGACATGGACTCATGTATGCCCCCATCAGAGATCCGCAGAGCAATGACTCCCCAGCAGCTAAGGCAGGGGCCCCGGGAGTCATGAAGGGAAGCTTCTTCTTATGAGGGACAACAGAGCAGAGATTACTTGTCTGGTGATTGCCAAGGGCTACACAATTGTCCCTTCAGTCATTTTAGGGTAGGAGAATGATTTTTGGTTGCTGGAATGATTTGGGGTGGAAGAGGGCATGCCTGTGTGGTGGCACACATGCCTGCAATCCCAGCAGCTGGGCGGCTGAGGCAGAAGGATTTCAAGTGTGAGACCTGCCTAGCCTACAGAGCAAAGTGCCTGAAAAGTAAGACAAGTAAGAACAAAGAGGGAACTCTTACAGCATGGAGATGTGGTGACCACCATTCCTGTCTGGTCCCACCTTCTGAATGGAACTTGTACCAGGAGTTCTGTGGTATGCCCGTGAGCGCATGTGGAGGCCACGCTGACGTCAGATGTTCCCCTCTACCAACTTCTACTCTGTTTGCTGAGACAGGGGCTCCTACTGAAGCTGAAGCTCACCCTTTCAATAGACTGGCTGGCCAGTGAGCCCCTGGGGTCCGCTTGCCTCTGTTACTCCATGATCTGGGGTGACAGGTATACACTGCCATGTTGTTCATGTGGGTGCTGGAGATTAGAACTCGGGTCCTCAACTGGGCGGTGGTGTCACACACCTTTCAGGAAGCAGAGGCAGACGGATCTCTGTGAGTTCGAGGCCAGCCTGATCTACAAGAGTGAGTTCCAGGATAGGTTCCAAAGTTACACAGAAACCCTGTTTCGAAAAACCAAAAACCAACCAACCAACCAACCAACAACCCAAACCCCCAGGTCCCCATGCCTGAGCAGGAGGCACTTTGACCACTGAGCCATTCTTTGTGTTTGGGCTGTAGCTATGGAGGTTTGAAAAGGCGAAAAGGCTCACCCAACTCCACAGTGGCTGGGCTGGTGGGGTAGCTCTGGGTGGAGGGGGACACATGTAACAGTGGAAAGTTTCTGGTTTTAGGATCAAGAAGAGCTTGAAGGTGAAGTTCACTGTGACATTTACTTGTTGAGTAACTAGCCACAGTTAGTCTCATTCAAGTTCGTAAAGCAGTCGGTGGTAGGGAAACGCGTGATTTGTCTCTGGAGTTCATGTGGGACAATGTGTAAATCAGGGCCGACCACGTGCATTTCCTAGATAAGAAATCTGGAGCAGAGAGATGGCTCAGTGGGTAAGGTGCTTGCCTTGCAAGCGTGAGGACCAGAGCTAAATCCCAGAACCCACATTAAGAAACTGTGATGCCACACATATACTAAGAAGCACTAATTTACCTTCAGAGACCTTGAAGAACTCCCTTCCCCAGGATTTGTAGAAATCTGTTTTGTGTGCTGTGAGTGGTTGATGTAGTCTTGTCATTGTTAATAAGTGTCTGTGAATACTTTTATTTGTACAGGTTTTTAAATTAGTTTATTTTTTAAAGATCCTTTTCTTTTTTTTGGAAGAGTTCAAAGCACACCAAAGAAATATATTATACATTTTGGTGAAAGATTGTCATTTATGATCTATGGTTTATTAAAGAAAAAAAGAAAAGTGGAAAAATAAAAAATGTATTTTTAAGCTTACTTGAATGGACAAGGTAATGTGAAAACCCGAGACTCTTCCTGCATGTCGTTTTGCCTCGTGTTGATGAGATTATAGTTTATAGAGATATTACAAGGACAATGCATGGTGCTGTTATGTGGACACCTTTCAATGTTGTCTTCAGATTGCTGTAGTAAATATAACAATGTAGACCCTCCTTGACAAAGAGAAAGACCTACAACTTGAATATAAAATAATTCTACATTTTAAAGTTTATTTGATTTTTTTTCCTGTTATTCACTTTCAAAGTTCTTTCAAATAGAAAAAAATAAGGTATGAACTTGGGTGGGATAACTTATGTGCTGTAAATTTGTTAGGGCAAAATATTCCTGATGTATGAGTTGTTTTATTTATACAACTTTCCCCATGGTAGTTTGAACTATTCTTTACCATGCGACGGGTTTATTTATTATGAAACAAAGGAATGTGTATTTTATATATTTTGCCATGCATGGGTTAGCTCTGTCACAGATTTATTGATTCCTGATGCACTGAAAGTAAAAACTTCAAAGTGTGTACGTCCATTAGAAAGAAGGCAAAAGTGGTGGTTGAATGACAAATGTAATAAATGTATTCTTCCTATGTTTTGCTGCATTAAAAAAAAAAGAAAAGAAACCGGTGATGCATGTCTGTAGTCCTAGTGTTGGGGAGGTAGAGCCCAATAGATCCTGGGACCGCTGGCCAGCTAGCCTAGCCTACAGGAGCAGTTCTAGCCCAGTGAGAGTCACTGCCTCAAAGTGAAAAACAAACAAAAAAGTTGGGCTGGAAAGATGATTGAGAGCATGAACTGCTCTTAGAGAGCAAGTCTGGTTCCCAGCACCCTTGTTGGGCAGCTCCAGATCCAACACCCCAGGTCAAGAGCATCTACACCCATGTGCACATACACACACACACACAGAGACACACACAGACGCATACACACGAACAGACATACACCTGAGACATGACAGACAGACAGACAGACACATACACACACAGGACAGATGACAGACACACACACACACAGACGCATACACACGAACAGACATACACCTGAGACAGATGACAGACAGACAGACACACACAGGACAGACAGATGACACAGATGGCAGATAAACACGCAGACAGACAACAGACAGACATACAAACACATAGACAGACAAAAGGCTTACAGACAGACGAAAGATAGACATAGAGACACAGACATGGACACAGGCACACAGACACATACACACACACACAGGATAGATGACAGACAGACAGACAGACAGGCACACACACAGACATTCTCCCCCCACAGACAAATGACACACACACACACAATTAGAAAATATTAAAAATAAATCTTAAGAAAAGTGCCTGAGGGATGATATCAGAGGCTTCTGATTCCCTAATGCATATACCCATGCGCCCATATATTCTGCCCCTTATATGCCTGTGCACACATATATCCCGCCCCTTATATGCCCGTGCACACATCTATCCTGCCCCTTATATGCACAAGTGTACATATATCCCGCCCCTTATATGCCCGTGCACACATCTATCCTGCCCCTTATATGCACAAGTGTACATATATCCCGCCCCTTATATGCCCGTGCACACATCTATCCTGCCCCTTATATGCACAAGTGTACATATATCCCGCCCCTTATATGCCCGTGCACACACATATCCCGCCCCTTATATGCCTGTGCACACATGTGTCCCGCCCCTTATATGCCCATGCACCCATATATCCCGCCCCTTATATGCCTATGCACACATATATCCCGCCCCTTATATGCCCGTGCACACATCTATCCTGCCCCTTATATGCACAAGTGTACATATATCCTGCCCCTTTTATGTACATGTGCACATATATCCTGCCCCCTTATATGCCCATGTGCACACCTATATTCCATCCCTTTATATGCACAAGCACACCTATATTCCATCCCTTTATATGCACAAGCACACCTATATTCCATCCCCTTATATGCACAAGCACACTACATATATCCCACCCCTTTATATATCCATATACAGAAGTAAGTGAATCTGAGGTGTGACTTGCGCTAAGCACAAGTCACATAGTAAGGAGCAGAGTCTGAATCTGAATTCACGGTCAGGTGACTCCAGAGCCTATGCTGCCTCTGCTCTACCTAACTGCTGTCCAGCCTGGGTAGGATTTAAACCCTCTGCTGTTAGGGGACTTGGAAAATCATTTCCCAAGATGGTCCGTGTTTAGTCTCATTTTGAGTTGAGCCTTAAGGATCTCTTTCTCAGAGTGCCCAGCTTCTACCTCAGTGGGAAACTGGGTTAGGGAATGTCAGAGGAAGATGGCCTCTGACAGACCAGAAAGTGTCAGAGGCCGGGTGAAAGCACTGTGGGCCTCCCCTCGAAGGACGGGAAGACAGAATGGCCTAACAAGGCCTCACAGCCTCTGGCTGCACAACTCCTGTCAGGGATGGTGTCCCTTCCACTGCTACCTCAGAGTCTCAAGGTGGTGTTCTGTGACAGAGGGAAAAGTGGGGGGACCAGACCCTCAGTGAGAGAGTGAACAGGTGGGGGGAAACAGGCCCTCCAGTGAGAGAGTGAACGAGTGGAGGGGACCAGGGGACCAGGCCCTCCGGCTGTTCCCTTGTCTGGATGACTCGGAGGCTGGGGCTCCCAGACAGAACCACTCTCATCCTACTGTCATCTTTGTGACTTGGACAAGCAGCTGTGAACCTTGTCTTGACAGCAATGGCTACTGTTTTGAGGATCATTTTGAGGACTAAATGAAGTGACATGGAGAGCCTGTCACGGGCCTCGGCATCTCTTAGGGGCTCAATGATGTCCTTCCATCTTTCCGGGGCTCCTCGTCTCTTTCCTTTTCCTTTTTCCTCTTTCTTCCCTTTCCTTCCCGTTATTTCTATTTGTGTCTCTTTGAGGCAGGATTTAAGCAGCCCAGGCTGGCCTTGCACTCCCTGTGCAGCTGAGGATGAACCTGAACTCCAATCCTCTAGCTTCTTCCTCCCAAGTGGAGGGATTACAGGCTTCGGCACCATACCTGGCCCTTTGTCCTTTAGGAATAAATAACTGTAGCTGGGTGGCGGTGGCACATACCTTTAATCCCGGCACCTGAGAGGTAGAGGCAGGGTGGCGGTGGCACATACCTTTAATCCCAGCACCTGAGAGGTAGAGGCGGATGGATCGCTGAGTTCTAGGACAGCCAGCACTAACAAGAGACACCCTGTCTTGAAAAGCAAACCCCAAAACTTCATTATTGTAAAATATACATAACATAAAAGTTACCATTTGATCATATTTAAATATGCAGTTAGTGGCCCTCAGTCCATCACACTGTGTAGCCACCTTCCTGCCTTCTGTCTCTAGGACTTTGTCATATCCCACAATGCAGCTCCGAACCCACTGACAGCTCATGCCCACACCCTTTCCTCCAGCTCTTGGTAACAGACTTTGTCTCTGAATGGGACCATTCTGCTACCTAACATAAGTGGAGCTGTGCATGTTGTCCTTTTGTGACTGGCCCATTTCCTTCGATCCTAGCACCCGTCTGGGGGAGATCAGTAAGCCCCAGGCTGCCACAGCAACCACAGAGAGAAGCAGGCTTCTGCCTCTGAACATTGCTTATGGCCCGGGACAGGCTGTGGACAGCAGAGCCTCAGAGCAGAGAAGCTCAGCTCTGCCAGGACACCTTGGGCGCTGTCCGTTTGGCATAGTAGTGTGAATTTAAGGTGTCCTTTCCAGATGGTACCTGTGACCCAGGAAGAACTTGACCTTTGGAGTCACAGCTGGACTCTCAGGTCAGCTTCACCCGGGTTACCGTTCTACCTATTAGGCGGACATCACATTAGTCCCTACCCTAAAGGCTGATTTGCAGGGTGACAATGTCTGTGTAGTGCGTGGCCCGATGACAGCTTGTCTGGCTGCAGTCCAGTCATGGTGACTGCTCTCACCCCTCTGGCCCTCTCATCCAAGGCCAGGTCTTTCAGGAAGCTCAGAAACAAACCTTCAGGGTCTTCTCCCGTCCCCCTTCTTTGTTCCCCCTGCCCCCAAGGCTAATCTTGAATTCCTGGGCTCAAGTGATCCCTCTGCCTCAAACTTCTTGGGTAGCTGGTGCCTGATTTTTTTCTGGGTCATTTACTTATTTTTTGGTAATGGTGACTGAACCTAGGGCCTCACTCCTCTACAAATCCAAAGAACACCCCCCAAGACATCGAAAGAGGCAGGCAGATCTTTAAATTCTAGGCCAGCCTGGTCTACACAGTGATGCCAGCCCAGTAAGGGATACCTTGTCTCAACAAAATAAAAATCGTTAGGTGGGATATAGCTTAGACAGACGACAAACAGACAAGCTCTTACCACACAAGCATGAGGACCAGAATTTGATCTTCAGAGCCCAAATGAAAGAGCTGGGCATAGCGGTTGTGCATACATGTAATTCAGAGCTGGGGAGACGGAGACAAGGGGCTCCCTGGCCAGGCAACCTCATTCATTTAGAGTCCCAGGCTAGTGGATGAGAGACACTGTCTCAGAAATACAAGGTAGACGGTTCCTGAGGAATGACACCCCAGGCTGACCCCTAGTCTTTACACAAACGCACATGTACACATGTGCACACACATGCATACACATGCACACACATGTACACAGCGCGCACACATGTATACACTCGCACACACGAGCACACATGCACATGTGT
Organism: Myodes glareolus; assembly: GCF_982192425.1. NCBI lineage: Eukaryota > Metazoa > Chordata > Mammalia > Rodentia > Cricetidae > Myodes > Myodes glareolus. The sequence goes on from NC_142034.1 coordinate 43,406,688, forward strand.
ACACACGTGTACACACTTGTATACACACATACACACAGGCACACACACACACACACACACAGCCCAAATGACCTCCATCACTGCCGTTCCTTTTCACACTGACTCCTCTTCCTTTCTTTGTTTTCTTAATTTTTTATCTTCCTGTCTTATCCTTTCTAACTTTAACAAATCTAGCCAGGTGTGGTGGCACATCCTTCCTGCCAATATTCAGGAGGCCAAGCAGGAAGACTACATGTTCAAGGCCAGCTTGGACTACATCCATAGCAAGCCTCTCATTCCATCTCAGAAAAAGAAAAATATGGACTCAGGAGATTAAGAGTGCTTGCTGGGAAGGCATGCGGCCCTCAGTTCAGAACCTCAGCACCCAGGTTGAGAGCAAGTGTGTGACTGTAGTCCCAGCATTGGGGACTGGGGCTGCTGGGAAATGGGAGAAGTCACAGGCTTTTGTTAGCTATCAACTTAGCTGGAAAAATGGTGCGAGACCCTGTCTCATGTAAGAGCCATAAGAAACCAGGCTTTCAGACTTCCAGACAAAGCAAACAGAAACTGAACCTCCTGATAGACCTCACGGTGTTTCTCGTCTCTCCTGATGCTGTTTAGAATGGCAAGAGCAAGACCAAAGAACAGCCTGGGGACATATGCAAGTTTTACTGAGTCAGTGAGACTAGAGCATTTTTTAATTCACATGACTTTGACCATCACTGTTCATCTTACTTACTTGTGTCTCTGACTCTCTGCTGTCTCTGTCTCTCTCTGTTCTCTGTACATGTGTGTGCGCGTGTGTGCGCGCGTGTGTACTCGGTTGCATGTGGAAATGTTATTTGTTTCACTGGCATCTTGATTCTTTCTAAGTTTCTGTTATCTTTTCCCAAACAAAGGATTTTAAGCCTTGTTGTATGTATTGTAATTATTTTTTCCAGTCTTTGATTTTGCCTTCCATCAAGTTGCAATTATTTTGATGAATGGCGGTGCTTAGTTCCTGTTATCTCTCCATTTCCTCTCTGAGACTTCCCATTTGGTTTTGTGACTGCTGTCTAACCCAATTTGCTTTTAGCTTTTTCTTCACTTGTTTTGTTTTTAAGACAAAGTCTCGGTAGCTCAGACTGACCTTGAACTCACTACGCAGTAGATGTCAGCCTTGAACTCCCAATTTCCTACCTCCGCTTCCCAAGGGCTGAGATCACACACGCCCAGCTTTGTTTTAGCTTCATGAGATTCCATAAGTAAACAATTCAGGGGCGTGATGGGGAATTACATACATCAGAAATATTCTCAGAGCTCATCACAGAAAATCTTACGAATGCAGGCATAAATCACTGGTTTTCAAACGTCAGCACACGCTACCAGGAGGCTCTGGGTTCAAGCCCCAGCACTGCCCAAACCAGTCAGTTTGTCTGTCAGTCAAAAACTAGCACTCAGCCTGGGGCCTTGGAGAACTCATTGCAGGGTCCTACTTACAGACTTTTCAGTTTGGGATGGGACATTTCTGTCACCTTCTCACATGGTGCTAACCCTACTTGTGTAGGGACATATGTTAAGCTACTTCATAAAACAAAAAGTGCAAACATGGACAGGGCCTGAGATTGGTGTAACAGCTCAGCAACAGATGGCTTTTCTGGTTGTCTTAACTCTCACTGGTGCCTTTCCCTCAGCTCTCTACGAGGGCTGCCATCATTCGAGAACTTACATATGAGCATTCTCAGCAGGAGAAGGGAGATGATGGGAAAACTTACATTTTTGATTGTGAAACAGGGTCTCACTCTGTAGCTCAAACTGTTGGGCCCCTCCTGCCTTTGCCCCCAGATGCTGGGATTTCAAGCCCGTGCCACCACCCCTGACTTAAGGATTGCCTTCTAACAGTGTTGGGCTTGAGGCTCCTTTGACCTAAATTTGCCTGCAAAACTCCAGAAAGAAGAGAGGGGAAGGAGGGAGGAAGGGAAGAGGGAGAGAGGGCTCTGGGAGCAGGCAGCTCCCACCCTAGGGACTTCTACATATTAGAGGTAGATGATCAGTCCAGGCCTTGACTGCCAAGCTGGAGGCCTATGGATTTATCTCCGAGCCAGATGTCACCAAGGCAGACCCTTGGCATCTAAGCAGGTTCTGATCTTGGCTTTGCTGCAGGAACTGGAATTCTGCTTGGCTTCAGATCCAACGCTGGCCTGGTATGTGGATATGCCTTCTTGCCTGAATTCCTCATTAACTAGCTGGACCGAAGTTGGAACCTCTGCTTTTTCCTGCGAGTTCTCCTGGTCAGAAGTCCTAGCCCAGAGTCTAGAGCTTGCCTACCCGTCAGCACCTGAGCTACCTGGATATCCTAGGTGTCCCTTGGGTCCCTGGAACAGCTCCCCAGGACAAACTCCAGCCTCAGAAAGCTTGCTTAGGTTCCCTGCATGCTAGCCTCGTGCCTTTACATTGTCTATATATCTGGTTTGGGGACATTTTCTTCCTTTCTGGGGAGGGGGCCAGGGCTTTTCGCTGGCACCATCAAGGTGGGAGTTAGGAGAAGAGGGTCTGACTGCAGTCAGACACCCTGAGGTCCCGGAGGGCAGAGTCACAGCAGTGTCTATGATGCCAAGTATGAATGTGGTGGAATGCAAGGTGACATCTCTGCTAGAACTTTAGCCATCCCCAGGGGGAAACTTGGAAGTGAACTGGCTTAAATAAACTCTAACTGGGAAGTCTCGTACACATCTGGCTTCGAGCACGGCTCATTGCAGAGCTGAAGAAGGAGCACAGGGAGCCAGTGCCATCCGCTTCTCAGTCTGGTGTGTCCCCCCCCCATCCCGGTCCCCCTCTTTGTCACAACATGGCTTCAATAGCTCTGGGGACTGTATCTCTTTCATTTTTTTTTCTTTTCTAAAGAGAAAGAGAAAAAAAACAGCCTCCCTAATAATATAATCAAAACTCTCAGAACTGAGGTTTGTTTGCCCCAGTGGCCTGACTGGGCACATTGCCCTTCCCTGAAACTAACCACGAAGGCCAGGAAAATGTGGTGTGTGGCTTGGTTAAGGGTTGGGTCACAAGATTCAACCTTGGATTGGGGGAAGAATGAACTTCAACCAAGCCCATAAGGCTGGGAATGGGGGCAAGAATGTTTCCAAGGACATGGAAGGGCTTTGCTGCAGGAAGGCCTGGAGGTAGGAAGGAGACCCACAGATTTTTACCTTCGCTGAAGTTTGGACTTGGGCACGTCAGAGCTCAGTACTGAGGTTAATGAAATCAAGAGATGTCACATGAGGATCACTGGTCAGAGAGGAAGGAGTGCTGCTGGTTGTCTTGACCTCAGAGGCTGCACTCTGACAGGTCAGGCTGGCTCTAAGGGCCAGGGCCAGCCAGATGCTAGCTCTGTTCCCTCTGCTCTCCCAGCACTGGCTCCAGGCAGACCAGTCAGCACCCGGTCATCCAGTCTGGGATCTCAGTGCCTCCCAGTCCACCCAGTTACTGCAGGTACCTCCCCCAGGCCTGGACTGACAACTGGATTCCGTCACTGGGATGTTTATTCTTTTAGCAGTAAAATCCCCCCTCTATCTAGAACATTCACTGCCTCTCAGGACAATCACTCCTTCCACAGTCTGTGGGGCTTGCTGCCCTGGTTATTCTCTGTAATCACATATAGCTTACCAGCCCCATGTAGGATAATGCAGTTTGAATTTAGCCCCCGAGAAAAGTATGGAGCCAGAGATAGATTTGGCCCATAACTGACAGAAAGTCAGTTGCAGTATCTGGAGTCGAAGCTGCTTCTACCTGTGGGCTGTTATCTTTGCTATCTTTGTGGCCTTGGTCCCTTTTTCACTCCTAATGATCAGAGTCACCATGGCACTTAGCCTCCTGAGCCCAAGTCTTTCTGAACCAGGAAAACTTCAAGAGAAATAAATAATGTGCTTTGTTTTCTTGCAGGTCTTGGTTTTGTTTCCAGCGTGGAAGGGAGAAAATATCAAATCAGACATAAACTTGGCCTGGTGAAGATCAAATGAGGCCCTCTCCCTAGTCCTTCCTTTGCTCCTGTATCCCTTTCCCTCTTCTGCCTGGAGGTCCCCCCACCATTTTCCCCCTTCCATTGTGAAGAAGCGTTTGATCCTCTTCTTTGGAGGGGAAGGAGAAACACTGGACGCTCAGAAGTGGCTGGTAGACCATGCCCGCCTCTCTACTTCCTCTGGGGTGGGTTCATTTAAAAGTAACAGTTTCCCAAGTGGTTGCCAAACCCACAGAGCTGGGAGGGAGGGGGAGACCAGGGATCTGGAAGGACAAGCTGGAGCCGGAGTGTTGGGGCAGGGAGTGGGCTACCTCCTGGAGCCCATCCCTTGAGATCATCCTCCAGGCTAAAGGGGAATCGGAATTGGTGTGTCCAGACCCCAGCAAGCAGCCAGGAATGAGTTGGAGGTTCCCTCTGTCCCAGCCCTCAGAAGGCCTCTATTTCCTTTGTCCTTGGGTCTCTCTCTAGCTAGTGAGCCACTCTAAACACCCCCCGCCCCAAGAACTTCTCAGAGCTGTCAACACAGTGGGACCTGTATCTTTCAGACACATACAGGCTCTGCTTCTGAGCAGATCTGACCCAAGTTCTCCACTCGCTTGACAGTCTGAACCGTCGCTTCTCTGTAGGCAATAGAGTAAGTGGATATTTCCCGCGTTCTGAGAGCAGTGTGGCCAATCCCATTGCGGCTGCTGTAACCACGAGCTAATTTTCTATGAGAACATCCACACCTGACTTGTGGTCCAGGGTCCCTTAGGTGGCGGTATTCTTTTGTTGTTTTTTGAGACAGGGTTTCTCTGTGTAGCTCTCTGGCTGTCCTGGAACTTGTTTTGTAGACCTGGCTGGCCTTGAACTCACAGAGATCCGTCTGCTTCTGCCTCCCTAGTGCTGGGATTAAAGGTGTGTACCACTGCACCAGGCTTAGGTGGTGATAATTCTGCTCCCAGCTTCAGCAGGAGACCTTGTGGTCCAACCAGAAACTAACAGGACACCTCAGGGTTCCACTTCCTTAACTGGCATGTGAGTAAAGAGTATTGTCTCAAACTCAGCACACCTCTGGGAGATGGTGGGCCAAGATACCTGTCCCCTTGGCTAGATTCTATCCATCTGTGGCAACAACAGCTAGGCATGAAGATGGTGTCTTTCACAGCCCATGTCGGGGCACTGTCCCCCTTGGGGTGACCACTCCCTGGCTTCCTTCTCCCTTCTCTGGGCCTAGTCTTTCCTGATTGTTAGGGCATACAGAGTCATTCTTTTTCACTGGACCTGTAGCCGTTGTTGGCTCCACCCAACAGGGCACCACTGATACCCAATAAGTCAACTCCCAGTAGCCCGTGTGCCCATGGCTTCCAATAAGCCACACAGGTCTTTCCTGTCCAGTGAGTCTCCTGGATGCTGGCCTGTGAGGACCGCTGGAGGAAAGAACCCGAAGTTCCTATTGGTCTTCCTGAGACCATTCTTTGCAAAGATTTTGATTTGGACTCAGCTATGCCACCTGCCCCGCTGAAGGCAGAGAGGGATACAAAGACGGTGTTGCCTTTGGAATCTAACCTTACCGCTGCCCTAAGAGTTGCGTAACCCTGGGTGGGTCACTTGCATCCAATCAGCTTCTTCTTCTTTGCTATGGCGAGATTACACTATTTCCCAAATGAACTGGGAATTATTGGAATAGTTGGCACAGAGGTCCTAGGTAGGTGTCACACCTCAGTCACCCTCCCAGTGTTGGTGGAGGCAGGTATAATACAGACTTGGGGATTTTATCAGCACACTTGGGTTTGGAGTACCTGGGGATAGTTGGCATCCCTGGCTGGTTCTAGCTGATGGTACCAACTCAGAACCTTCCCTGCCAAAGGGGACTTAAGTTGCCAGAAGATGACTAATTTAGCCAGTTTCTTTCATTAAAAATCACGTTTTATTTATATACTTGATGGGAATATATTCCACGGTGCCTGTGTGAAGGTCTGAGGACAACTTGGAGGAGCTCTGTCTTCTACCGTGCGGGCCATCAGACTTGGTAGGGGCACTCTTCCCTGCTGGGCCATCCCACTAGCCTCCGAGTTTTATTTTGACACGGCGATTGACATATCTAAGTCTAACTCAGGTCCCACTGTGAGAATCACTTGCTCCCAGCAGCCTCCCTTCGTCCTGCTGCTCTCGAAGACATCTCAGTTAACTCGAGGGTCCTGTGATAGAGTAGACGGCAGTGATTCCTGACCAACTGAGCGTGTAAATGCCCACTCAAGAGTCAGCCCTCAAGACACAACAGGGGCAGCCTAGACAGGGGTCTGGGAAGGCCCCAGTCGACTCTCTGGGTAGCAGAAGTCTTCGATTTCTCGACCCTTCCTCGAGCTCCCCATTTGCCATAGAGAGTCACTGAGCTCTTAGGTTTTAGCTTAGATAGGGGTTCAAGTACTACTAACTCTGCCATCTCCTTGCTGAGTGTCAGGAAGCAAATTACTTACCCGCTAGGCCGTCCAGGTGGAACTAGCTAGAGCTCATGCTGGCTTTGCCCGGAGGTCCTCATGCCCCTTTTGGAGCCCAGCTCTCCTGTTCAGGCTGCCCACCCTTTGCTTAGCCAAGAAGTGGGCAGGCCAAAGGAAGCACACAGAGAAGATTAAGATGGGTCTCATCTTCCTAGTTTGGAATGCTGAGTATTCGGTCAAGGACTCAGCTTCTCTTTTTTATGAGGGTTTAAGAAAACCCAAATTAAACCCTGATTTGTTTTTAAAGACCAGCATTCTTAATCTTTCAGTATTTGGCTCCTTTTCCTCCCAGGCTTAGAGTGCAACATTAAACAGATCCCTCGTCTTAGCGCACTCTGATTTTCCCTGGCATGTCGTGGGGGTGCTGAGGGTGTTTCGCTTGGCGGTGGAGGGTACAATGTTTCCTAAAACAAATGTCTAGCAAGCATCCCAGGCCTTGGCTTAGGCTTGCTGGTAGACTTTGGCCAAGCTGCTTCACTCCTCTGGGCCTTCATGTCCTTCTGAAGAAGGAAGGGACATATCATCACTGCCTTGTGTCCTTGGAACTCCCACATTTTATTCTTTTGAGACAGGGGTTCTCTGTGTAACAGCCTTAGCTGTCCTGGAACTCTCTCTTGTAGACCAGGCTGGCCTTGAACTCATAGAGATCCACTTGCCTCCGCCTCCCAAGTGCTGGGATTTGAGGTGTTACCCCACCACTGCCCGGAGGAACTACCACATTTCAAAGCCCAGTGTGGTGGCACACTGCTGTAATCCCAGGATGGCAGAGGCAGAAGCAGGAGGGCCAGGGTAGGAGACTAGCCTGGGCCATAAAGGGAGACCCTTTCTCCCCTCTCCCTTTAATAAAACTCCCATATTTCACACTGGGACTCTGAAAGGGCACACAGCCATTGAACCTGGGTGGCTGGTCTAGTTTCGAAGAGTCCTCCCTCTGCCTCACTAGCCGCCAGGTTTTCTCTGGGGAAGAAGTAAGGGTCAACATGCCCAGAGAATGTTCAAGTCCTCTATCTTCAAGAGTAGAGTTCAGAAGACTTCAGGGTGAGGCTTGTGTGTTAGGAGCCATTAACAAAGAAGGAAATGGAAAATCGAGTTGCGTTAACAGTGTTCTGTGCTTCATTACCCAATGGATGATAGAAAGGCAGGATCGTAATTCACACTTTGATGGTGCGGGAGCCAGCAGCTTTCCTGACATTGTCCCCCAGCTTCTGAAGACTGTGTGTGGGTGATCAGCGATCCAGGTTTGTCTGGAACTGAAGATTTCCTGCCCAGGACACGGTGCTTTGGTGCTGAAGCCTGAAAAGTCCTAGAAGTCTCCCAGCAAGATGAGCTGAGGCAGTCATTTAAGGAGCAGCTGGCCCGTGAGAAGAAGGGAATTGCTGGCTGACCCAAGCTCCAGTTTCTCTACCTACACATCACTAAGTGTTCCTCTAAGCCCCGTGGGATAAAGCGTTGGTCCCAAGCCAGGCAAACTGGTGCACATCTGTAATCCCAGCACTCAGGACGAGACAGAAAGGATCACGTGGGGTGTATGCAAGACATTGTGTCTAAAGACTTTGGGTCAGCGAGACGCCTCAGTGGGTAGGATCGCCGCTGTCAAGCCTGACAGCCTGAGTTCGACTCCCAGGGTCCACGTGGCAGAGGGAGAGACCTGACTGCCACAGGTTTCCTCTGACCTCCACATGCATACCGTGGTATGTGTGCAGCCACATAGACGCACATATGCAAAATAAAAAGACTTTGTGCTCAGTGTGGTGCCATTGAGGGGTAAATGGAAATCACTCAGAGGTCAAGAGGTGAGTGGCTTAATTCAGCCACATACTCCTTTGATTTGGTCTATTTCAGGCCCCAAACAATGGTTAATACATTAGGGGCTGAGTATCTTCAAAGCAATGAGCCAAAAGGTAGCTTTCTGAGTTTGTTATCTCAGGAATTTGTTACAGTGCTGGAACACTGACCAACACGTGCCATGCAGCTTGGAGAGGCCTGAGCCCTGCAAGACTGAATGCTCTCACGTGGTATCGAACTCAAATGGGAGGATGCTTGTTCAAAGCCTAGCACGGGGTCATTCCCGAAGAAAGGGTCGCATCTTTTCTGGGGCAGGGAGGAGTTAAAACAACCCTGTGGCTTTTGAAACCAAGCATCCTGAGGAGGTACACTGGCATGTTTAAAGAGGGCTTTTCTAGAACCAAGCTGTGCTCTGTTGTGCTTTGCTTGAGCTTGGGTGTGTTGGAGTAAATGATCACACTTCTTTCTTGTTGAAGCTCTGGGTGAAAAAACCATACAATCCCACATCAATTTTCTACTAAAACTTCTAGAAAAGTCCTGGGTCAGCCTGGAGGGAGGAGGAGAACCTGCTGGGTCTCGTCTGATAGCGGCACGGCTGGGAAGAAAAGAGGAAGGTCCTCTCACTGGGATGAAGATCCTGGATTCTTCCCAACTCTGGGAGCCGCTGTTCCTCAAGCAAACTTTCAGATGTGTGAGGTCAGAGCCCATGCTTGACTTGAGTCTAGTCTCCAGCACTCAGGGACTGTTTGTGTTCACGTGGCAGACTCTTTGAAGATCATCGAGGTCTCCCTGTGACATTCAAGGCTGGGTTCAAACCAGGTTTGGAGAGGAGTGTTGGCCATATGGGCAGCTGGCTCCCTTGATAGGGATCAGCTGAATTTCCCTCAGAGACCTGGACACAAAGCCCCAAAGACTTGGCTTTTAGAACTTTCGGGCTAGCATTCTGTGCTGCTGGCCGCTGAACTCTGGGGTTTTGGCCAATCTCGGTCAGTAAAGGGCAGAGACTGCAGACAAAAGTCAGCTGCCCTGCAGACCTCCCTGGCAGGTTTATCTGAGGACTGGGTCACCATTTGGATTTCTTTATCTTTGTTGCTTCTCCAGGCTGTGGTTAGGGGCAGCCACTGAGTGCCATGCATACCTGTCGGCTTCTTGGAAGCTGAGGATTGGAGCTCTGGCCTCTCGATTTTCTTGTGTGTGTGTGTGTGTGTGTGTGTGTCGGGGGGGGGGGTTAAGCATCAGCCAGGATCCTCTCTCTCCATGCTCCCAAGTATTGAGCTCCCACAGCGTGCCCAGCACCTGCTTATTTATTTATTTTTTTTCTAGTACCTTATCTCCGCTCTCACTTACCACCCTCTAGAGCACTGTGTATTCATTCACATGGGTGTGTGTTCTTATCAGTCTCCGTTCTATTTGTAAACACCAGGGAGGCTGTAACTGCCTCTTTTATTTAAGGCTATGTCCTCAGTACTTGGATGTCTGACACTTACCAGGTTCTCTATAACTGCTTGTTGGCTGGCTGACTGGAGCCAAGGGGCAGAGGAACCTGCTGAACATCAGCTAGCTCTGAAGAAGCAGAGCCCAGCAGTATCTGACACCCTAACCTTTCGACAGTTGCGGGGGGAGGTCAGTGCTTAAGAGTGCTCGCTGCTCTTCCAGGGATGGCTTTGGGCAGCACAGTCTGAAGCTGCAGATCCAGAGGATCTGTTGCCCTCTCTTGACCTCTGTGAGCGACTGCACAAGCTTGGCCTACACACTTGATACATACACACACACACACACACACACACACACACACACACCTAAATCTTTTAAATGTTTTCCTTGTGTGTGTATTCATTATATATGGTACTGGATTACATAAAGACATTTTTGTGATATAATGTACTATTATATATATATATATTTAATGTATACAATGCAATATAATTCTCACGCCCCCTTCTTTTCCCTTCTCTTGTCCCCTGCCTCCTGTTAGTTCCCTCTCTTCTCCTGGCCAGTTTTGTATCTATTTTCATGTCATAGATACATATATGATTTTACATATCTATATAAAATCTAGGCACTGCAAATGAGAGAAAAAAATGTTGCTTGTCTGAGACTTATTTAATTCACTTAGTATGATTATCTCTAGTTGCATTCATTTTCCTGTAAACCATGCAACATCTTTCTTATTTTTTTTTTTCAAGACAGGTTTCTCTGTGTTGCCCCGGCTGTCCTCGCATTCACTCTGTAGACTAGGCTGTCCTTGAACTCACAGAAATCTGTCGGCCTCTGTTTCCAGAGTGCTGGGATTAAATGTGTGCGCCACCACCCAGAAACAGCCTTCTTAACAGATGAAAAAAAAGTTTCCAAGTGTCTGTAAAATATTTTCTATATCCATTCCTCTGTTGGTGGACACCAAGGTTATCTTCATGGCCTAGCTGTAGTATTGGTGTGTACGTGTCTTTGTGATATGTTGAGTTACACTCCTTAGGGTAAATGCCCATAACTGGGGAGAATGATAACTCTACTTTTAGTTTTTTGAGGAATTGCCATGCTAATGTCCATAGTGGCTGGACTGTCCTCCCCTACCCCCAACCTTTGTAGATGTGCAGTGTGTAAGTGTTCCCTTTACTCTGTATCTTCACCAGCAGTTGTGGGTTTTTGCTTGTTTGTTTTTTGAGATAGGGTGTCTCTATGAAGCCCTGGCTGTCCTGAACTCTAGTTGGGTTTGCATTTCTCTGATGGCCAAAGAGTCTGACCAGTTTTCACAGATGTTTGCTGTCCATTTGGACTTCATCCTCTGAGAATTTCATCAGCCTGTTTGTTTGCTGTTGCCTGCATCTCCATTCCTGTGCTGAATCTGGGATTAATGCAGAAAAGGGCAGGGGCGAGCCAGGCCTGGGACAGACCTGTTCCTCTCAAAGTTTGATTAAAAAATCCTAAACTCTTGCCTACAGCTGAAGGACTGCTGTGACCGCAGAAGGAAGTGGGTTTCACTAAAACAGGCCCAGGTAACCCCTTCGGGGAGCTGGCAAGGGCAAAGGCCGTGCCTGCTCTGCCGGTGAGATTCGCTGAGAAGGAAGGATGAGCAATTCACAGCAAAGTTGAAAACAATTTGAGGACCTGAAATCCATCCCACCCTTAGAAGCAGAGTGCAGGCAGGACCTTTTCTCGAGCAACAGGTCCATATTGGGTCCAGGAGCTACTGACCTATGGTGCTGCTGCTGTTACCTTTTACTTCAAAACTGGTACTGAGTCAGGGCGCACATGTGCATGCGCGTGTGTACACATGTGCATGCGTGTGTATGTGTGCCATGATTGCTCATCTGGTCAAGAGGAGACAGGGTTAAGCTCATCTGTGGCCGGGTGTAGACTAGTGAATGGCAGGCTGCAATGTGTGCAGCTTCTCTGGACACTTCCCTTAGTGTGCTTTTTCTTTAGCTGATGTGTTCTCTGGTTCTCTTTCAAAAGTACCATGTTGTATGTACCGTGTTGTATGTACCATGTTGTATGTACCATGTTGCCCCTGTTTTTTCCCTCTAAATTTGGCTTTGTCTCTTTGTATTGAACAGTTGCCTGCAGTCTTTTTGTTTAGTTTATTTTTCTTTCCTTTTCTCCCCACCTTTCCCAAGACAGGGTTTCTCTGTGTAGCCCTGGCTGTCCTGGAATGGCTCTGTAGACCAAGCTGGCCTTGAACTCACAGAGATCTTCCTGCCTCTGCCTCTCAAGTGCTGGACTTAAAGGCACAAGCCACCACCACCTGGCTTGTTTAGTTTCTTTTATCTAGTTTCTCCTACTGGTTTTCAGTCATGAGGTCATGTCTCTTTGTGTGCTTGGTTAACTCTAGGTGGAGGATTTGAATTTGAAAAAATATTTCTGTGTGTGCAGATGCATGTGTATGTGTGTGGGGGAGAGTACCCTTATGTGTGTAAGTGTGGATAGGAGGCGGGGTCAGAATCAACATCAGGGGTTACTCCTTAGAAGCTGTCTACCGTGTTGTAGATTGTTTTATTATTATTTATGTGTGTGATAGTTTGGCTTTGTGTATATCTGTGCACCATGTATGTGCCTGGTGTCTTTAGAAAAGATCAGAACAGATCAGGGTGTGTCAGATCCCTTGGAGCTAGACAGTTGTGAGGTGCCACGTGGATTCTGGGAATCCAACCCGGGTCTTGTGGAAGAGCAGGCTCTTATGTGCCAAGCTGTCTTTCCAGTCCCTATTTGTGTTTTGAGACAGGGTTTCTCTGTGACCTTGGTTGCCCTGGAGCTCACTATATAATCAGGCTGGCCTTGGACTCACAGAGACCCGCCTTCCTCTGCTTCCCCAGTGCTGGGACAAAGGTGTACATCACTATACATAGTTCACCTGTTTTGGGAGGCAAGCTCTCTCACTGACCCAGAACTCTTCAGTTAGACTAGATTGGCTGGTCAGTGAGCCCCAGGGCCTCCCGTCTCTGCCTCCCCAGCACAGGTATTACAAGCACACACCACACACTATGCCTGGGGTTTTGTGGCTGCTGGGGATTGAACTCAGGTCCCCACATTTGCAAGACAAGCATTTAACCAAGCCATCTCCCCAACACCCGAGGGGAAAAATTGTGGGAAATATTTGAGGTGTAGGCTGATGCTGGTTTGTCTATTTTTAATCCAGGTGCCTGAGGGCACTGGATTTTTCTCTAGGTGCCCAAGGGTACTGGATTCTGAGGAAACCTTTATTCTTCACACTACTACAGCTCACAGGCCTTGTGCTCTCAGTGTTGACAAGCATGGCAGCCATGCTGTGTTTTCAAGAGCTGCTCTGTTGACCCTTGACCCTGGGAGGTAGATCTAGGGGCAAATGACTTTCTATTCTCTACATAAATATTAATTATAGAGCATCATTTTAAGTCAGAGCAAATTATCATGGAGAGGGAGAGGCAGAGGCAGGGGAAAGAGAAAGGGAGAGGAACACACACAGGATGGGGGGGGTGAGAGGTGTCAGTTAGTCTCTGGGTTTTTAAAAACAAGTTCATTCTCGGGGGTCACAGATGTGTAAGAGAGACTGCATCGTTTGCCTGGAGGAAGCCACAGTGCTGGAAGAGACCCACCTCTACTTGAACCCCGAGCAGAAACCACAGGGGCCACAGCCCCCTGTTCCCTTGTTACCTCAGTGCCGTCACCACATTGCTTTGGTGAGTGGCGTAAGTGCCTCATCCCTCCCACACAGTCCCCAGAGTAGCAAACACCACCACCCCACTGTAACTCTGGATTTTGATCTTTCCCCATGCTAACAAATGCTGAAAACCCATTGGCCATTAAGTGGGCAGATAGCATGCAATGCTTGAATGGGCTGTGATTTGTTTGATCATTGCCCAGTGCTGGATATTTAGGCTATTTGCACTTCCCTCTTGTTCTTAAATTCTCGTAAAGACCGGCTCGTACACAGCTTCTCTCAGAGTTGCCTCATTGTGTGTAGATTTTTAGCAACGAAGCGAAGGCTATGGACATTGTCAAGCTTTTGGTACACGGTGCCCAATTACTTTCTAGAAAATATACCAACTAATATGCTCACCAGGAGCACAGAGAGAACCAATCTACTCAATTCCGTACCACCACCAAGCATATAATTAAATGTAAATTTAGAACCAGTGAGACGACTTAGCAAGGAAGGGGCTTGCCACTGAGCCTGGCAACTGGAGCTCAGGACCTGGAATGCGCATTCATGGTGGCAGGAAAAATGAAGTCTTCTAAGTTGTCTTCTGATGTCCACACACACACATACACATACACATATTGTAGCAAAGTGTGCCTATACACACACTATGGCACATGTGTGCCTACACACACACACATACATACATACATACACACATACTGCAGCAAATGTATGCCTAGAGACACACATACACACATACTGTAGCAAATGTATGCCTATACACACACTATAGTACATGTGTGCTTATACATACACACATACACACTGTAGCACATATGTGCCTACACACACACTGCAGCAATGTATGCCTAGACACACACAAACACACACACTGCAGCACGTGTTCTTACACACACACACACACACACTATGGTACATGTGTGCTTATACATACACAGATATACACACACTGTAGCACATGTGTGCCTACAAACATAAAAACACACACTGTAGCACATATGTGCCTACACACATACACACACACACACACATAGACCTTAAACCCGAGAGGAACCTTGTGCCGCTTTGGATGTTTTTGAGGTCTCTGCTTTTGAGGTCATGTCCACCTGGGGGGTAGAGACCATGGTGCTCATTATAAACTCCCCCAAGACAGAACAGAGCAGATTTTGAAAATAGTTTAAAAAATAAAATAAAGGAAAAAAATTAGTTTTTAAGTGGGCCTAGGCAAGAAAGCCAGTGTATGTAGAGGCCCAGTGAGCCTCGTGACAGCGGTGGAGGACCATGTCCTTGGTTTGTGGTTCTGAGGAGACACCAGTGTTCCCGGAGGATGAGCTGATATTGCCAGCAGGGTCTAGGAGCTGGGACCTGATGAAGGTTTTCAGGGCTTCCAGGATGTCAGCTTGTACTTAGTTCCATGCCTCTGTGAAGCAAAGATGGAGGCTCTAAGATGGCCTGTCTGCCTCTACCACATAGAGAGGAATGGGGCCTGGCTCTGTACAGCCAGGAGACTTTCCAGCCAGCGTGAGAGTGGAGGGGGTATTGCAGGGCATATATTCACGGGGTCTGTAAGCTCCTAGCAAGCAGGAGCAGAGAGCAGAACACTTCCAGGAAGCTCTGGAGATTTCCCCCTATAGCCTAATGTCACCAGGCTCACAGGCAGAAGGCCCAGAGGCTCAGAGATGGTGGGACCTACGGGGACTTCACATAACTGCCGGTGGCCATCTTGGTCATCTGCTCTTCTGCATCTTGTTATTGCCACCCTCCTCCTCCTTCCACTGGGGACAAAAGCATGGTTGCTGAGTCACCACAACAGACTCTTGGCATGGTGGCTTAAGCCAGATCTTGGCCACTCTTCTAAACTGGACTTTCCAGGCATGTGGCCCAGAAATCTGGGTTTAGCAAGTGTGTTTGATGATTCTTACAGTACAAGCCTGCACTGTTCTACGCTGTCCCCCAGCTCCCGCCCCCTTTATATTGTCGAAGCTTTGCCGTCAGTGCTTGCCTGGGGCTGGGTGTGCTCCTGCAGAGTAGGCTTTCCTTTGCTTTTTGCACCAGTTTTTGTGCAAGTATTTACTCCGGCTTCCAGGTACAGAACCCGATTGGCTTCTGTTGATATCTGCCACCTCAGGGGGAGGGGGAGATCCTTCTGGTCAGAGACCGTGGACTTACTGACCTGGAGACTTGCCAGTCTCTACAGCAGTTAGTGCTGCAGGAGCAGGGTGGCTCTCGTGACCAAACTGTTGTGTGTTAAGACAGGGCCTCTGACTGACACCCGCGTGCCCGACCAGGGACTTGAGGTGGTAAGAACCTGACATCTGCTCCCCTTCTGGGTGGGGGCTGGTACTGCTGGTGCAGGCCCGTTGCTGGTGCTCTGTGCTCAGACACCAGGAGGTGGCTGGGCCGGATACTTTTCTCATTGCTGTGACAAAATATCTGATAAAAGAAGCTTACAGATTTCTTTTTGGCTCATCTTCAGAGGGTGTAGTCCATCGTGGCAGGGAAGGCATGACTGTAGGAACCCGAGGCGTGCTCACACGGCACCTGCAGTTAGGAAGACCCCTGGTCCATAGTCTCTGGCTAGATACATCCCTCCCTTCCCCAGCCAAGATGGGGGAGGTGTCAACAGGAGTCAATCAGAGTCTGTCCCTGAAAACTGGAATGAATACTTTCACAAAAACTGAGGTAGAAAAGAAAAACCTACTATGTAGAGGCATACCCAGCCACAGATGAGCCATGGGCAAACAAATACTTTTGTAAAGGGATCGGGCGAAGGCAACATAGAACAGTGCAGGAAGGGAGGGGAAGGAGAAAAGGAGAAACACTCAGCTCACGCTCACTCTTATTTAGGGATGGCACTGTCCGCATTTAGGGTGGTCCTTCCCACCTCAACCCAATTTAGATGCTGCCTTGCGGACATACCCAAAGGTTTGTCCTCTAGGTGATTCTAGATCCTGCCCAATATTAGCTACCACTGTGGCTAGTGCTGACACATGGTTGGGCGTGGGGATGGGGTGAGACACAAACCATCTCTGCTTCCCAGATGGGTGCTGTCTCTGCTTCCCAGATGGGTGCTGGCCAGAACCTCTTGGGGTCAGTCTCAGGAGGAGTGTGAGAGTGCCACTGTCCCCAGGCCTGCTGCATCCCTTGGGTTGCTGTTCATCCTCTCAGCTGTGTCCCGCAGCCCTGACGTATCTCTGAGCTGTCCTGAGCCCTCCACTGCCTACTCTCCTGGCAGATCTCTGGTCACCAGTTGCTGTGAACCACAGAAGTTATGGCAAGCCTGCTTCCTGGAGCCCAGGCCCCTGAAATGAGTCATTGGTTGAGAAAACAGCTAGAAGCATCCTGGGAAAGCAGGAAAGGTCTCCGATTCTGGCATCGGAAAAGCTCAGGCTGTTGCTTCCTGGCTGTGTGTGGGCTTCTAGGAAGAGCGGGCTGTGGACGAGCCTCTGGTGAGGTTGAGATTCACTTTTAATGCCTTTTGTCCAGGTTGTCCCTAAGAAATGCTAAGTATCTCTGTGTTGTTTGCTATTGGCCACCCTCCTGCCAGTGGGAGCTGGAGTCTGACTCACTGTCTCAGCACTGTGCCCCTCCTGATACTGTTCAGTAACTAATAAGGCACCAACTTTAACTGGTCTTGCTCCCTTGTGTAGCTGTAGTAGAGAATTCTGGAACAGTGTTATTCTGTGTTAACTGTGTTCCCAATATAGAATTCTGGGCAGGTCCTTGTTCTTAAAGTAACCACAGTTTTGGGGATGGTTTGGGCTTTGTAGACGGTCTTCCCAGAATCCACTCCCAGCCTGCTTCTTTCTTTTGCAGTGTACAGCTCTAAGAATGGTAGAGCTGGTTAGAAACACCACATTTGGGCTTCAACTGTATTCTCATTTCTCAGTCAATCTAGTCTTACCCTGAAGAGGCACTGCACCACGGCAGAGGTGGGAAGGTGACCCTCTGCAGCCACCAGTAGAAATAGGCACAGTTTTAGCCAGTTGGGGTGCCACCAGAAGTCATCGGAATGAGTTTTCTAGAAGGCTCTAAAAAGGAGGTATAAGGGCTGGGGTATTATTCAGTAGTAGAGTACTTGCCTAGCATGTGAAGGGTGATTGGTTTGGTCCTCAGCACCCCAAGATAAATAGGGATGGATGTGGCTAGCATGTTCTTTCGACCTCTTCTGCAATGCAGATAGAACAAGTTAGAGCTTACATGTGAAATACACCCCCGCCCAGGTCATAAGTTTGAACCCTTGATCCCCAGTTAGTGGAGTGTTATGGAACATTGTAGAGTCCTTGTGGCTCAGTTAGCAAAAGTAGGTTGCTGTCAGTGTGCCTTGGATGACATTTTTTTTTTCTGATTCTGACTCAAGCTCACTGCTTCTTGATCCTCCAAAATGTGAGAAGGAAGCTGCAGATTTCCACCACCACAGACTGAGCCCCTCCTGAGTGCCTTCCTTCTGCCTCAGTGAACCACAGCCCCACGTGTGAAGCAAGGTCACCCCTCTCTGCCTTGAGCTGTTTCTGTCAGGTATTGTGTGTCGGCAACAAGAAAAGGAACTATCACAGAGGCTATTGCGAGACACGGAGGAGTGAAGCAATGTGCTCAGGGTGTCATTTAGGGAACACAAACGGCTTCTGGATCTGTGGCGCCAATTTGGATGGATAGCCATCAGCTGACCCATCTATGTATCACTGGACAGCCTGCATGTGTGCACTGAAGCCCACGTGCTGTGAAATAGTCCTTCTGGGCACTGTGAAGGTGTGTTGCTCTCATTGTTAATAAAAAGCTGATTGGCTGATGGCAAGGCAGGATTTTGGGGTCAGAGAGAATGCGGGGAAGAAGAAGGGTGGTGTCAGAGGAGATATCATGAGATGAGTGTCTCATCGGAAGTGCATCCATTAAGTAAGCGAGCCTTGGGGCAGCACATGGATATGGACTGACTTAAGTTATAAGAGCTTTCTAAGAATGGGCCCAAGCTATCAGCCAAATGTTTGTAACTAATAATAAGTCTTTGTGTGGTTGTTTGGTAGTGGCTGGCGGGACCGAGCTGGTCATGGTCCAGACAAGAACTCTGCCTACACCTATGTTCATGAGATATTTGCTTTTTGTTGCCAAGTAGAAAGACTCCTGCATTATGGAAAGAGAGGGGTGCCAGGTGCCAGGTTCCAGGAGAGGGGCAGATTGGGTCAGGACCTCCCAGACTCAGATCTCTTTATGTTGATATGGCGTTACTTTGGCTAGTGCAAGTCCCTTTGGGGCTATATAGTGGATTCAGTTCATCTTCCAAGGCTGTCTGCACCCTTGTTTAGGCCTCCCAACTCCTAGAAGCCCCCTCTCATGTCATCTTCTGGTTAACTGTCCTTCCACCGGCCCCTGAGCTCAGGTAGAGCAGGGAAGCCGCCGTCCTCCCTATGGCTCAAAGGGGACAGGCATTTGCTGTACTGCTTCTGGGGAGAAGGATGGTACTACAGGGTATGTAAGATCCCAGGTACAGAGTTAGATGCTTCCAGGCCAGGAGAGGCAATGGGTTTGTGGGTTTGGGAGTATAACCCAAACCAAGGGGCCTGGGAAGCAGGCTAGAAAGGGAGGTGTTTGCTAGTCCTGCTTCCCGATGGCATTACAGGCAAGTCTAGGGGGACGTCTCTCTTGAGACAGAGCCCCTGAGAAACCTTTGAGGCGTTTTCATTTTGGCCCTGGCTATGATCTGTGGGAGAGGGGCTTGCACTGACTGGAAACCCTGTACTCAGCTTTGAGTCGAGTATTTGGAAATAATCTCTCAAAAGGTTTCCTTCCCATCGCCCCTGGTCACAGAGACGTGTTAAACTTCTGCTTCTGATCTTGACCTTTGGGACCTGAGGCACCCGTGCTGGAGGACACCGAGAAATGGTCTGGTGCAGGACACTTGGGTTCCTACTCTGATTCAGTCACTCGCTGGTGGACTGTTTGGACTCGTTGTCTTTTCTGTTCTGGCGTGAAGTTGGGGAGATGGTCTTCCAGCCATCATGTTTTAACTCCTGCGCATCTTGAGATGACTACTACAGGCTGCCAGAATGAAGAGCTCGAATGCCTCAGGAGGTTGTCACCTTACATGGGAACCTGTGACATTCTCCTCTCTCAAGCCAATGGAGAAGGTAGTATTGACAACTGGCATTTCCTGGGCCAGAGCACTGAGCCCTGAGCACCGAGCTAAGAGCCTTTGTCGCCTCTCTGAATGACGATAAAGTCCCTAGAAGGAAGGGGCTGTGTATCGCTTTTCTATGGCTGCGATAAAACACCATGAGCAAGGCAGCTTAGAAAAGAGTTTAACTGAGCCTACGGTTCCAGCGGTTAAGAGTTCATAATGGCTCAGCGATGACATGGCAAGCAGGAACCCGTGAACACTTAGATCTCAGTCCACAGAAGAAGGCAGGAAGCACACTGGGAATGGCAGGAGTCTCTCGAAACCTCAAAAGCTCCTTCCAGTGACACACCACCCCCAACAAGATCACACCTCCTAGTCCTTCCCAAACACTTCCACCACATGGGGACCAAGTGTTCAGACATATCGGCCTGTGGGGGCTGGTCTCATTCAAACCTGTGGTAACAGGTTGTTCTTGTCCCATTTTACAGACGGGAAATGGAAGCAGAACCTGGCTTATCAGGGTCCATGTAGTCCATATATGCTAAAAAAATAAACCCCCAAAACAAACAAACAAAAAAAACCAACCCACCTGTAATATTATGAATTAAATAACCACACCATTTTTTTTTTTTTCACTATTGGGTTAGCTTTCACAATGACAGGAAGAATAAGGATCTGGCATCTTTAAGAAACAAGGTGGATAAATCGTTCAAATGGAGGTTGGAGCCCTGAATGAGTGGGGTGGGGGCATTACTGGGTCTTCAGAATCAGAGTCAGTGTGCTCAGGTCCCAGTGCGATGATTGAGCTCATGAACCCTGGCTCAGGTTTGCGCCTGCAGCCTGGATCTGCTGGGGCAGTCTCTGAGTCTGGTATCAACTTTAAGGCCCATCTGGGGCTTGTCTTGTGGAAGAGCTACAATTATGCCCATTATACCTGTCTCGGGTGATTCACTGGAGCCGGCGCTTACGTAGGAGCAATGTTCCTTTGATTTTTTTGATTTACATTTTCCGGTGACTCACTGGAATTCAAAGTCTCACTGACTGGTGATGAAAGAGTGAGGAAGAAAAAAAGTAAGACAAAATGTCATCAGGTGCATTATCTGACAGAGACAAAACTATCTGGACCATGTCCGGGTGATTTGGAGTTCATGTTCTGTGGGTTCAAACCTGCCTCCTACTTCCTGGGCCCTTAGCCTTGTCTCTTCCTCAAAGGGGAGGCGGCCCTGGCATGCCATGAAGGTGAGGGGAGGTACAGTCTCTTGGCAGGACATCTGCGAGCTGAATCAGAAAGATCTTGGTTCAAGTCCCGACTCAGATCTCCTACTTGCTGTCTGACCCTGAACGACTTCAGTTGGGGCCCTGAGCCCCAGATCCTCACACGTAAGGGCGGTTTTGCAGGTTGTTGGGGACCTCGCACAAGGCTGTACGTGTAAATGGCTCGGCACAGAGTGACGAGACCCTGGCAGATAGTTCATACACACAGTGTATTGAACGCTTAGTTCTTAAGGCAGACTTTGTGAGTAAGCGGTCTTACCTGATGCTGTGAATGAGGAAGTGGAGCTGATGGGTGAAATGCCTCAGCCAGTGACCTGTAGCGGGTGGGGCAGGGACAGAGCTTAGACAGGAGAGCAGGTCTCACCGGCCTTAGAGCTCAGTATGGAAAGGATTTGCCCCCTAGCTGTCCTTTCTCCCAGGGAAACTGGCTTGTTTGTCCGGTCCCTGGGAGTGAATCCGGTCAGAGTCCTCAATGCCCTATTCCTGGTAGGCACGCCTACCAAGGTCTCAGACACCCCCATCAGGAATTTCTGGTCATTTCTGGCCTCTCCACTAAGCTGATCAAATAGTTCCATTCAACACATCCCAATGGCTGCTGAGACCAGGCCCACACCTGAGACGGTCCCTGCTTGCTGTCCTTTCTCTCGACCCCCACTGAGTTCTTGCTATCTCCTCCTTCCCCATGTAGCCATTGCAGCCCCCCCCCCCCAAAGCTGGGTTCTTCTCTGTCCGCCTCAGGCATGCCCCTCCCTCCCTGAGCCCCTGGTGTCGCCATATGCACCACACTCCTCATCCCAGACTGGACTCCAGGGTTTTTTCTGTTTTCTGGTTCCAGCTCCCCTCTCTGCACGAGGCCTAAGAACTGGGTCTCTGGCCCCTGCTGCCCGTGTGCCTGAGAGATTGGTGACTCTGATGTTCCATCCCTTCTCTAACTTACTATGGGCAGTGTTGGAAGGAAGTTGGCTGGGAAAGCCCTTTAGGTCAGTGGGTCAGCCAACAGCCTGTCCGGGCCCTGGCCTCTTAGTCATCCTGTCCGGGTCAGGGTTGCTGGCTCCTGGGATTGCCACCCTCTCCTTCCTCCTGTCAAAACAGGCTGCCTTCTGGGAGGGAGGGATGTCCTGGATGTCTTACCCAGAGCTCCCTAGCACTTCCTTTTGGCCTTAGGCTGCGAGCTTAGGGTGTATGTGTTGGGGGAGGGGAATCCCCTTTTCTTTCTCAGGAAATCTGAACATCTCTGTGGCCCTGGGTCATACCAGAAGAGAAGGAATAAGGGCAGACCCACTGTAGAGTCTTCCCCAGAGTGGATTGTTCCCAGCAGGGCTCTGGGTAGGAGGGGGGGATGCTGCGGTTAGGTTCCTGGTGTGAGATGTGACTGTGTATGACTCTGAGGGGCTAGCTTGTCACACAGCTAAGAAATACCACACAAAGACCCAAGGTAGCCCAGAACATTCAGTTCCATACATCAAGCTTTGCTGTGCTTGGTGCTACTGTAGCTGCTGGGAACAGAGACAATCCCTCTCTCTCTCTCTCTCTCTCTCTCTCTCTCTCTCTCTCTCACACACACACACACACACACACACACACACACACACACACACACACCCTGCCTCACCAAGGAGTTCATAGTCTTCTCTGCAGGAGCGGATATTTTGATCCAAGATGTGCGGTTTATTGAGGAATGTCACCTCTTGGGACTCTAAATAGGAAACAGTTTTATTATTTCACATTGCATTTTGTAATGTGGCATAGAATCCTCCTTTTCCGGCCACGTGACACGTTTGAGGCAACTCTATGGTTTGGGTCCTTTTTCAGAGCTGGTGCTGATGCTGCCTGGGAAAGCTGGCATCCTGTTTGGGGTTCTCTGCCCCTTTTGTTTTCAGTGTTGTGTTAGCTCCGTTCTGGGGGCTGTATTCCTTACCTTTCTCACCCTTGTGGGAAAAATACCCAACAAGCAGCTTACAAAGGGAAGACTTTGTTGTGGTTCATGGTGGGGGTGGGGTGCAGGGATAGTGTTTCTGGTGGGAGTGTGAGGCACATTGCATCCACAGCTAGAAAGGAAAGAGCTGTGTGCTGGTGTCCCATTCACTTTCTTCCTTCAATGATATTCAGGACCCTGACCCATGGAATGGTAGCTTCCTACCTCAATTAATCTAGTCTAGAAACTTCCTACAGACATGCCCTGGGGGATTCAGATCCTACCACTTGACAGCAATTGGTGAATTGCTTGCAGGCCTGTTGTCACCTGTGTACAGGGGTCTGCCTCCATACAGATGAAGGGGCCCAAAGCTCAGCAAGGGCTTCTGGGCTGCTTTTCTCTGCATAGGCACAGCTGGACTCAGATTCCCTTGGAAACATTGCTTGTATCTCCATGGTGATGTTCTTTGTTCTAGAACTTTCCTAAGAGCTCTGAGCACCTTTTCTGGAGTCATTGTAACTTTGTAGGCAAGGGACAGTATGCCCCTGCTGTCATCAGAATATGACAGGACCATGGCAGTGAATGAATGGGATGATGTTGGATTTTTTTCTCTTGTGCTTTGGCTAATGGGGGTATTTGCCAATTCCAGTAGAGTCAGAATTCCTGGGGAGAGTCCTTAGGAGGTAGGTCTTATAGACTGAGTTGTGTCTCATGACTTACACGTTGAATCCCTAACTCCCATGTGGCTGGCTATGTTTGGAGGCAGGGCTTTTAAGAGGATAGTTGAGGTTATGTGGGATAACAAGTATGAACCCCATCTCAGAGGATACCAAGGAGTTCCCTGTGCTTGCGCATGAGCACCCAATGAGAAGATGCTACCCACAAGGCAAAGAGAGATCCTCGCTGAAACCCGTCCTGCTAGCACCTTCCACTTCTCAGCCTCCAAAGCAGTGAGGACCATTTTCTGGCCCAGCCACCCAGTTTGTGGAATTCCATGTGGCCCTAATACAGGGAGGTGAGGAGGCTCAGTCTGAACCAGGGACCTGGGCCTGTGAGTTGGTTTTGCCCAGATGTGCCCACACCCACTCCAGGTCAGCTCCTTGCGACTGCTTCCTTCTCCTACAGCCAGAGCTTTCTCTCCAAGGATGCACATCCTCTTCCAAGACCAACACTCTCCCTCACATGCTCTCAGTTCATGCCGACCCCTCCAAGGTTAGGCTCACAGGATTGTGTCCTTCCTGATGACACGCAGATGGCTGGTATATTTATAACAATGACGCACACCACCTAAAATTCTAGAGCGGGAGTTTGACTTAGGAGCCAACCGCCCTGGACTCTAAAACGATTTATGCTTCTGATTGATGACCAGGTCATTCCCCAAGATGGCTCACCTCTGGTATTCTCCTGACCCTGTTGCCAAATGACTTCGTGAAACCCTCCCATGCCACCTCCAGCGCCACCATCCTTTTGTTTAACAGGAATCTGGCCCAGCCAAACTCCTCGCTTGTGTTAACCTGGAGCAGAGACTTTATGCTATGCTGATGGGAAGGTTTCTGGGAGACCTCTGCCAGTGTTTGTCTGGTGTTCTCTTGGGGGTGAAGTTTAAGGAAGGGTTGGGTTAGGAGTGGGGAATTCTGGGAGGCTTACCCTTGACGGTACCTGCTTCCTCCAGCTTTGCCTCTTTGACTCCCAGCTTTGACGAGTGCAGTATCTATCCATGGTGGTGTTTGTACCTGGCTACTGGTAGACGGGGGAACAACATTGAAAAGACTGTCTGGCTGGATTTCACCTCTCCTGTCCTTTTCACTTTGGGACAGTCTTCTGTCATCTCTCACAGTAGGTGGGGTCGGCTACCTCCCATGTCAATTGAGTATCACTCACAGTCAGGCTGGCACACGAGCTGTTTCCTCCAACAGTTTCTCCGCAGACCCCCCTGGTGCTTTTCTTTTGTTCTTTCCTGAGACAGGGTTCAAGGCACATCTTCACAAAAGAAGCCTTGACAGAGGCCCTGGGTGGTGGTGTCCCCACCTGTACACTTTCAAACACGGGGCACACTGGTCTCCAGTGCTTCCCACTGGTAGGAGAAGGGTCATTGTCTCCCACAGCTTTTGAGAACAAGATGTCAACAAGAGCTTGGGAGGGACTAGTCCTGGGGTACACTCTAGAAATTTCCCCTGCTTCATCACAGTTCACTGGTTATTATACCCAGACCACAGCCTCCTCCGGCTCTTGTCTACCGGCTTCCCTAGGTGTGCAGGCCTGGCTCACTGATGATTGACACTACTCTGCCCACCCCTGGCCTCTCTTGAGCTGGTCCTTCCTTCCATGCCTTCTCTCTGCTTATTCTACTTCCCCCAGGTAACCTTGGACCAACTTCTGCCTCCCACCCCCTCATCCTACTACAGTATCTGAAATCCTAGTTGACATGGCCAGGCACTGGGATCTCTGTCTCTCCTGCCATCCTTCACTTCTGTCCTCCGTGGATTCTGAAAATCCTGCCTCTGCTGGCCTTAGACACTCCTAGATGCTGTTCCCTTCCTGTTATGCTGAACCCCAGCTTCCCTCTCTTCATGTAACAACCATGACAACCAATAGGCTGTTTCATGCTCCACATCTGGTTCAGCCCTCAGTAGTCAAACCCCCACTCTGCATGGCTTGTCTGCGCCCCAAGACTAGCAGCTCTCAAACCCTTGTTTCCTGGCACATATCCACGGATCCAAGCTCCACTTTCCAGCCATCTGAACCACTCTAGCTCTCCAAGATTCGCGTTCACACCGCTACCTAGCTCATAGTGCCTCAGTTGCATATAGGATTATTATTGCTTTCTTCCTGTGACTGAGCCTACACCTCATTCTAGATCTTATCAGGGTGTCCTTTTCAGCAAAAAAGCATCTAGGCCAGCCCTTCCTCTCCCAGTGCGGGTATCTTCCCTGTTGCTAACTACTGAGGATTGTGTGTGTGTGTGGCCTCCTCCACTCACATGATATTCTAGTCCGGGTTCAGATTCCCTTATTAGATGCTCCTCTGGGAGATCTTTACTTCAGAGCATTTGGCTTAGTTAGTACTTACATGTTATGAGATGATTACTGGATTAATGTCTATCTTGCCAGCCAGGTTGGAAACTATACAGGCACAGAGGTCCCTTTATTTTAAATAGGGGCATTGCTTTACACACACACACACACACACACACACACACACACACACACACACACACACACGGTTAGCTGATCTTTGCTTATTTGTTTGGTTTTTTTTTTGGTTTTTCAAGACAGGGTTTCTCTGTGTAATAACTCTAGTTGCTCTGGCTGTTCTGGAACGTGCTTTGTAGACCAGGTTGGCCTTGAATTTATAGAGATAGGCCTGCCTCTGCCTCCAAGTGCTGGGTTTAAAGGTGTGTGCCACTATGCCCAGCTGTTTGGTTTTTGAAACAGAGTTTCTTTTAGCCCAGGCTGGCCTTGAACTTGCTGCACAGCAGAAACTGGCCTTGAATTCTTGATCTTCCCTTCTCTACTCCTAGGCGGTAGGACTACAGGCATGCACCCTCTGTCCCGCTACTGTGAACTACTTGAAGACACTCACACCAGTAACACCAACTGTCCAGGTTTCTCATTTGCTATGTTCACTCCTGGGGCTTTTAAAAAAACATTGGATTGGAGGCCTGCTAGGTTTAGTCCATGCCTATAAAATTGCTTTTACTAAATATTTACTGGTAAAAATATTTATAAAAGATGGGGGCTGGAGAGATGGTTTAGTGGTTGAGAGCACTGGCTGCTCTCGCAGAGGACCTGAATTCAATTCCCAGCACCCAAATGGCAGCTCACGACTGTCTGTAACTCCAGTTCCAGGAGATCTGACACAGATATACAAGAAAGCAAAATACCAATGCACATAAAATAAAAATAAATAAATTAAAAAAATATTTATAAAAGATGCCTAATGCCAAAGGGTAGAGAAACAGTGACCCTTGTGTGCCCACCAGTAAAGGGGGCAGAATGCATTGCCTGCGGTGGCCCCTCAGAAGTTCTCACTCCCTGGCCTCTCCTCGCTCCTCAGAGGTAACTATTATCCTCAGCTGCAGGGATGATTTTCTCTTTTGTCTTTATATTTATACCAAATGTTTGTGTCTCTAGACAAAAAGTTGTTTGGTTTTGCTGGATTTTTTTTTCAAACTTTATACGAATGGAAACAAAATACGTATTCTTTCTCCTGTGGTTCCCCCTCCCCAACCAGCTTCTTTTGCCATCATAGTTTTTTTCTGCTGTGTGACTGCAGTTCTTTCAGGGCCTCTGCTGCTTTTCATCCTGTTGTGTGAGCACAGCACACAGGATCTAGTCTCCTGATGAGGGAGATGCGAAATATCTTGTTTGCTTTCGCCCTTTCTGCCATCTGCCTTTCCCTTTTCCTTCCTTACCCCCTTTTTTCCTGTTGCAAACTACCGAGATGAGAGTCTCCCGTTATGCACACACGAGAGCCGCAAATGCCCTCCAACTAAAGATCACAAGGAACACGGCAGCCATGGGACTGCTGGTCATAAGAAATGAACCTCTTCATTTTTCCAAGATGTCACATTGGGCTTGGGTTGTGCCCCACAGGCTCATGGGGTGGAGGTTTGGTATTCAGTGTGTGATGTTGGTGAGACCTGGCTCTGGGAAATCATGCCATAGAGAGCACTGCCCTTGGAATGGGGTTTATGATGGCTTCATGGAGTGATTGAATGCGTCCTCTAAATCTTTCTGGCTTCCTCTGTTACCATGCGCTCTCTCCCTCCTGCACATGATCCCATCATAATGCTGTCTGCCATGTTGTGATGTAGCCTAGGAGAGCCTCCCAGGCGATGTGAAGTGCTGTCTTGTTTCCTGGCCACCCATGAGGATCAGGGTTTGGCATGTTTTCTGTCTGTAAATTCTTCTTCATATCTTTTACCTCTTTTACTCGTAATCTCTCCTCAGAACTAATGTTGGTAGCTCTTGGTAGGGGCACGCATTGTCTTGCAGAACCAGTAGAAAGCATGCAGCAAGTGTGTCTGGCCTCTTTTTATAGGCTAGCACCTTGGAGACTAGATTCATCCACACTGCATAGCTTTCCTTTCACCGCTCCTGCAGGTTTTCTTTTGGTAAGCATGGTTCAATGTGTGTACCCATTATCCTGTTGATGGACATATTTCAGGTTTTCTTTTGTGGGGGGGCTACCAACTGAGTGGCTACATACATTTTTCTCCATACCATTTTGCAGACATATACTTTCTTTTCTCTTGGGCAAATGCCTTGGACTGGAACACTGGGTCAGAGGGAAGTTCCTGGCATGACTTAAAACGAACTGTCTCACTGGCCTGAGTTCCTTTAATGATTATTTGCTTGTTTAGACTTTCTGTTTCTTTTTGTGTTTGTTTTTCTTTTCTCTCTTTTGTGCCAGGACTGAGCAGAATGGCCCTGATTTCCTTCGGTATCACAGGCTGGCCTCAAACCTGTGATTAGCCTTCCTTCAACCTCTGGAGTGCTGGGATTGCAGAAGTGTGTCACCACACCCTGCTTGATCTTTCTATTTACTTCTGAGTCAGTTTTGATAGATGTTTTGGTGTAGTTTATTACATTTAATATTTGGTGTATTCTCCTAATATATATTTTTAAAATTTATGCGTGTGTGTGGTCTACAGTGGTGCCTGCACCTGTGCAGGCCAAAGGTTGACATCAGCAGCCTTCCTCTATCATTAGCCACGTTATTTTTTGAGACAGGGTTTCCCACTAACCTGGAGTTTATTGGCTGGACAGGCTGGGTAGAGCCCGGGAGACTCCCGTTGCTGCCTCTGCAGTGTTTGAGTGGCAGGCATGCACCTCTACATCCAGCTCTTCATATCGATGATGAGGACCCAAACTCAGGTCTGCATGTTTGTACAGCAAGCATTTAACCCAATGAGAAGTCTCCTCTGGACCTGTTTATTTTCTTTAAAAAGAATTTTTTTTTGATTTATTTGTTTTACGTGCATGGGTGTTTTGTTTGCATGCATGTATGCACACCACATGTATGCCTGGTGGCTGCAGAATTCAGAAGAAAGCATCCTATCCTTGGAACTGGAGATAGGGAAGATTATAAGGCACCATTTGGGTGCTGGGAACCTAGCTTAAGCCCTCTGCAAGAGCAGTAAGTGCAGTTAACTGCTGAGCCACTCTCCAGCCCTTCTTTTGTGTGTGTGTGTGTGTGTGTGTGTGTAGAGAGAGAGAGAGAGAGAGAGAGAGAGAGAGAGAGAGAGAGAGAGAGAGAGCCCCAGAACACACATGCCATGTGAGTGAACCAGAGGACAGTTTAGGACACCCACCTTCCTCCTTGTTTGAGGTAGGGCCTCTTTGTTGACTGCCCCACCTCCCTTCTCATAGCTTACTGGATCACATATATGTTCTATGACTGGCATTTACAGACCTTCTAGAACTCAGACCCTCCCTCATGTTGTGTGACAAGTTCTTTGCCCACAGAGCCGTCTCCGTCGGCTGAATAGCCCCTCTCTTTGTACTGAAATTATCGATCACACGTGCAGTTCTCCCTTCCAATTCCTAGCATTGCTAATTTGTGCCTTTTCTCTCTGTGGTCCATCAGGTCAGGTATTTGTCTGTTCTATTGATATTAATATTTTCCAATTTTAGGTTTGATGACGTCTACGGTTTCTTTGTCCCTTTGTTCTGTTTTCTTGGAGTTCATTCTTTCATGCTTCACGTAATGTCTTGAACTGAACATTTAACCCATCTGCGTTTCATTTTCTTCTATATGTGTTTCTGTAATCCCTGTTTTAACCACACACCGTACGTTTGAATAGGTGGAATTTATCATTCTCTTCTAAATGTCTGCTAGTCCTTGCGTCCGTTTCTTCTTTAAGCCATTTGTTGTTTGGAAGTGCGTTTTGCATTCCCCAGATGCTAGACGTTTAAAGCTGTGTTGTGTTATTGATTACGAATTTAAGCGAAACCTCGATATGTCAGGACTTAACAAACCTTATATTGTAGAACAAGGTCAATTTTGAAAATGCTCAGAGACTTTTTAAAAAGCACTTATTTTCAAAGTCAGACGTAGTAGTGAGTTTGTAATCCCAGCGCTGGGGAGACAGAAACCTAGAGTTCGTGGTGCTGGCCAGCCAGTCTAGCCTGCTCCGTGAGCGCCAGGGACTCTGTTTCAAAACAACAGAGTGGCGAGTTGTCAAGATGGCTCCCATGCAAGCCTATCGACATGAGTTCCATCCCTGGAAGTCACAGAAAGGTGGAAGGAGAGAACCCACTCCACAAAGTTGTCATTTGACCTCCACACACATGCTGTGGCACATGTATGCACACACACACATACATGCACATACACACATACACCCTCCATATGTTCTAATCCCTGGAAGGTGGAAGGAGAGAACCCACTCCACAAAGTTGTCATTTGACCTCCACACACATGCTGTGGCACATGTATGCACACACACATACATGCACATACACACATACACCCTCCATATGTTCTAGCTGCTGTCTGTTGAATATTATTTCAGTTATTCTATAGTAGCTCTTCATTTTTACTAAGCCTGTTTTGGTCATATATCAGCTAACTTTATCAGTTTTCCTTTTATTAATATTTACCTAGAGGCTAGAGAAATATCTCAATGGTTAAGAGCATTTCCTGATCTTGTAGCGTGCCCAGGTTTGGTTCCCAGCACCTACGTGGTGGCTTACAACAGTCTGTAACCAGGGACCTGATGTCCTCTTCTGATCTCCTCAGGGACTGTGGGCATTTGGTACATGGATGTACAACAGGCAAAAGACTCATATCAAATAAATAAAGGTAACTTTTTTATCTTTTTTTTTTTTATTTGAGAGAGAGGGAGCAAGAGTGCTTGTCTGGGGATATTGGATCCCATGAGACTGGAGTTACATACAGTTGTGAGCTGCCCAGCATGAATGACGGGAACTGAACTCAGATCCTCTCCAAGAGCAGCTATGTACCCGTCATTGCTGAGCCAGCTCTCCAGCCTCCTAACTCCTTTGTCGATATTTAATTTCCTTTGAGTTATATTGCATCTTTTAGAATTTCTTCGATCATAGACTGATGGGTCACCTCTCAGTCTAGGCTTGGATAAAGGTAGCCCCATTGTTTTTCTGCCGCATGTACCTGAGTATAGAACTCCCAGCAGGCTGCCACCTGCCTTGAGGGGTTTGGGAAGATTTTCCCATGGCCCCTGTGTCTGTGGCTGCTAAGAGAGGCCCTGTTGGTCTACATTACGGTCTGGGTTTTCTGTGTAGGTGCCATTACAGCAGGGTGATACACAGTTGAAGGTGACACCTGTTACCCAGATGGTTATTAATCGTACCCCTTTCTCCCCAAACATCCCAGTCAGCATACCACATCAGGTACTAACTACAGCACCGGGTGGGGTGGGGCGAGCTCTTCTTCCCTTTGGAGTACTCATTGTGCTTCCTGTAGCTCATGAGTCATGGCTTCCGGAGAATTTGTTACAAGCCTTTCTTTCTTTCTTTTTTTTAACTTAGGAAATGAAAAGTCATTAACTATCACTGAGTATAATACACTCCTTTTTATCAGGCTGTCCGACTGGCTGCTACCCTTTCAAGATGGCATGATTGCTGTCAGGATTCATCAGATATGGAAGATGGACCATTTGTGGTCTCGATTCTCTGACGCTTGCCTCAACCTTTAATATATTTGCTTTTGTCGGGTATCATGCACAGAGTGTATAAAACATACCAGAGAGGTGACACATGCCTGGTATTTCAGGAATACAGGGATGGGGGAGGGGGGATTGAGAGTCTTAAGGCAACCTGAGCTACATAGTGAGACCCCTTAAAAAAGACATTAAAAAATCATATAAAACAAGCATCAAAAGTATAAAGTATATGAAAGAGTGATGGTCCTAGCCAGTTAACAACGACAGCCTCCAGACTTACACTCTCCCTTGGTGTCTGTTCAAGTCCGTCCTGTCCCTTCCCCATGCCTGACTGTTCTGAATGTCATGGTGGTGGTCCCTTTTCATCTCTGGGTAGCTTTACTACATGCATATGTGTTTTTTAAACAGTCTATTATTTAAATTGTCTCCCTTTGAAGTGTAGCAAGGGGACTGGTGAGCGTAGCCTCTGGTGACTTGGGCTTTCTTCCCTCCAGGTTCCTGGGTTTGAGCCCATTCACGCTGATGTGCTGGGCTGCCATTCACCCACATTTGCTGCCGTGCGTTATCTCACTGTTTAGCCAGCTTAGCTCTAACCTGCTAATTAAGGGCACTTGGATGTTTCCTTTACTTAAATTATATACTCAGATTTCTGGGTCATAGACTATATGTGTGTTCAACATTGCTAATTAGTACCTGGCAGTTAGAGACAGTGCCACTTGGTAGCCTCTTTTCCATATATAAAGCTCCTTTTCCCTCACATGCTCATTAACACTGGGGATTGTCCGTGATGAAACTGTTGCAAAACTTCTAAAAGTGTGGCCTGGCACGGCGGCAGCGTGTGCATGGCAGCGGTGTGTGCATGCATGTGCATTTAGACTTAGGCTTTTCCCTGTGCTCAGGAGCCCCGTCTCTTGTCTTCGCCAGGGTTTCTGGTTGCACCTTCCCTCCACTTTGGGGTTCTCTCAGCTGATTTATAAGCGGTCCCCAAGACCAGCCTTTGTAATATGTCTTGCAATTCTCATTGCCAAGCTTGCAGCCTCCTTTCCCTCATACAAGGTCTCGTACACACCAGAAGTAAATACTTTTTTTTTTTTAAAGGTGAATGTTTTGTTTGAGACTCCTCCCAAGCCTGGGGGTCTAAACTGACTATCCTGTATTTTGTTCTGGTTTTACCTTTCACCCTTGTTTCTAGTCTCCCTTTAATGATCTCTAAATAGGACACGGAGGAGAAATTAATTTAGGTTTTTCCGTGTGGATAACAACCACGTTGATAGCATTTGTTATCACCTTTTTTTTCCTAGTATTTGGTCGTATATTTGATTTTTGA
Source organism: Myodes glareolus (assembly GCF_982192425.1). Taxonomy (NCBI): domain Eukaryota; kingdom Metazoa; phylum Chordata; class Mammalia; order Rodentia; family Cricetidae; genus Myodes; species Myodes glareolus. The sequence goes on from NC_142034.1 coordinate 43,439,339, forward strand.
GTCTTTATATTTGGAATTTGAGAACTAAACACATCTGGAAGCTCCAGGAGCTTGTAAACAGAAGGCACACATTTCCTGTTGGGGTGGGGGCTGCTGTGCAGTAAGGGTAAATATATGAAAATCGTGCTTTGTCCTTATTTGATGTAAGGGACACAAGGGCTCATTGGGGCCTCTGTTATCAGGGCACTAAATCCCGTTTGTAAGGGATCCACTCTTATGACCTCATCACCACAGCTTTTGATGTCAAAGGTCTCACTTTGTGATACCATCACCTTGGGAGTAAGGATTTCAACGTCAAATTCTGGAGGGACAGAAGCATTCAGACCATGGGGCTATATACCCTGGCGCTGGCTCCGTGTTATCCCTCCAGCTGATTGGTCCATGCTGCCTCCCAAGCTAACACTGCATCATTTTTACCATTATAATTTTCCAGTCTTAACCTTTGAACATCTCAGTTCAGACAAACTGCAGGCCTTTGCCTGAGAACATGTGTCCTGCCCACACAGCGAGGAGAAAGGGCTGGGAGGAGCCACTGACTAGGGGGAGCAGGAGAAACCACTATGTCTCCCAGGCATCTTTTTCTCTCTTTCTGCCACTTCTTCCTCTTTCATCCCTCTTCCTTCTCTTTTATTCTTATCCTCCTTCCCTTCTTCCTCCCGTCCTTCCCTCCCTCCCTCCCTCTCTCCCTTCTTCCATTCCTCCATTCTCCTTTCCCTCCTCTCTTCCCACCCACTCTCTCTCAAAAAGAGAATTTCACTGCTGTTCAGACTGGTCTCTGAAGCACTCCTTAGGCTTCTGCCTCCCAAGTGCTGGGACTACCGCCGTGTGCGGTACCACACCTGACTTCTCTTTCTTTATCTTTGAAATGTTCATCTCAAAAAGACATAGCGCCTTATGACAATGTAACGCTGCTCTAAACATTCTATCGCATACGATACAGTAAGCATCCCTACAATGCCGTCTTCCCTGCTGACAGCTTTCCCCGTCAGCCATATCCTATCCGTTCTCACTCATCTGCTGAGGTGCTGCTTTTTAAGACCAGTGACCTCTGAAATACAATCCTAGCCCTTTAAGTTGATCCTCCCCAAAGAGCCTTGCTATTTTTCATGACCTTTTTCCTTAAAAAAAAAAATTCCTCGTGTTGTTAATTATTTCAGGTATAACCAATATGTAGTTAATGTATACGTTGGTTGTCGTCCTGCCTAACTCTGGGCAGGAATGATCAAGTCTGTCGCTGACTGTCTGACTCCTGCTTACCCACCTTGTGATGTGAGGTGGTGAGCTCACCTGGAGCAGCCCAAGCTTGCTCTCCAGAGCAGTTCTGTGTTTGCTGTCCAGTCCCTGTCCTGACACTGGTTGTTAAGTTGTGTCTGGAGTTCCCGGATCCCCGGGATAGGGCGATTGAAAGCTTCCTGCCCAAGGAAGTGAAGGCCAAGCGGACAGGTCCCAGGGAGACTTTTTTCTTATAACGTGTTGTCGTCTTTTCACCTCTGCTCCCCTGTCCCTGTGTCCCAAAGTGTGTGCTGCAGCATTAACACCAAAGTGTATTTTTGTTGTTTAGTTTTCTCTCTGCTTTTGGTCCCTGAGGTTTTCCTTTCTTGAGCCATTAGCTCTGACTTTCAAATATATCAATTTCCTTAGTTCCTTCTATCTGCACGGGGAACCTCCCAAGGCTGCAATGGGATGTAGCAGCCCTCGGATGGTACTGAACACTATGTACAAACTCTATTGCTACTGTACCTACTCGCCCAGACTAAATGCTGCTCCTGTCTCCCCTAAGCGCTTACCCCAAGCGTTGAGACAGGCAGCAAAGCCAGCACACATTTCTTTTTGTTACTTCGCAGGTTCCCCGGAGGTCCGATCTTACTTAGACCTCAGCAACCCCAGTTTACATTTTTTTCTCCTTTCCTTATGAAGATGAAACGGGCACATCTTCACTGACAGGAAGCACGTCACGGTTCCCGTTGGCAGACCTTCTCTCTCTGCACGTGTCGTTCTCCTGCCCAGCATCTCTGCTCTTCTGCTTTGGGGCTGCGATTAAGCCAATTAAGGGACGGCTTGCCCATCAGCACTGCGAGGCTGTCACAGCCCATCTGATAACCAAGATCCAACGCCTAACGGCCACTTAGTGTAGACAGCGCAAGGGATAAGAAGGGTCTGGGCCGTTTGAGATCCCGTCACACTTGTAGGGTAAAAGGGACAACTGGAGCAGGAAACCAACCAATTACTGAGCACCCTGACTCTGAACCCAGAGCCAGAGAGAGAAACACACCCTGTATTTGAGACCTGGGCCAGGGAGAGAAACATCTTTATCCCTGAATCCAGGACTAAAGACATGTGCCCTGGCTCCAAAACTGGTGTCGAAGAAACACACTTTGTCCCAAGGACAAAAAAGGAATATGCACTGGTCCTAAGATTAGACTTAAAAAGCTAAAAAGGACCAATGAAAGAAACAGTTTGACCATGAAGTCAGAGTCATCTCTGCTCCAACCAGCTAAACTGACCTGTTCCTGAGTAGGGAAAAACTAACCAATCCCCCTTCTCCCTGGGAAAACTCCACCCCTAAGAAGCCATATATAAGCCTCTCCACCCCTTCATTTTAGAGCTGCCATTAATCCCTCCCTGACAGAGGCAGCCACTCTCCTGGACTACTCTTTCCCAAATAAATCTCTTTTTCAGAAGAGTCTTGGGTGTTGACCTTCATTTGTCAGTGCAGAACAGAAGAACCTGGCTGGGACGTCCCTTAGGGGGCGGGACATCCCTTAGGGGACTGAGCTGAAAAACCTTGCTGAGACGCTCCCTAGGGGGCCTTAGCAAGGTGGAGCAGAGCGGAAGAACCTGGCTAGGATGCTCCTTAAAGGGGCTGAACAAGGCCAGCTGGGGCTAAAAGTAACAAACTTTTCACTGAAGCCAGAGAAGATTACTACATTTCTGCAGGGGCTTCCCTTAGCAGAGTGTTAGCGGAAGAAACATCTTGGGCCAGAGAAGAAGTAGATAGTTCTGCTAGTTTCCATAAGGGAACAGAGCAGAACTCAGCTGTTGCGGCTCTCCAGGAGAAGAGCAGGATCTCTATATCCTGCGGGGAGACCATCCCCCACCATACCCCAGCTTCAGGTAGCCTGACTTCCCAATAGTCAGGATACCTTTCCTCCAGGGCTGAGCTGTCCCATTGCAGCTCCAGCCTCCAGAGCTGTCCTATTGTGGCTCTACCGCCTTCCCCAGAGCTGTCCTATTGCGGCTTTACCCACCTCCAGAGCTGTCTATTGAGGCTCTACCCTCCCCAACTGTCCTATTGCAACTCCACCCTCCAGCAATCCTATTGTGGCTGTACCCTCCCAGAGCTGCCCTATTGCGGCTCTACCCCTTCAGAGCTGTCCTATTGTGGCTCTAAGTATACCTGGCTTCCTGATAAGTCAGAATATCCCTGCAACACCCCTTGGGAGGGCATGTGGTTTGAAACTTCTGAGTTGTTTATCTCTGCAATTTTCTATTTGATATTTTAATTTCCTTACGTTTTACTTGTTTGTGTGTGCACACACATGTGTACAAGCCATAGAACACATACAGAGATCAAGAGATAATTTGCAAGAGTCAATTCTCTCCTCCCACCTTGTGGATTCTGAGTATCCAGTTCCCTTTGCAAGGCTTGCTGCCCTTACTTGCTGGCACTTCCCTTTAATATTTTAGAGCATGCTTGACCATGGGTAAATGGAACAGTATTATGGAAAATCAAGGATGGGAGTTGGGGGTTAATGTATATTTTACCTAGGATTTTTATGTTTTTATTTGTATTTTCAGGTTAATGAATCATATTTCCAAGACTCTCCTGTATGTTTTTGCTAATCATCATCATCATCATATCTGATGAGGAATGGCATTAATAATACTTGCACCTAGGGTTTTGCACATGCTAAGAGGCTCCCTACCCTTGAACTATATCCCCAGCCCTCTCTTTTATAAGTGTGTGTGTGTGTGTGTGTGTGTGTGTGCATAGTGTAGGTCTCTCTGTGTGTGTGCTCACTCCTGCAGGCACATGGGAGGCCTGAGGTTGACATCAGAATGCCTTTCTTATCATCTTTCCACACAATTTTTTGAAACAAGGTTTCTTCTCACGGATGGAGCTCAGTGTTTGGTTAGACAGGCTGGCCATGGGACCCTCCTTTTCTGTTCCCCCTGCTGCCATGGGTGGTGGGATCTGAACTCAGGTCCTCAACTTGTGCAGCAAGCTCTTTACCCACTGACTCATCTCCCCAGTTCCTTCCCTTTCGCTTGTTTTTGAGATGGAATGCCACTGAACTAGCCAGGCGCTGGGCTTGAACTCAGTCTGTAGCCCAGACAGGCTTTGAACATATGATCCTCCTGCCTCAGACTCCAGAATAGCTGTGATGTAGGCCTGTGTCTCTAGGCCTGGCTTTAAATTAATATTTGATTCTTCTGTTCTTTCTTTGTTTCTCCTGATGACTGGGATCCTTACGCCTCTCGGCCTGCCCCTGGGTGCTCAGCACAAAGCCTGACACAGTGAACTTTTAAGAAACGTGTGTGGGGGGAGTTGAAAGAGAAAATCCAACCAGGGAAGAGCCTGGAATGGTAACAGGATGGGTCTGAAGTTTCTGGAAGATTGGTGCTGGTTCGGCAGATTCTAGATGGGCATCATTCACCCACTCATTGATGCTTGCCACAGATTAGCTCACACATCTGTCATTCGAGGGCAAGAGGGTGTGGTTATACCCAGCATTCTTTTCTGCAGGTTCCTAGACACCAAAGCCGCAAACCCCAGAGTTACGAGTCTGTTGATCTCAGAGCGGTTGTTGGTGGCAGCTGAGATTATGGGAGAGAGATAAGAGGAGGCAAAGAGCGAGGCCAGCAAGGACAGTGGAAATGCTCTGTGTGCTCCCATGTGGCCTCTTTTGTAGCCTGCTGTGCCACTGATCTCCACTTCCTCCTTTTTCTGCATTAAATTTGAACTCCTACTTGCTAAGGGACTAGCTGCTTTAGCTTTATTCCTTTTATGGTGAAAGAACAGCAGATCTTGCCTTAATTTGGGCTTTCCCCTGGCTATCTGAGGGCTGAACGGATCCTGGGCAGTGGAGAGAGGCAGTGAAGAGAGCCAGGACCTGGAAGCCCTGAGTTGGCGGGGCTCTGATCCTGTGCCTCGATCTCTTTCCCTCCCTGGACTCAAGTTTATCACATGCAACTGAAGAGGATGCCCTGTGTGCGCCTCTCCAGTGATGACGTCATGCGTGGCTCTTCTCTGCCTTTGTGTATTTTATTCTACCATGTCCCTGCTTTCCATGTATGAACCCTGTCTCTGTTCTTTACCTTGGAAGAATCCTTTGAGTATTTCCTACAAGGCTGGTCTATCAGCAACAAATTTAATTTGTATTTGATTTTCTGCTAAAGATTAAAACATATTCTAGTAGAAATGAAAAATGCACTTAAATAATTTTTTTTTCCTGAAGTTTTGACGTCTCGGCTTATACCAGCCATTTGTTTCCTTGTTCTCTGCTTTTTCTGTTAGAGTCCTTAGCCGATGGATTAATCACCTTTGTGTTGTTGTAATTTATAGACATAAAAGTTATACTCAGCCTGCTGTTTTGGAGGCCCAAGTCCAAGATAGGCCCAGGCTTTAGGCCTCTGGAGAGGCTGGAGCACAAGCCTGGCAGAATAAACTACAGATTGGTCCAGAAGGCAGCAAGGCACAGACTGAGGTCCATAGACCCCCATCAAGGTCAAGACCCAGTGACCTACAAATCTCCCCAATACCTGCCTGACAAAGTTTGTCCTACCTCCATTGCACCTCCTCTGACACATGGACCTTTGGGGGTGCACATCCACACTGTAGTAACACGTCCATCATGAACATCCTGGTCTGGCAGTCATAGCCCTGTTTTATCTGATGCTCAAGTGACATCTACAAACTGTAGGTTTTGCCTTTTATGTGTCTTGTGATTCTTAGTGGCTGGACAGGATGTGCCTGGTCAGAGGAGCCTCGGGAACCAGTCTTTAGTGTTGCCATTGACTCGGTTGTGAGAGGGAAGGTGTTCTGTGGCCTTTGCTTGGGTCTCTAGTCAGGGTCACCCTGAGCCCTTGGCCGTGACCTTGACCAGTACTCTACTCCTTCCCTCCTGAGGCTGGAGGGTGAATGTGTTTGTCTTCCTTCTTCCTGGCCAGTTGGAATTTGGGAAACCCCGAGAGCTAGGAGATGATAACAATGGTTTCCTTTTGGTTTTCAGTGCTGGGGATGGAAGCTAGGGTGTCATGGCTTCCAAGCGTGTGCCCTACCCCTAAGCCACACCGTCTACCCTGATGGAGGAAAGAGCAGTGTTTTCTGGCATAGTTCTGTTCTTCTGTCTCTGTCTCTCTCTTTCCTTGTGAGGAAAAACAGGGTCTCACTATGCAGCTCTGGCTGTCCTGGAACTCAGTACATAGACAAGACTGGCCTTGAACTAAGAGATCTGCTTGCCCTCTACCTCTCGGAGTACTGTGATTAAAGGTGTGTGCCGCCACGCCCAGCTTAAAGATTTTATATATATATATATATATATTGCATTTTTGTAGACCAGGCTGGCCTCGAACTCACAGAGATCCACATGCCTCAGCCTCCCAAGTGCTGGGATTAAAGGTGTGTATGCAGTTAAGAGCGTCAGGTCTTTTGGATTTGGATTTGGAGTTCCAGGCAGTTGTGAGTCACCACCATACGGGTGCTGGAAACTGAACCTGGATCCTTAGCAAGAGCAGCCAGTGCTCTTAATTGCTGAGGCGGCTCAGCAGGCGACTCTCCAGGCGGCTCTCCAGGTCCTTTCTGCCACATTTCACAGTGGTTACTTTCCTGCTCCCGTTCCTGGAAGCACAAAGGGATTTCCCCCATGAGACCTTGCTGTAGGTAAAACTACCTAAGAACGAAGGCTTTCCGTTGACCAAGCCCCCTGGGGGCTCCATCCTCAGACTCATCCACACTGGGCTTGCAGCAAGTGTCAACTATTTTTCATCTAGCTGGTCGGCTCTGGACCTGACTGTCTCTCTTGTCTGTGGAGCAGCAATTTACCCTATGATGTCTCTTCTCTGATAGAATCAAGAAGTTGATTTTTTTTTTCATTTGCTCAGCTTTTGGCTGTGGTTAGAACAGGATGATCACACCAGTGCTGGACTGAAAAACTGGACGTCCCTCTGGCTACAAAATCAAAGTCCTACACAGTCTGCGTGTCAGTGGCAACCCCAGCTCTTGCCTGCTAGTGTGGGGGCTGTGTGTGGCTACTGGGAGTGTGAGCAGCTTGCTCTTGTTTCAGGATGTTTCCCTTACTTTTCTGGCTACTGTGACGAAACACCCAAGGAATGTAACATAAGGAAGGGTTTATTTCGTCCCACGGAGGCTCTAGTCCATTATGGTGGACTAGGTATGGTGGCAGGAGCTTGAGGTGACTAGACACACTGCATCTTCAGTCAGGATGCAGGGAGAGGAAGGCTGGGGCTCAGCTCACATTTTATATGTTTCAGGACCTCAGCCCATGGCATAATGCCACACACATGGAGGGCTTCCCATGTCAATCAACCCAATCTAGACCCTCCCTTGCATACATGCCCAGAGGTTGGTCTCCTAAGAGCGTCTAGACCAGTGGTTCTCAACCTGTGGGTCACGACTCCTTCGGGGATTCAAATGAGCCTTTCCCAGGAGTCGCCAGGGACCGCCAGAAAACACAGACTTTTATATTGTTGTTCATAACAATATAGTAGTAAACTTACAGTTATGAGGTAGCAATGAAAATACGTTTGTGGTTGGGGGGTCACCATACCATGAGGAGGAGTCGCTGTGTTAGTAAGGCTGAGAACCACTGCTCCAAACCCTGTCAAACTGACAATCAATCTTAAGCATCACATGAGGAATTAGAAACAGGGCCCCATAGGAGAGTCAGGCGTTCAAACACAACTTATAAGGAGTTTGAGACCAGTCAGGCTGGGCTATGTGAGATCCTGTCTCAAAACAACAACAAACAAACAAAAACAAAAGAGAAAAGGAAAAAAAAAAAGCGTAGGCCCCATCTCCTAAAATGTAGGTGACATCTTGTAGATACCCCAAATAAAGCTAGGGTTCTACAGTAAGGAAAACTACAATTCCAGTAATGTTCCAGACAAGACAAGCAATAAGGAACTGCAGCCATTTCATAGAAAGCAATGTGGCTCTGTGACGTCACCTGGTAATATCAGCGAGCCCCTTATGCTACGTGGGGAAAAGCAAAACATTGCGTGTGCCGGGATGAATGAGCGAGGTGACGCTAAGCAGAGCAGAAGAGGCCGGAGGGCACAGTGGAAGGCTTTCCTTCCCATGGGAAGTCAGTTCTACGTTGCTCCCTCCTCCCATCGTGGGCCTGTATCACTCTTACGATGGCCAACTGTCTTAAACCCTGCCCTAAAGGCTATTCCATCCTGTGCTAAGGGAAATGAGAGGCCCAGCTAACTCCCACATCCATGTTCAGGCCCAAGAATGGGCTGGACTGTGTCCAAAGAAGGGCGTTGGTGGCAACCTGAGGGGCCCAGAGATCAGTCCTCAGGGAATCTGTTCAGAGGCTCTGTTGCTTCAAGGAATAATGATGATGAGGTCACCATTGCACCCTGAGACTACTGAAGGGAAAGGGAGCCTGGGGCAAGGGGAGCCCCAAATCTGCAGGCACCTAACCTCAGTCTTCTCAAAACGGAACCGTGGCTGACTGTACTGTGTGAACTTAGAACTGGCAGCCTAGGGAGTTAATGGACCACCAGTGAGTGGCAGGGCTCCTGAGCCCCTCTGGGGACACTGGTGAGCTCTCTGACAGGGCTGTGAGGCCGGAGTCTGGGGACTCTGCCTTCCCTTTCCATTATTGTTAAGGGTAGGTGAGAGAGAGAAGGAGACTCATCTCATCATGGGACTAACGGAGACTGAAAGCAGGTTCAAGAACTGGACTCCGCCCTAGTTCGACTTTCGGCGACTTGTTCCATCCCTCTCTGCCTCCGCACTCTCATTTTCTCACCCTTCAAGGAGATGCGTAAGATGGCTACAGTTCACAAACGGAACAGTGTGCAAGGGGCTCGGAGGTGGGCCTTCCTCCCAGCCTAAGCCTAGGGAATGGGGCCGGCGTTGATTTAAAGCGGGGTTCTCTGCTCGCTGCCCGGCCCCCTGTTCACTCATTTCCTCATGCCTCACCAGCCGCACGTTTAGAATTTTGGCATCTGTTGGTCAAGAGTCATAGTCTGTATTTGGCTGAACTAATTTTATCCCAGATTACTGCTGACAAAGTCAACATCCCTCCGTCCTCCGTGCCTGGGTCTCCTGGAAGGTGCATGTTCCCCAGACTGGCTGTTCCCGTAGCTAGGTTGCCTGGGCCTCCCTCCCCGTGCTGGTGCCCAGAATGTAATAACAAATCTCCATCTCCCGGCCAGCAGCCCGGTGCCCAGGAATTCAAGCCCAGCCTGGCTAGCCCTGTTCACCAGCGCATCTGTTTCCAATCAGTGTAGAAAGCACATTCTTTCTGCTAGCAGGCAGGCGTGCAGGCCCTGAGCCTGGGGACCACGCTAATTGATTGCTAAATGATCTTGTCATTTCCAAAAGAGGTCTCTAGGCCTGCCCTTTGCTCTGCCTCTACTCCCCACGGGCCGACAGGCTTAAGAATTAACTCATCAGCTGCCTCTGACTGCAGACAATCTCCCAGACCTCAGCGAGGCCCTGACTGGTCATCCTTTGCTCGAGGCTCACGGATTGAAAGACACTGGCTGCCACAGGTGTCAGCCACCTCATTCTCCCTGATTGTACTAGGTCCAGCCTATGGGAGAAACGAGGAAGTAACCTTTTAGGAATGTGTTGTGTAGCTCCAGGTCACACCGCGTTGGTGGCAGGGATACCGTGGTCATAAGTCCACTTCCTGCCGGGTTGAGCTTCTGTCTTCAGCCTGGCCTATTAGAAGCATCTAGTCAGTTTGACCATTGAGGCTGTCTTAGAGGAAGTGGCAGACAGCAAGGGATGGCTTTCTAGGCATGGGGACACACAGGCCATCTGTCTGTCTGTCTGTCTGGTCATGATCAGAGCAATAGTCTGAAGATACCACTGCTCACTAGCAAGGGCTAAGGACTTCCGATAGGCCTTGCTCCTGACAGGAAGCCCTTCATGTCCTGGCCCCTTTGCTCCAAGGTCCTGGGGTCAGAGGAAGATGTAGTATCTGTGTTTCCCCAAGCTGAAGTCAAGGGCTGTTGTCTCTCTGTCTCTAGACCGTGCTCACAACAGAGTGCCCGCATGGAGGCAGAAGGACTGAATGGGCGAATGAATGAATGACTCACGCCATCTGTTTCTGGGATCTCATTCACCATCTCCACACAGCTGAACAGTGAACACTGTCCTCCTGACAAGACTCTCTGACTTGCGGTTGCTCTCGCTATAGCTGGCCAAGGAGGGTGGATAGGTGCGTGTCCACACCGGCGGCTGGGGGGGGGGGGGTCAGCTTCAATCAAGGAAGCCTGGATAGCACACTTGTTGGATGTTCTCCGTGGTAGTGCCTCATTCATTTGCTGTAATAGTTACTTAATCATAGTGTGTTTGTGCGTATGCCGGTACAAACACATGTGTGTGAGTGTAGATTCCTGTGGAATCTGGGCTACATTGTGACATCCACACCAGCCTGGGCTATGTTGTGACTTCCACATCAGCCTGGGGTCCAGTGTGAGGGGAAAAAACAATGCTTAGGAAAACACATGACTCTTAGAAAGTATTATCACCATTAAACACCTTACGTGTTAGATCCAATTGGAGAAATGGCCCGCCCCAGGTTCCCAGAGCCAAATCTTGCCTCTGTCTTCTTCACAGGTACCCTCTATGCTCTTTGGGGCCAGGCTGCTCCTGTTGCATGGTCTTCACCTTTGCTGTCTTAATTTGTTTTCCCCAATAATCCTGACATATTCATGCAAGGTATGAGATTTTGCAAACCTGTGCCAAGTGACTTTATGTGAATATTCCCCCAGGCTTGTGGGGGGGACTGGGGAAGAGCGGAAAAGGAGGGGTTTCTTGTAGCCCAGGTTCACCTCAAACCTGCTACGTAGCCCCAAGACAGCCTTGAGTTTCTGACCCTCTATCTTTCAGGTGCTGGGATTACGGCTGTATGCCACCAAGCTCAGTTTTATGCAGTGCTGGGCATCAAAACCCCCAGGGCTTCCTGCATGCTAGGCAAACACTCAACCATGAGAACCATATCCTCAGCCACCCATGAACGATCGCATTCAATGCTGAGCTCAGCCCTGTATGGCCAACACTACTTTTATCTACGAGTTGCAGGCATAGAGGCCGAGGGTCAGAATGAGCAGCTAGGGACTGGTGAAAGCCGGGGCTGAACCCAGCAGTCAAGGTCTCCTGCCTGCTCTGGTGTCACATCGCAGCAGGAGAGGACCGAGGGCCTCTGAGGCCATGGCCTCAGACTGACTGAGCCTCATCCCTTTTCTCCTTCTCCCTCCAGCTGGCCTTGGTCTCTGTCTTGGAAGCTTCCTTCCCTTTCCACTCAGCTGGAGATACTGGCGGGGTCCCAGTGGCCACATCCATGCCTGGTCTGTGCACTGTAAATCGTCAGTGTCCCCGCTTCCTCACTGCCGCCCCAGGCAGAGTTGGCGGGAGCTCACATTCACATGTCAAAGATTTATTTGGTGCTCTGGTTCTTCCCTTCCTCTGCCTCACACTGTTTATTGAAATAGTTCATAGGATACTGTTAAAGACTAAAACAAAAGTCAATAGAAAAATATTTATGGTCTGCGGTGGGCTTGCTGCCGCAGACCAACTCTGGAAGTTGCTGCCTCCGGCCATGCAGGATGGGGAAGGAAGTTGGCACTCCTGGGCAGCCCTCCGGGAGTTTTTACCCTGCTTCCATGGTATCCCAATCCCATTGCTCTCCCTTGTTGGTTCTGTGAGGCTGTGCCTCTCTCCGGCAGAGTGGTTTGGGGACAGGTCCCGAGGGTCCTTTTCTGACCTGGTCCTCCATGTGTTTACATGGTCCTACATGCCTTGCGTGTTCTGCATTAGCACGTCATCTGTGCATGTGTCTGACCCTTCCCAGCATCCAACTGTCCAGATACAAAGTTTGCCTCTGCTAGGCTATTTCTGTCATGAGTTTCAAATGGGTCTCACACACATATCCCTAACAACTGTCTCTCCCAAACTTCATGCTGCTGGCCTCTTAAAGGAACTGTATTTTATTATTTTAATTACTATTAATTGCTTAATAAAAATTAATCATTATTAATTAGTCACTGGTATTTGTCTCCAGTACATGTACTAGACTGGGAACCCATAAGCAAGGTGGAGGTTCAAGCTGGTAGCCAGTGCTGGGACAAGGGAGGAGACCTAAGTGGGGTCTGGGTGTCAGCTGGGGCTCAGGGTAGTTAGTGCTTGGGCAGGGAGGGGGGGTAGCGCTTTGGGGGTAGCACTTGACCTGCATGGAAAGGCTGGTCCAGCTGGACGGGAGAGAAGCAAGATCAGGCAGTTGAGACAAAAGCATGGGCCCCCAACACATCACACAGTTCAGGCAGGTGCCCACAGCCAGGCTGTCGGAAACTTCCCCAGAGTGCAGAGAGGCACACACACTTTTTTTTTTTTTTGAGACAGAGGCTCACTGTGTAGCTTGGTCTAGCCTCTGACTTGCAATCCTCCTACCTCAGCCTCCCAGGTGCTGGGATTACAGGTGTGGGTCACGATACCTCGCTTCCATTTCTTTAAAAGAAACTTTATTCTATTTTACATGTGTGTGTCTACACATGAATGTGGGTGGGTAGGTGAGTACATCTGCTCACCCATGTGTGTGTACAGAAGTGTGTTCCCTTGAGAGAGAGTCTCTCACTGAATCCAGGGTAAAGCTGGTGACCGACAGACCCCAGTTGTTCTTGCAACACCATCCTATTAGCGCTGGGTTTACGGGCATTGTGTGGCCATGCCTGGCCATTTACGTGGGTTCTGGGGATTTGAACTGTCCTCATGATTGCTGAGTATGTGTTCTCACCCCAGTCCCTGGTTGATTTCAACATACTACAGATAGTTTCTCTCTCTCTCTCTCTCTCTCTCTCTCTCTCTCTCTCTCTCTCGGTGAACTTTTTCTCCACTTTCTTAAGAAGAGTTCTTAATTTTAATATAGTCAGTCTTATTAACACTTCCTTTATAGGCTCTGCATTTTTATGTCTTCGTGTTTTGCTTACATGTCCTGGCAGCTTGAAGACACTCTGCATTATAGACAAAGCGTTGCCTCTGACATTTAAGCTCTGACTACCCCTGGAATTGGTTGTTGTTGCTTTGGTTTTATTTGGTTAGTTTTGGTGCTGGGGACTGAACCCAGAGCATGCTAACCATGCAAAACCCGCACTCTTCTACCGAGTTACCTCCCCGGATCCAGGAACTGGTTTTATGTATGGTGTGAGGTTAGCTCCTATCATGGCCTTCCAGCACAAATGCTTGCCTGTGCCAGCCTGGTGCATTGCAGATCCTGCCTTTGCTCCCTGCCTTGGACCCGTCTCTGTTACATGCCAAGTGTCCATACAGGCAGGATTACTTCTGGACCCCCTTCTGCCTGGCTGTTCACTGGCCTGTCCCTGAGAAGTGCACACTGCAGATTTGTAATAACTTTGTTCTACCAACCAAATTTGCTGACCTGTTAGGGGAGAACCAAGTGTGTATCTGTTCTTGTCCTTCGCATTTCCACAGGAAGTTTAGGAAAGCTCGTTGAGGTCCACCGAGACAGAGGGGAGCAGCTGAGGTTTTGACTCTCCTGGGGCAGCTGGCGGTCTATAAATCAAACTGAGCGGCCTGTTGAGTTTACCAACCAACAAACATGGTATGTTTCTGTTTTTACTGGAATTTTTGTAAAAACAGTTTTAATGAGGCATGATTGACTTACAGTATATAGCATAGATTTGAAGCTTACGATTCAGTGTACTTTGACATGTGTGTGTATCCATGACACCAGGACATTAGTGATGATGGGCGTAGCCAGCAGCGGGAATTTGCCCCCGGCTCTGTTTGTAGTCCTCCTCTCCAGGGCACGCGGCCTTCTCCCCACAGTGACACTGAACTTCAAGTGTGCATTTTCCATTCATGTATCTTCTTGGGTGAAATGTCTGTTCAGATCTGTAGCTCCCTCCCACCTCCCTGTGTCCCCTACCCCCTCCCCTGAGCTGCGATCCTCCTGCCTCAGCTTCCAGAGTGCTGGCCTTGGAGTGTGCCCCTCTGCCTCTGCCTAGCCTTTTAAACTGATTTTATTACCCTTGCAGTTTTGGAACTTTTTATGTTCTGGGGGCTGCACCCCCATTTTCCAGGACCGGTGTGTAGAAGCCAGGAGACAGGCTGCAGCAGTTGAGTCTCTCCCCCACCAGGTAGACTCCAGGAACTGAGCCCAGGCTGTCAAGCCTGGTGACAAGCGCCCCCACCCACTGAGCCACCTCAGTCTTTAAATGTCTCTCTATAGATTTATAAGTAGGCCACAAGACACTCATATCTCTTGTTTTTTTCTCAGTAATTTAGTTCTTAATATTTTTTTGAATGTTTTAAGAATATTTTTCTACATTTTTGGTTGCTGGATACACAAAGGTAAATAAACTTTATATATGTTAGTTTTGTATGTGATAATATTGTCCAACTTCGTTTAATTTTTCTTAAGTTGCAGGTATTTGGAGTGGGCATCTGCATGTCACAGTGTGTGTGTGTGGAGGTCAGAGGACAACCTGTGGGAGCTGGTTTTCTTCCACCATGTAGGTTCTGAGTAGCTAGCTAAGGCTGCTAGTGGCTAGTGTGCTTACCTACTGACCGATTTCACCAGCCCAAATATGTAATTATTTTTCTTTCTTAAAAATAATTTATTACGATTTCTCTTTAAACACATGGCTTCTGGGATTGAGCTCAGGTCCTCACACTTGCAAGGCACACGCTTTACTACTGGGATTGCTTCCTCTCCCCAGTCCTGGTCTAAAGTTCAAGCTTCCCAGTGATCTAAGAGTCCATTGTGGAGCCGTTATATTTCTTCTCTTTTTATATTTCTTCTTACTTATTTTTAAAGAGTGTCCCAGGCTAGCCTCAAGCTTGCTTTGTAGACAAGGATAACCTTGAACTTCTGACCCTCCTGCCTCCCCTTCCCAGAATGCTGGTGTTCCTCGGTGCTAGGGATCAAACTTTGGGTTTCACCAGTGCTGAGAAGCACTCTGCCAGGCAAACACCCCATTTAGGGTATCCGCAGGAAGAGAATTCTTATCTTCTACAAACAGTATCACTTTTGTTTCTGCCTTTCAGTTCTTTCATTTCTTTTTTGCAGATACTTCATAATTAGTGGTTTTATAGATAAGTTAAACCCTTTATTGCTATGAAGTGACCCCTCTACCTTTTTTTTTTTTTGCTTTAGTATTTGTGTCTGACATTAATAAAATGAGTATTTTCAGGTATGCTGGCACACGCCTTAATCCCAATCTCAGGAGGAAGAGACAGGCAGATCGTTGTGAGTTTGAGGCTAACCTGGTCTACATAATGAGTTCTAAGCTAGCCAGGGCTACAAAATGAGACTCTGTCTCAAAAAGATAAAGTAAAATGCTAATGAGAACACTACACATAGACTTCCTTTGGTTAAGGTTTGTATGTGTCGTCGTGCTCTATCATTTGATATTCATTCATTATGTATTGTGTGCGTGAATGTTTGTGTATAGGTGTGTGTTTGAGTGTGTGTATGAATGTGTGTGAGTGTGTATGTGAGTGTGTGTATGTGAGTATGAGTGTGTATATGTGTGTGAGTGTGTATGTGTGTGTGACTGTGTGTATGTGTGTGAGTGTGTGTGACTGTGTGTATGTGTGTGTGTGCCATACCACAGCACGTGTTGTAGAGGTCAGAGGATACTCCTCTCGGTCTTCTTTTCCCACCTCGTTTGAGACAGGGTCTGTCTTGTTCACTGCTGTGTACCCGAGGCCTGCTGACCAGGAGCTTCTAGGGACACTCCTGTCTCCCCGCCCGTCTCCTAGGAGAAATGTACTGAGATTTACAGACACTGCTAGGCTGGGCTTTTATGTGGGTTCTGGGGATTCAAACTCAGGAGGTCAAACTTGCAAAGCAAATGTTTTATCCACTGAAACATGCCAGTCCCCAGTCCCTTTCTGTACTTTTGCGTATCATTTGTATAACGTAGTTTGATTTTTGCCTTTAATTCATGCTGATAATCTTTCTATCTGACTAGTACAGTTATATACTCAATACATTATAGACTGAATTTAAATTACCAGCTCAGTTTGCTGTCATCTTATTCCTGCCTGCCTCATTTGTGTTTCTCCTTCCCCTCCTCCTTCTGGAATAATTGTATATACCAAAAAATTAATTCTACATTAAGGAAATCTCTTATTTTAATGATTATCCCGCTAGACACAAAGTGCATTGCTAATTTATCAAAGTCAGAAGTTAATGGAAGCCTTTGCCTCCTTCAAATGCTCTAAGAATCTTCAAATCAGTTGACTTCCTGAGTTTCCCTCCAGAGGAGATGCTATCTATCATGACCAGATGGTTCTGTTCCTCCCCCATCCCTCTCTGTGTGAGTGTGTTCAACCTTAGGTACGTCAAACAGAGGCTTCATACAGGAAATCTGGCTCTGAGTGTATTAAAGGGCCCGGAGGGACAAAACGGGAGGTAAAGGAATGCTAGGCAGGGGTCAGACTACTGTAAAAGTCCCTATGACACCATACACAGGGCTCCACCATACTCCATCCACTCCTCTGTTGCTGGGGCGGAATTAAGGATGTTTCTGTATCTCTGCTGTCCCTCAAATCTCATCTAGATGCTTCTCATTGTGTGATGCAAGCATGGACTCCTGCTGGTTTCGGAGTTGGAACAATCTAAGTGTAACCTTGCAATGCAAGACAAGAGCCAAGGTAGTGATGGGTGTGCGGAGTCAAGTGCATCCCTCCATGATATGTGTTATGTAATCCATTTTCACTCACATTATCCTACACTGGCTACTTTCTTTACCCACTGTCCCAGTCACCTGATCAGGGTCATTCTCCTTCTATTGATAAGAGGCACGTTACAGACTATCCTTCGTGGGAATCCAAGACTCCTACTTCCACATGCCCAAGGTTATGTTCCCTCACCCTCCCTGGAGTGCCGGCACTGCTGCCACTCTGTGCTGATGGTCACTTCCTTCCAGGCACGGAGGATGCCCTTCCACTGACATCTTCCATCCCGTGTGGCAGCTCTTGGGCTGCGTGTCTTCTCTGCTGCTTTGCAGGTTTGTGTCTCTCCTTGGTGCTCTGGGGTGCCATTCGGTGTATTCGAATGAGAAATCTCTTTTAGCTGCTGTGACTGGGATTAACCGGGGTTGCTGATCTGAGTGTGAATGCATTGTGACTGTTCTGGGAACTTCCCAGCCTTTATTTCATAAATATTTCATAAATATTTCCTCTTCCACATTACTAGCATCTCGAGGCTGCTGTAGCAAATCGGCCATAAACATGGTGGTTTTAAAGCTAAAAAAAAAAAAAAAAGAAGAAAGAAAGAGAGAGAGTAAAAAGAAGAAGAAGTAGAGGAAGAGGAGGAAGGAGAGGAGGAGGAGGGAGAGAAAAAACAAAAAAAAATACATGGGGACCAGAGGTGGAAGAGCAGGTGTTATCAGGCCCCGTTCTGAGGGTGGGACGGCTTGTGTCTTCATGTATTTCACGTGTGTGTAATTTCCCACTTTCTAGAGAAATGGTCAATTTCTCGGGCCCTAAACTGGGGTCTCTCGTACAAAAGCATGTTTTATTCTCCAGGAAAGATGTGCTCCCAGACAAAGACCTTTGAACCAAAGTTCTTTTAGAAGTTATTGTTGTATGCATTTGTGTGTGTGCATGTGTGCGTGCGTGTGTGTGTGTGTGAGATGGGTGTGAGTGATGCTCATGCCACAATGCTCCTGTGCACAGCCTCGGGAGTTGGTCCTCTCCTCCTATTTAGGTGGATTCCAGGGATCGAACTCGGGGCTCCAGGCTTGTGGAGCAGCAGGCATCTTCGCCTGCAGAGCCGTCTCGCCAGCTACTCGAGACTGTTTTCCTCAGGAGTGGGGGGATATGAGTCTTACAGGCACA
This sequence comes from Myodes glareolus, assembly GCF_982192425.1. NCBI lineage: Eukaryota > Metazoa > Chordata > Mammalia > Rodentia > Cricetidae > Myodes > Myodes glareolus. The sequence continues at coordinate 43,457,412 of NC_142034.1, forward strand.
CAGATGCAGATAGTGAGGCCCAGAGCTGACCACTTTTGGTCAGGGACCTCCAGGGCAGTTACTCAGTCTCTTTGCTCATCCTCATTCCCCCGGGGAATTAAACTCAGGTCATAGGCCTGTGCTCAAGCTCCTCCCCCCGCTGAGCCATCACTCCAACACCCCATCCTTATTCTTTATTTTAATGAATTTTTTTATTTTAAATCTCCACTGCAGTCTCCCCTTCCTCCTCTTCTCCCATTACCTACCCCTTCCTCTCCAGCAACCCCAATCTACCTCTTCTCCATAATTGCTCAGGAAGGGGCAGGCCTCCCGTGGGCTTCAGCAACGCTAATCATATCAAACTGCCACAAGACCTTCCCCTGTATTCAGGCAGGACAAGGCCATCCTGCATGAGGAACAGATTCCCAAGAGGCAGCCAAAGCACCGGGACAGCCCTGCTCCTGCTGCTGGGAGTCCCACATACAGACCAAACTACACGACTGCCACATATATACAGAGGGCCTAGGTCAGTCTCGTGCCAGTTCCCTGGCTGTTGGTTCAGACTCTGAGTTCCCGTGAGTCAGGCTAGTGGCTTCTGTGGGTTTCCTGCAATGTTCCTGACCCCCCTGTTTCCTACACTCCCTCCTTCCTCTACTCAGCAGGACTCCCAGGCCCAGTGTTTGTCCGTGGGTCTCTGAATCCGCCCCCATGAGTCACTGGGTGAAGGCTCTTCGATGACAACCAGGGTAGTCAACGGTCAGATCATAGGATGACCAGTTCCGGCTGTGCCTCCACTGCTGCCAGGAGCCTTAGCTGGGGCCCTGGTAGACTCGTGGGAGTTCCCTTGTTGTCAAGCCCCCTTTCCAGTCATCTCTCGCAGCCTGGTGTCCCTCCGCCCACACCCTTAGTCTTACGTACTGCAGAGAATTCCACAGAATAGGCAGGGCTATTGCATCCCAATTTCTCATTCTTTTGCTGCTCACCATAATACTATCCTAACAGTAGACACTCCTGAGACCCTTTGTGTCCACTCTCTGTCCTCTATTGCCTGACTCCCCTGCCTCACTCCCTCCTTATGGCCTGTGAGACTGGTCACATCCACAGTTGCATTCCGTGATGAAAGCTTTGGTGTTTCCTTTGGAGACCAAAGCTGAGGTCAGTTTAGGGCTTTAAAAATCTCCCACTTTTGGCATTGGGGATTTAGCTCAGTGGTAGAGTACTTGCCTAGCAAGCACAAGGTCTTGGGTTCAATCCTCAGCTTCAAAAAAAAAAAAATAGACAAAAAAATCTCCCACTTCACAAAAGCCAATAAACAAATTTTGGGGGACATCTATTAGGGAACTAAGTCTGGAGCCTAGCCCTGTCCCCTCCCCTGACTGTATTCCAGGTCTCTAGGAAGCGGTATGCCATAGCTGGCAGAGCAGCCAGTCATGTGACTGGGAACTTGTCCGTGGCGCTAGCTGACATTCATCTCTTTCCTATTTGGTTGTCACTGTCTCTGCTCAGCGTCATACATCTCCTCTCTTCTCACCGAAGGAAGATGTGGTTTCCATCATTAGCAGCTTCGGGAGATCCATCCACACTGAGATGAGGGACAGGAGATGGTGAAGTCAGACAGGAGCCCCAGGGCCTCATCTCTCAGAAACTGAGTCCAGACTGGGTGGGAACTGGTGTGGGGGGGGTCTCCAATAAAGGAATCTTCTAGTCAGGCAGTGGTGGTGCACACCTTTAATCCCAACACTTGGGAGGCAGAGGCAGGCGGGTCTCCGTGAGTTCGAGACCAGCCTGGTCTATAAGAGCTAGTTCCAGGACAGCCAGGGATATACAGAGTAACCCTATCTCTAAAAAATAAAAGCAAAGACAAAAACAAACCAACTTCTGCCCTGGGAAATGGGGACCATCTGTGTTTTGTGACTGTGGCGGTTCAGCTAGGGTCAGCTGCCCCCCACATCTACAGTGTCCCAGACCCCACTTCAGTGGGGAACCCTGCAGTTGGAGTTGTAGAGCTGAGGGCCTGACTCACTGTGAGCCTGAGTCACTTCCTCAGCCTTCCCAGGTCTCAGTTTCTCAATCCATAAAATGGGAAGTGAGACATTTACCCTCAAAAGGCTTCTTGAGAGTTAAATGCGATCAATCACATAAAAGAATGAAAAGCCTCGTGGGGTGTCTGTGTGCTATACACACAGACTAAACAGCCTGTAACAAGGCCAACAAGAAGTAACGCGAATAGCATGGGTGTATCCATCCCCTGGCGAGCTTAGGGAGTCAAGAGACTACCTAAGAAGGGGAGGGTCTGGGGTTTGAAGTGGTGCGGCCCTGAGTTCAGCTGTTCACCAAGCTGAAGTATGGAGAAGTATCAGATGGAGAAGTATCTTTCCATTGCCTTCAGTCTGGCCCTCGGGTATTAGGCAAGGACACACATTCTCCTTAACTCTGCCTAGAGGTATTATCAGGATCACGTCCTGACTGAGAAAATACAGTTCGGAGGTGCTACGAAGCACATCCCAGGGTGAGACCCCTTGACTCTGGGAAGCCACTTCCCAATGGCAAGCTGCTGAAGGCTATTGGGCTTTTTCAATAGTGTTAGGGCTTTTTTTTTTTTTTAAAAAAAATACATTGTGTGTGTGTGTGTGTGTTAGCGTGTGCGTGGCGTACACACACTCTAAAGCACACCTCTGACACAGAGCAACTTTTGTGAGCTGCTCTTTTCCTTCCACCGTGTGGATCCCAGGGATTGAACTCGGGCACTTCACCCACTGAGTCCTCTTACTGGCTTCTCAAGGAAGCTGTTTTATGTTTGTGGATTTGAATCTTTTCTCCCTGCCTGAACCCCAGCCCTAACTCTGCCCCACTAGCTGCTCTAGAAGATCCGAGCTCCTGAATCAGAGACCTTGAGCCACTGTGACTCAGCGGCCATTTTTCTTGCAGCCTCTCGGCTCCAGCTGTCACCCACAGACCCAGCTGTCACCTACAGACCTGGCTTCCTGCGGACAAGATTTTCTAACAGCGAGGGACCCAAACATCTGGGGGATTGGGCCGGCTGCCCGGTTGCAGACAGCAGCCAAGCCCACTGCTGGGTTTTCTGCAGCTGCCCTGCAAGTTGGGTGAACAGCTTGTCCCAGGTTTCCCAGGAAAACCCTCAGCCTCAGGAAGAGCGGGGTGGTTGGTGCCCTCTCCGCAGGCCGACGCTTGTCTTCACTTTTGAGAGAGGTGATGGGCAAGCCATGGGCTTGCTCTACTTGCCTTTGCTCCTGCCATCTGACCTAGGACTCACCAATTAGGTTACGCTGGCTGGCCAGTGAGGTCCAGGGGTCCCCCCTCCACACCCTCTCTCACCCCTTTCCCCAGCCCCCACGCCGGCCTCCTCTCCTCAGGGCTGTGGCTGTCAGTGTCCATCACTGTGTCCAGCGTTTTATGTCCGTTCTGGACCCTGAACGCAAGGCCTCGTGTCTGCGAGACGGGTTCCGCCAGCTGTGCCATCTCTCAGGCCTTCTTTCGTGGTTTTTAATTTTCTTCCATCTGCATCTTCATCTGCCGACTTGGCTGTGTTCCGACTCTGCTCTCTCGCTGCCTGTGAGCCCACCTGAGCTGGCTCTTGTGAACGGCATGCGTTATGACCAGCAAAGGTTGCTCAGAAGTTCCAGAAGGGCCCTTGGTGAGGAAAAGCCAGCTACCCCCTTGGCCTCTGCTGGCAGCTCAGAGAAAGCCTGGGCTTCTCCAAGATCCTGATGGGAAGGTGAGACTGAGTCCCCAGAGATGGCAAGCAGCCTCAGATTTTCAGTCAGGATCTGACTGGGGAGTTCTGAAAAGCTTGGGCAGTTGACAAAATAATGGTCCCCAAAGATATAAGCCTTCCTATCCCCTGAACCCATGAGTCTGTGACCTCCCGTGTTAAAATGGACGTGGCAAGGGCAAGAATGTTAAAGATCTTCCTACAGGGCAAGCATCTTGGATTACCCAGGTGTCCATGGATCACACGAGTTCTTCTAAGGAGGCAGGATGTCACAGGAGGTAATACAACAACAGAAGCAGAGATGGGAGTGACGTGCCACCAAGCCAAGGGGTGATGGCAGTCTCCAGGAGATAGGAGAGCCAAGAAGAGCTGCTGTCCTGCTGACTCCGGCAGGGACCTGCCCTTGAGCCACCTGATATGACAGGAGTCACTTCAGAGGTTCTGACGTCTGCAGTGTCTTGAGTTACTGGGTGTGTGGCAACTTCAGCCAGAGGCTTTAAGCAGCATACAGCTAGCTGTCGTTGCTCAGGACTGAGAAAATGGGGTGTCCTTTCAGGATGGGGGCCTCGAAGACGCTGGCCTCAGCGCCTGACACACATCTGCTCCGTAGAAAGGGCTCATTCCCATCCCACTGCAGAGGGTCTGTTCGGGTTCAGGCTCTAACAGGGGCCGGCCTCTTGATCTCCACCCTCACAGCTCAAAACCAATCCTTGCACACTGACACCTGGGGCTGCCATTTGAACCACAGAACCTGGGCTCCTGCCCAGACACATGAGTCATCAGCTACGTGTTCACAGCTGGTTCTCATGCACCAAGGATGCAACTTGGGCAAGCCATGGAGAGGTCCTTCCCCGTCAGCCAGAGGAGACAGAAAGCCTCAGAGATTTGCTGAGGCACACATGCCTAGAGGGTGGCAGGATCAGGACTCAAACGCCAATAAGGGGTACAGCAGAATGGCCCAGGAACACCACCGCCAAGGTCTTGCGTCCTTCCCTGCTGTCTACCCTGACAGCATATCCCTCTTCCATTCCTTTTGGTCTCCATGCCCTCAGCACCACTCAGAGTCAGTCCCTGGTGTGCTGGAGGAAGCCTGGCTTCCCCGGGGCACTGCCTCGCTGACCCACCCACGGCTGAGCAGTACGAACGCTTGGGAACATCTACTTTCATTTTTGACACCTGACCACACCCCAGGCTCCTGAGTCAGATTCTCATGAGCTGGGGCCTGGACTTGAATATTTTGAAATCACCCCTGAGGTGGTTCTGTCGTCATAGAGCTGCAGCTGTTGTGGAAGAGTCTTAGGTGTGTCAGCGGGGACAAAGGGCACAGCTAACCCTGGCGTTTGCATCAGGGAGGTTCCACCTCTGAAACGCAGAAAGTCTTCCCAGAGAAAATGGCTGACATGTTTTGAAGGATGTGTAAGAGTTCCCCCAGGACTAGAGTTTGGATGGGAATAGAAAAATGAATTTTAGGTAAGGAAGCATTTCGCACTCCTAAGCCAGCAGGTGAGAAAGCGGGAAGTATGTACTCAGGAAACCACCGAACACGACTGTGGGCTCCGGCAGACACCGGCGCTCAGCCAGACCTCGTGTCTCTCTTGCTTGGAAGATTCTTTGGCCCTTGATCATTTTTATTCTCTTTTCCTACACTTTCCCCACCTCCCACCCCCCACAAAGGCTGCAAGCTCCAGTAGGCCCTGCCTGCATCCAAGACTGGAGGGGAAAGAGCCCTAGACTGTCACTTAGTCTACAGCCTACCCAATCACAGGCTGTCTCTCCAGGGGATCGGGCCTGCAGAGTGTGGTGACCACACCCAGAACCCATCAGATTACAGCGAGGCCTCTCACTGTGGATGCTGAGCTCAGCTAAGGAAGCTCTCGGAAGGAAGGAGCCGTTTGAGTTTTGAAATAGCTGATATGATGGGCGTGCCCCAAGAAGCACTTTCTTCTCTCGGCAGAACTGTAAAGATGAGAGTCTGAAAGCTTCCAGCTCATTCTATCTACCACCCTGAGCAGAAGGGGCTGAAGCCGGAATTAGGCCCCTGATTCAAGTGAAAAGGCTCTGCTGAGGCAAAGGGGACCCTACATACAAGAGTTTCTTACTCTTGCCTTGTGTTACCGCGTCTGAGTAGCTTGGCCACTGCTTTCTCACCTCCCATAATTCTTTTTCTGGAAAATTCCCAGGATAATTTTATCCTTTTGCCTAATGTAGTTCGGTACTTCCTCCATCCCTGTTTTGTGACCGCAGAGATTTGGGGTCGTCAGCCCTGTTTTTAGACGACAGAGCCGAGATGGGAAAATCGAGGGACTTGCCCAAACTCAACTGGGGTGTGAGAGTTAGGTGAAGATTTGGGCTTAGGACCCCTGTGCTTCCTTCCCATCTCACTCTGCCTCTGGTAATCCCAGGAGGTTCCCTGGAGGACCCTCTGGCTCTGTATGAGTTGGGGCACATCAGGATTTCAACTGAGGAAGGCTGATATAAGGGTTTGGCTACAGAGGACCAGAAAAAAAAACAAACAATTCTTAGAGAAACCCCTTGAAGACAACCCTAGAATTTGACCCCCAGCACACTAGGGCTGAGGAAACAGAGGTAGGGAGCTGGGGTGACAGGGACCTACGTGTGAAGACCAGTCCCCAGGGCAGCTGATTGTCCCTCCTACAAAGGAGGGGTACCATCTGTCTCTGCAGGAAGGCTGGCTGAAGCTGAATACTGGGGCAAGGTCCACTGCTGGACTTGACTGACAGGAAGAGCAACCAGGAGCAGGAAAAGGAAGTACTTTCTGCCCTCTCCCGCAGGCCCCTCTCCTGCCAGGACCTTCTATGTGTAGCGTCAAAGAGGGAGTCAGCTGCCAAAGGAGTCCGGGCAATGCGGGTGCAGAACCAAGCTGAGGCACAACCGATAAACTGATAGCGGGTACGTCTTCTGTTCTTTCCACTTCGGCCCAGAGCTAGGCTATCCCCAGCAAACACTCAAGCCCATCACATGTTCCCTTCGCTGGGCCAAAATCTGTGTCTTAGTGCATGGCCTGATGGGATCCTTACCCAGTCTGCAGGACAGGTGCTGGACTGCCAAGGGAGGCGCACCTGGGCTCTCCCGTGAGAATTTTAATCTGTTTTTGCCTGAGTCTTCTCCAGAAGGTTTTGCAAGCCCAGACAGCCAACAAGGTAATGTCTTTGGACCATTGGCCTCTCCCTGGCCAGGGGGCAGGAGCAAGGGCAGGGGCCATTGTGATGACCACATATTCTACCTGTTGGAAATTGCCCAGCACTCCAGTGTCTGTTTAGACATGGGCACTGACTTCAAGACCAGATGAGAAGATGGCCCTTGGCTTGGGCTCCTCCCTGTTGCCCCACCCCTGTGCTTGGCAGCAGAAGCCCTGTGTGTGCTGGGTCAGATTCTGAGGCCTGGGAATCCTGAGTTCGACAGCCGTGGGGCCTCTGGAGCTACAGGAAGCTGCTAGATTCCTGCCTGTTTCATTCTCTGTCTTACTTTTCTCGTCAGATTTGGGCACTAGTCCTACTGTATTCCACTGCTTCCAGACTGGAGGATATTGGAAAATTATTTGTACCTTTATTTGAATACGGCCCCTTGCAGCTGTACAGGTTATTAACCTGAATTCCCCTGTCCCTCGCGGCACACATAGTTGTTGCCTGTCACATGTACACAGACTGTAAACACTACAATATGCTATTGTAAATTTGCCTTTTGGCAGCATTTACATTTAATTATTTGTTTATAGTACTAGGATTTAAAACTAGAGTCTTGTGCCTCTTCTTACTCTGCTGGCCGAATCATATTATCGGGTCTTTTGGGTTAGCTTTACTTTTTATTTTGAGATAGAATCTCATGAACTTACCCAGACTGGCCCTGAATTTCAGTGTCTCCTTCCACTATGGCCTCCCATAGCTTGAATGACAGGGCTGTGTCACCTGGCCTGGCTTTTTTTTTTTTTTTAAAGAGGCATGGTCTTGTTATGTTGCTGGCCAGTCTTGAACTCTTGGACTGAAGTCATCTTCTCTCTGCTCCCGCGGAGGCTGGGATGCGGGTCTGGGCCACCACATTCTACCATTCTCATCTCACTAATGACATGCATGATAAAGAAGCTGAAGGGTAAACTGTTCCATGTCGCCCATGCATCGACATTTCTGTCCCCTTGGCACCGTCCTGTGGTCTTTTCCACTCCGTGTCATTTTCCTCCCACCCGAAGAAGACCTTCCTCTGCGCATGCGCAGACTCCGAGCAGTAGCCCGTTCCCCCCCCCCCCCCCCCCCCCCGCTGTTTCCAGTTTTCTGAATGATTATTTCCTTTCATTCATAGAAAGGATTTTTGTGAATATTTCACTTTGAGTTAATAGTAGTCTTTTCCCTTCCTTTATTTGGTTTTGCTTTCCTTTCCATGCTTTAAAGATGTTCCCATCTTTCTAATGAGATGTTGTAGATATTTATATCATTGTTCCCTTGTCTGAAATATGTGACTTGGTTCCCAGCTGTTTTCACAGTTTTGTCTGTATGTTTGGTTTGGTAGCCTGGTGATGTGCTTCGGTTTGTACTTTACACATATCCTGTTTAGGGCTCCCCAGGGTTCCTGAGTATGTAAACGTACATCGTTCACCAGATACTGGAAAAACTCAGCTGTTGAGTTCCTGAATGGCCTGTGTTCTCCTGCCCTCCCCCATTTCCACTTCTCAGGCTCCTATCATGGACGTCCAGACCTTCTGATACTATCTCACGGGTCTCTAAGGCTCCCGTGAGGCATTCATAGGATGCTGAGTTCTGCTTTTTTTTTATTCCTGATCACCTTATTTTGCTCAGAAAGGGTCCAACATGAACCAGAGTTAGTGTCCAGCCTCCACAGACCTCTAAATACAGTTGTTTGAAAGATTAAAATTGACTGACCCTTGGGTAGTGTCCTGGTTAGGTTACTATTGCTGTGATTCTGAAATACCATGACCAATAGCAAGTTGGGGAGGAAGGGGTGTTTTCTTATACTTCCATATCACTGTTCATCATTGAAAGAAGTCAGAACAGGAACACAAACAGGGCAGGAACATGGAGGCAGGAGCCAATGTAGAGGCCATGTAGGAGTGTTGCTTACTGGCTTGCTCCTCGTGACTTTCTCAACCTGCTTTCTTGTACAACCTAGGACTAGCCCAGGGGTGACCCCACCCACAATTGGGTGGATCCTTCCCCATAAATCACTAATTAATAAAATGCTTGCCTACAATCTAGTCTTATGGAGGCATTTTCTCATTTGGGGTTCCCATCTTTCAAATGACTCTAGCTTGTGTCAAGTTGACATAAAACTAGCTAGCGCAGCCAGCCCACAGATGGGCTCCCCATTGGCCATGTGACTGACTGTCATCCAATCATTCACATCAAACAAGGAAGAATGTGTCATGTGGGTACAAGCATGATGCTGACCCAGAGGTGCACTTTCAGCAGACACTAGAAGAAATAAGGGGTAGATTCCAAGAAGGGAGTACTGCAGACATGCACTCCAGAGCAGATCCACTCGGGACTGTGTTAAGCAAGACTGGGCCTTACACTTATGTGCTACTAACCCACCGAGTGCCCTGGATCCCAAAGTACTTCCCACCTAGGGACTCAGGCCAGTCAGAGCATGTACAGAACCTATCTATGTGGTTCAGGAGTCCCTAAAACATCCTAATGGCCAAAGCCGGCCTTGACTGCTATCCTGCTCTGACCCCTGCTCCTCCAAAATGAGACTTGTCAGCAGAATTCTCCATACCCCATCTGAGTGTTCTGCCTCCAGCTCCTTAGAGCTAGGATTACATGGGAGTCACCACGCAGATAGGTTTGTGTGCGTGAGTGTGATCATTACATGTCAACTTGGGTTTTTTTGTTTGCAATATTTCATATGTTAACAACTAATATATGAACTAAATAGCAACCATAATATTTAATTTATAATATCAATTAATAGTTTGATGATGTTGTCTTCTTAATCTTTTAAAAAATTTTTATTAAAATATAATTACATTATTTTTTTCCTTCCTCTCCTCCCTCCAACGCCTCCCATACTCCCCACTCTCTTTCAAATGCATAGCCTCTTATTCTTTAATTATTGTTTCATGTATATGAATATATATATATATATAAATGCAACCTGCTGAATCCATTTAATGTTACTTATATCTCTATACTTTTAGGGCTGAGAACTTGAGATTGGATAAACATTTAGGAAACTTTGGGAAGACTAATTCTTCCTCTCTCCATGGATGTTAATTGCCTGTAACTCTTCATCTAGTGGTGGGGCCTGTGCAATTTCCCTCCATCCCCGTTGGCCTCTCAGCAGGTGTTCAGGTCGTATTTAAGCAGCCACATTGTTGAGATTTTGTGGGTACAGCCTCCCTGTCATGTCCAGAAGATGCAATCTTGCAGCAGATGCCCCTGGCTCTCTGGCTCGTGCTTTCCATCGCAATCTTTCCGCCCCCTCTTCTGTAATGTTTCCTGAGCTGTATGTGTAAGGGCCATACTGTAGATGTGCAGTTGGGGCTGGGTACCACACAGGCATTCTCTGCATTTGGGCTGATTGTGACTTTGTCATGGCCTCTGTCTACTGAGAAGAGAAGCTTCTTCTTCGACAAGGGGTGAGAACAATACTTATACCTGAGGATTTGAAGCTTCTAGGCTAATTTTTTTCCTTTAAAATATTTCTTAAAGCGTATGCATGTGTGTATTTGAGTGTGTGTGTGTGTGTGTGTGTGTGTGTGTGTATACAGGCCGGAAGTCAACTTTAAGCTATGTTCCCTGGGAACCATATATTGGTTTCTGAAACAGGATAGCCTACTAAGACCTGGAGTTTACTGATTAGGCTAGGCTGCTGGCCAGATCACCCCAGAAATCCATCTGCTTCTGCCTCCCAACACTGGGATTACAAATGCATGCTACTGCCAGGCAGTGATGGTTCACACTTTAATCCCAGTACTCAGGAGGCAGAGGCAGGGGGATCTCTGTGAGTTCAAGGCTATCCTGGCCTACAGAGCGAGTTCCAATACAGCCAGAGCTACACAGAGAAACCCTGCCTTGAAAAACCAAAAAAAAAGAAGAAAAAGAAAAAAAGGAAATAATAAAAAAAGAACAAGTGCTTGCTGCTACACCTAGCTTTTGTTTGTTGATTTGTTGTTTTTTTAAAAAAAACCATAATTCTTTATTGATTCTTTTGGAATTCCACATCATGCACTCCAATCCCATTCACCTCCTAGTCTCTCCATATATATGCCCCTCACCCTTTCAGTATGCCCCCCAATTAATTAAAAACAAACAAACAAAAAAACTACCTCACTCCTTTGTCTTTTCCAACACCTCTTCGTTCATCCTAGGGGGAGCTGTGGTGATGCAGGCAGCCCCGCCCACAAGTGTTCATTGCAATGAGCCATTAGTCTGGTTCAAGGCCTGCCACACCATCACCACCTGAGCCCTCCCCAGAAGTCCTCTAGAATATCCTGCTGCTGTCCCGAGTCATGGAGGTCCTGCAGCTATCATTACTCAGGACCAGTCCCTTCAGTCTGGCCCTAGGGTGTTAGGCAAGGACACACATTCTCCTTAATTCTGCCTAGAGGTATTATCAGGATCTCCTGAGCTCAAGGACCAGCTCTCTCATGGGGGTACAGGGCCTGCTCTGCTGCTGCAGTGTCTAGCCAGGGGCAGAGCCAGCTCTCCTAGGGGTCACTGAGGGGTGGACCTGGCTTAGCATGGTCCTCAGCTTTCAACATGCACGGTTCCTATGACCCCCCCCCCCCCGAGGTAACACGGGCCATGGACATCATCACAGACCCCAGTTAAGCAGGAACACAGACGCAGACATGGCCCTCAGCCGCAGCTCAGGTCTGTCCATCACCATGGTCCTAGTGGCAGCACAGGCCACCTAGATCAGCGTGGCAGCAAGGCCCTCAGACACCAACATGGTCCTGACCTGAGGCATCGGCATAGCCCCTTGTAGTATTAGGTGTGTTGTATCTTTTTTTTTTTTTTAACGTGTGTTGTATCTTTTTTTTCCCCCTTGTAATAATAAGAACCATAGATATCAATCCAGACCTTAGCTTCTGGGCCATGAATCCATACAAGGTCCATGACAGCAGCCTGGGCCAGGACGACATCATGACTGTGTGCAGCAGCATGGGCTACCCAGGTTGACTACCCTTAGCCACCAGCATGGCCATAGGTTATAGCCCAGACCATGGGCATCCATGTGGCCTTTGGTGGTACCATGGGTCGTGAACATCAACACAGAACCCAGCTGTGGTAGGATCACTGACCCAGCTTAGACGTCACCAAGGCAACGCAGGCTACTCAGACTGGCATGGCCCCCCCGCTGCTTTTTTCCTCTCATGCCTTCTGGGGAGCAAAGTTAGGTCCTCATACTTACATGACAAGCCCCTTCCCAGTCGAGCCATCTTCCCAGCCCCAGACTGATCTTTGCTAGATTCTTAGGCTACAGGAGTTGATGTTGATAGAAATGATCTTCAACTTGCGGCCAGGACACAGAGGACACAAGTCAGAAGAGAAAGAAGTGGAACTCTTGGGGGCTGGTGATCGGTGGGACCCTTCATTTTCCCTGCAACAATATTGCTAGAAGACTTGTTGGCCCTAGACCTGTCCCCCATTTGGATCCTTCGATTTCCCTCCCCTCCAGCACCCTTCTTCCCCAGGGATGCTGTAGAACCAGCAGGAGGTCTCTCAGGTCTGGGACCACAGCATGCTGTCTCCATGGCAGCAGACAGCATCTGTACCAGGCATATTCATGAAGAAGCCAGAGGGAAAACAGCCAAGTTCCTTGTGACCTGGCCTTTCCTGGGGGGCTCTATAAGTTGAATAGCCTTCTTTCCTGCTGCTCCCATTTCCCCTGCTGCCCCCCATCTTCCTTGCTGTCCCCCAGGAAGGAGCCTCAGAGAATCAGAGTGAGAGCCGAGAACTGGAGGTTTGACTACATGGCTCACTGGGGCCCCAATGCCCAATGAGAGCAGGCTGGGAAAGCTGGTCTCTACCTCGAGGCAGGCTCCTTTCACAACCCACAGAGGTCTGGGTTGTGAGCTGAACTGTGTGGCATCCCTCCACCCCTGGTTTCTGTGTAGAGTATAGAAGAAGAAGTCTTCAGGGAAGTGATGCTGACAGAGGGCACTCACGGGGGAGCTGATTTCACAGGACTGAAAGAGAAGGTGTTCCTTTCTCATAGCACATAGGAAGATGGCCATCTGTCAGTCACGGAGCTTCGCCTTCAGGTTATACGGAAATACTCTGTATTGAAGGGTCCTGGTCTGGGATCTTTTGTCCTGACAACCCTGAGTCCTGGTCCGAGATCTTTTGTCTTCACAACTCTGAGCAGACAAGACAGTCAGTTTCTCCTTGGCCGCATCCCCCTTCAGAGCACCTGGGAAACCCCAGCTGTTATCCTGGTGAGACACCACCCTCACTCTGTAGAAGAAACGGCATCCACTTTCTTTACTCTAGCAACAGGGTCTGTTTGACTCGAGATGGCGCGGTCTACGCTGCTTTGGGTCTGTGTGTGGACAGGGGTCTCATGGACCAGTGAGAAGAATGGGAGTCTTGGTTCTTTCCTCACCCTAACAGTGTCATCCTGTTCTTGAAGCCCATCCCCATTTTCTCCTCCCCATAAGCCCCAGCGTCGCCGCGTGACTCAGGATGTCCCCAGTGTGCTCTGTTGATCATTCTTCCATGCTAACACGTGAGTTGTCTACCTGCCTGGAATTTGCTTCCTCTTTTGCTCTCGAGGCAAATGTTCGGCCAGCCTTCAAGTCCAACGCATTCTTTGGGTCCTCCTCTGGGATGTCTCCTCCATCCTGCTGACACCATTCACACTACACTCTGAATTAGTTACTTTTCTTGTGGCCCTGACAAAATTCCTGATGACAGCACCTTAGGGAAGAGATCGTTTGGGCTCCCAGCTTGAGGCTACAGTTCATCCTGGCAGAGACATCATGGTGGTGGGAGTTGGGTCTAGTTCCTTGGAGTCTGGAGTCAGAAAGCCAGTGCTCAGCTCACTTTTTCCTTTTTAAAAATCTTTGTGTATGTGTCAGAGGATAAAGGGGTGAGTCCTCACCTTTCCTTTGTCATTACCACTGTGTACGCCAGACTAGTTGGCCCACTAACTTCTGAGGATTGCTTCATCTCCACCTCGCCATAAGAGAGCTGGGACCACGCTGTTGTGTTTAGCTTTATGTGGGTTCTGGAGACTCAGGCCCAGGTCCTCGTGCCTGTGCAGTGACTGCTTTACCTGATGCTGGCTAGTTTTATGTCAACTTAATACAAGCTAGAGTAATCTGAGAGAAGGGAACCTCAATTGAGAGAATGCCTCTGTAAGATCAGGCTGTAGGCAAAGCCTGTAGGGAATTTTCATGAGTAATGATTGATGTGGGAGGGTACAGCTCATTGTGGGAGGTTGCCAACCCTCGGATGGTGGATCTAGACACAATAAGAAAGCAGACTGACAAAGTTGTAAGTGGCAAGCTAGTAAGTAGTCTTCCTTCATGGCGTTTGCATCAGCTCCTGCTTCTAGGTTCCTAATCTGACTGAGTCCCTGCCCTGACTTTGCTCAGTTGTGCTGTGGAACTGTAAGTTGGAATAAACCTTTTCCTCCCAAGTTGATTGGTCATGATGTTTTATCATAGCAAAAGAAAGACTAACTAAAGAAACACTCTCCTTTTTGTTTAGCCCAGGACCCCAGCTCATGGGATGGTGCCACCCACATTTAGGGTGGGTCTTACCACCTCAGCCAACCTAATCTGGGAACTTACCCATAGAACAGAGGTCCGTCATCTAGGTGGTTCTGGATCCTATCAAACTGACATGTATAACACACACACACACATCTACACATACATGCACATACTCATGCACACAGGTGTACACACATACACACATTGATATTGATATGAGTCATAGCAGTATCTGGGGGTCACCACAACATAGGGAACTGTATTCAAGGGTTGCAGCGTTAGGATGGTTGAGGACCATTGTGCTAGGACAGCAATCACCGTGTACCGTTGTCCAGTTAGATCTTTACTGAAATCCACAGCAGGTGCTTGAGAGCCAAGCATGGAGGAGAGGTAGGAGCCTGTGGTTCCTCTGGTATCTGAATCATAAAGCAGGAAGGGCTCCTCATCGCTGCCTCCGTGGACTGGGTGTCAAGATCCCAGAAATGGCTGCTTTGGAAGAGGAAGCAGACCTAAGACAAAGAACTCATAAGCCCAGAGTCCCAAGGATTTGGCTAAAAATGTGGTTCATATGCTTAGGATAAGAAACGTGCAAATAGGCACAAGGACCCCGAGAACATCAAGCGAGTGGCTATGTGTTTAGCACCAAGCTCAGTAGAATGGACCACTTTTCGGGAAGCAGAAGCAGGCGAATCTCCGTGAGTTTGAGGTTAGCTTGGTCTACAAAGCAAGTTCCTAGACAACCACAGAGCTTACACGGAGAGACCCTGTCCCGAGACACTTTAAAAAAAAGGACTACCTTTAATTCTAGATGTTAGCTAGCTTGTCTGTCTGGAGGCAGGTTCATAGTGCAATCGGAGAATGCTTGCCTCGTGTGCAGTAGGCCTGCATTGCATCTCCAGTACCACACACACAACTAGAAAGAAAAGAGTGTCACTTTCTTTACAAGTCTGAGTATATTCTGAGTTTAAGTTCAGTCCTGCTGTCTGTAATCCCACACGCGATCACTTACACACTAAGCCTCATGTGGCTGCTGGACATGAAACAATAGTAGATTGAGTCTGGGCATTGACTTTGAAGCTTTGTCTGTCTAAGAAGCGTCTAGCCTGGCTCAGCTGGGAGACGGTGGTCAGGTTAAGGTAAAAGAGGGTGATGTCTAACTCATTTGCTCGCTCACTCTGGGGACAGCTCAGAACTGAAACTATGGATCTACAAGGAGTAAGACTGTCTTTGCCCTGTAGGAAGCCACAGTCACAGATGGGTGGGTCTGGATTGACACGTGGAAGTAGGCACAGTCTGCAGAGGACAGAGCAAAGAATCGCGGGCTCTCAAGGGCAACGGGTCCACGTGCAGCTGAGAAGTGAGGAGGGCGATTTCCTGGGGGAAGAAGCCATGCACCAGCCTTGAACTTTAGTGTCCTGGGGATTAGTGAGTCTTAGGAGAACAAGGCAGTCGGATTAAATCACATCAGTCAAAGCTGGCGTGGCTTTGGCATTGAGCCCTTTTAAAGGGGTGAAAAGGCAGAGGCTGCTATGGATTCCGGTCTCATTGGGAGGGAAGGGCTTTTACTGAGAGCACACACGCTGCCTGATCTGCAAGAAATGACTCAGGCAGGCCCAAGGGTGTGCAGCTACCAGGCCACCTGATCAGCGGGTCTATTCTGTTCCTAGAGATGTGCCAGCCGGCTGGCTTGGCTGATGTGTTCCTAGAGAAGTGAGCTGAGGGGGAAAGATCTCTTCCTGGTTGCCCAGTTGGAAGATCCTCTCCTACGGTGATGTTTGTTCCTAACCAACACTGCAGTCCCTGACTGCTGTCCCTGAGTCCCTGCTCAGAAAGCAAGCTTGCAGGGTAAGGGGAAAGGGTGGAGGGAATAATCCCATTCTGGCGAAGTGAACTCACAAAGTAGAGAAAAATGCCAAGCGTGGCAACCTGACAAAGTTTATATAACAAAGAGAAAAAGCTTCTCATTGAGAGAAAGAAATAAGGTCATGGGATGAAAACCGTACAATTCCCTCATGCTTAGGTGTTGCTGGAAGCCAGTGCTGTCCTCAATAGAGAGACCAGCCAGGAAGGGGCTGGAGGGTCTGCTCGGCTCCTATACGCTCTTGTGCTAGAACTCTGGCCAAGGGTGAGGTGAAGACAGGCAGAGGCCGTGCTGGCTTTCAAGCCTTCAGAAAGGCTGTCACAGTCCTCAGGTTCCTGAATTGTCCCAACAGCTTCCCGAGGGCAGAAAGAGCAGCAGTGGTTTATAGTGTTTAATTAACGCGCGACTGCACAAAGAATGAAGGTGATTTGCCGAAATCTGCGTGTCTGATCTCTACCTGAGCTGGGACTGGACTCTCTTGTTCAGCTGCTGCTCCTGGCAAGAGGGGAGGAGGAAGGAAGTCTCAACTTTCTGTCGTGTGCTCTCTAAAATACCTTGCCTTCAGCATGAATGTCATTTCTATGTGCAGATGAGAAAAAGGGCTGAGAGGGGTTGACAGTTCCCCTAAGGGGCCAGTGCTTGTAATTGTAGCACTCTCAGAACCTGCTATGGCTCCTGGAAAGGCCATAGGTCATGAAGTCCACGTGTCCACAGTCCTCTCTGGGCAGCACTGGTCCAGGATCCTGCCAGCTGGCTGGGTGTCAGAGGCGGGCAGACTTGGCTTGGAGTCAGGCCGGTCTGACTGAAAGTGACATGTCACTCTGCCCTGAAATTTTGTGGTGTCACCCTGGATGTTGTCAACTCCCACCCTACCCCACCTTCATCACACCCCACTCCACCATAGCCAACTGCGACTGAGTGGCTCTCTAGAGCTGATAAGGTGATGGCATCCTGCCTACAGCCTGGGTGAGGACATCACCACAGGGCTGCCCAGGGTGGGGGGAGGTGTGTGCTATCATCATCAAAGACAAAGGTCCAGGAACTAGAGCGATGGTTCAGCAGTCAGGAGCATGGGCTGCTCTTTCAGAGGATCCAAGTTGGATACTAGCACCCATGTTAGGCAGCTTACAACCACCTACAAATCCAACTGCATGGGATCTTAAGCCTCTGGCCTCCATGGGCACTGGCACCTACATGTTCGTACCCACACAGACACACACACATGCACATAATTTTTTAAAAAAAGATTTAAATTCAAGGAAAGAGTGAGTTTGTAATAAGCCTTTTGCAAGCTCAGGGACATGGTCATGGCCTTGAGGAAGTTCGGCTGTCACCCCTGGGAGATGGCTTTCTTGGGCAATCTGCTTAGGAATTCTTGTTGTCGCAGGAACCAAGGACATGGCTGACATTGAGCCATTGAGTGGCCTGAAGCTGGGGTTGTTAAGTACCCTGTAACATGTAAGGTAACCCTTCATAACCAGACAGGCTGCTTGAATTGCCAGCGGCTCACTCCCAGACCGTGCTGGTAGGAGGTCAAACAGGGTACTCTACTGCCTGGTGAAGAGGTCCCCTGTACCTCCCATCCCCATTCTGCAGTGTTGACTCTGGGAAGTTGGGGCCTGGGATCTAACCCAAAGCATAAGTTTCCTCTACAAAAGGGTAAATTGGGTCTTGTGTGTGTGTGTGTGTGTGTGATTGGGTAGTAATGGTGGCGAAAGAGCTCTTCAGGGTCAGTTCTCAATTTCTTTCTGCTATGAAACAACCAACATCGCCGGAGCCCATGTTCTCCCTTGGCTTTCATGGCTGCCTCTTCCAGGCCTGAGGGTAAAGAGAGGCAGTGCCCACCAGGCTCCTGGGTGAACACAGCTCCAGCTCCCAAACAAACTCCAGGATGAGATGGTCTGCGTGGCAGGGCCTGGATGTGGTTGCCTCAGAAACTGAGGGAGGAGAAAAGGGGAGAGAGGTGTCTCTGGATGTTTTCTGTTTCTTAAAGCAGCAGCTACAGTCTTGACACAGGCTCTCTGGGTGGTGCAAGTCTCTGGGGTTCATCCTCTGAGGCAGACGAGCGTAGGGGATAGTTTAGCAAACTGGCACCCCACTAGGCGGGGGCTGTGCAAACATCCCTCTTCTAACAATATACTCGGCAGCCTGCGACCCTTCCCTCTTCTGCATGTCTGCGCAGTTTGCCTCCCTGAATAGTGTACCCAGGAACCTGTTAGCAAGCTAAGATCCCCACCTGCATCAAGCTGCATGCACACCCCTATCTGAGCAATGAAGTAAGTTTAACAGCCATCACCATGGGTTATATGGAACCAGTACTCCAGTGATGTTCTATATAAAGGTAGGGGGACCAGATCCAGTCTAGACTGGTTTTGGGTGTGTGCACAGTAAGACAAATGGCGTCCTCTACGAGAACGTTTTTAAGAAGATCCTCTATCTACCATTGCACGCCTTGGCACAATTGAGTGAGAAATGATTAAAATCGGATGCATCATGGAAAAGGGGCATGAGGAGTAAAAGAAAACTGTGTGACTAAAATCTGTCCATCAAAACAGAGCTGCTCGACATACATCTCCCTCCTTTAGGACCCACAGCAAAGCCCAGGGTCCTTGAGCATTCTCTCACGCCTGTGGCCTGTCACCCTTGATGGCATATCACCCACTCTGTGGCTTTGCAGATCTGGGTGTCCCTTTCTTTCGTTCTTAAACCGTGAACCTGGAAAGTCTGGCACAGACCTAGCCTCTGGCAACAGCTCTGCATGACCAGCCCCTTCAGCACAAAGAGAGGATTAGAGTCATCCCCAGGCAGGCCCGTTGGCACCCGCTGGAAATCCAGCGCTGCGGAGGCCCAGATAGAAAGGTCTTAAGTTTGATGAACCTGAGCCACATAAAGAGATCCTGTCTAAAGACCAAACAGCATTCCTAGCTGACCCTTTCCTAGAACCCAGCTTCTTTAATTTTTTAAAACTTTTTATTTGTGTGTTTGTGCATGTGTGGGAGTGTGTGTGGGAGGGTGGAGAGCAGGGGATCACTTTGCAGAGTCGGCTCTTTTCCTCCACTTACATAGGTTGTAGGGATTGAACAGAGATCTTCGGGCTTGCATGGTCAGACAGCAGGCACCCTTACCCCTAAGCCACCTTACAGGCCTGGGAGCCCGGATGTAAAATAAAGGGCATCTATCTCATTAACACACACATTTGATTTAATCTTTAATAAATAGCTAAGTTGTTGTCTGAGGTTTCTGTCCAACCTGGTTCCCATAATAGTTAAGTCTCAAAGAAATCACACAGAGGTCTACATTAGTTATAAACTGATTGACCCATTAGCTCAGGCTTCTTATTAACTCATAACTTATATATTTGCCCATTATTCTTGTCTATGTTAGCCATGTGACTCGGTACTTTTTTCAGCGAGGCAGTCACATCTTGCTTTTCTTCTGCGTCCTCTTCCCAGAATTCTCCTGTTCTCACTCATTACCCCATCTCTACTTCCTGCCTGGTCACCCCACCTATACTTCCTGCATGGCTACTAGCCAATCAGTGTTTATTTAAAATATAATTGACAGGATACAGGCCATTGTCCCACAGCACTAAGTTATATATATATATATATATATATATATATATATATATATATATATATATATTTTAAAATTATTTTAAAATAATTTAAAACATTATTATAAAATAATTTATATATATATATATTTTAAAATAATGTTTTGTTGCCAGTAAATGTTTGATTTGTACACTAACTTTGCAAGCTTTACATACCTAGGGCCATGTAAAATTTCTCGGCAATTAGAGGTAGGGAGTGGAGAGACATGAAGTCCTGCCCTGAAGGACGAGACTCCCAGCCCTGAGAATTCCACTGCCACTCCTGGGTTCAGAGAGTCAATGATGGCAGGAGGTAGGGAGAGAGGGGGGCTCCCCACTTTCTGCTCTGTGACTCAATGTCCCCTTTGGTCTTTTGGATACCAGTTGCTCAAGCATTGTGTCTACCCTAGAGTCCAAACATAAACTTTCTTATATTTCTCATGTAAGCTTTCTTAGTCAGAGAAATATAAGGCTGTGCTGCTTATAGACAATAGAAATATGCTCACAGCCCTGAATGTGGGAGGTTCAATATCAAGATACCTGAAGATTCAAGGTCAGGTGAGGGTCGATTTCCTGGCTCCTAGGAGTGGCTTACTATGTTCCCACACAGTAGATGACATGAGGGGTCTGTTTTATATACGCTCCACTCTGAGACCCTAACTACCTCCCAAAGGCTGTGCGTGTTTGTGTGTGTGTGTGTGTGTGTGTGTGTGTGAGAGAGAGAGAGAGAGAGAGAGAGAGAGAGAGAGAGAGAGAGAGAGAACACAGATACACAGACAGAAAGAGAACAGAAGCACAAACACATCCAGGCATAGCAAGCAACAGGCTTAGGACCTTAAATCCCATCAACGCCCCCCCCCCACTGGACTTTGCACCTGAGCCAGGGCTTCAGGCAATGGGACTGCCTGAATTGGATCCAGCACTTCCCTCTGGGGAAGTAAGATCTCTGGGACTTGGCGTTACCAGCCCTGTAGTTTTGGACAGAGCATTGACCTCCTGAAACTATGGGATAACAGAGGTCATTTATTCACTCTTTTTCCTACCCCTTCTTTCACTGTGTTCTGTATTTCATCATCCCATGAACTGGCACCCTCGCTCCCTTCCTGGCTCTGTCAAGTGTTGCCACTCCTGTCCCACACCTTACCCGAAAGGACCGTGACCACATCACTACACCTGGAGTTCCCTGAGCTCTCAACGGAGTTATTTCCTCCCTGCCCTCCTCCCTCCTTCTCCGCAGACACTGCAGCCCTGAATCTGTTTGTTCTTGTTCTGCACATCCTCTGTTCTGGAACCACATATGTGCGTGGAGTTGTGCACGTCTTCAATCTTTGCGCAGACCATACCGAGCCAGGCCTCAGGCTCCTTTTACTTTTTTATGTACTATTTTGCTTGTTATATACTAGTGAGATTTATTCTGGGTGACATACATAGCTATGACTATTTCTTCTTTAACTTATTAAATAATAAATTAGCCCTGGGGGTTTAGCCCACTCTCAGCTACTGAGCCACACCCAAGCTCCTGCCTCACTAACGTTATGAGCTGCATTGTTCCAAAGTGCGACTCTTGTTCAGTTTGTCTAACACTTTCCTGTTGATGAGAATTTGGTAAGTATCTGCTTCACTGTGTCCCTGGGGGAGAACTCGCCTTGACTATAACTATGATGCAGCTTACACCTGCAACAAACCCTCGTTCCTGTGGGAAGTTTTGCCCGCTGCGAGTTAGCTGGACAATAGGATAGCTGAGGAGTTCATGACTTAGCATGGCCTACTGGGACTTCCTCATGGCATGGCATCAAGAAGAAACATTCCAGACAGAAGTGGAAGTTGTAGGTTTCTTGGTCTCCACTAGAAGGTTAACCAGTTTTGTTCCCATCAGTTCTTTCCGTCAAAACTAAAGGCCCCGAGGAAGCTGTAGACTCTGCTTTTTAATGGGAAAAGCGATAGAGAATCTTCATTTGTCTTCACCCACCACATTATTTGTGGGCGTTTTCTTCTGTGGCAGGGAGGGGATATGCGCCTGTGTATGTGTCTGTGTGTGTCTGTGCTTGAGTGTGTATGTGTTTGTATGTGTTTGTGTGTATGTGCTTGTGTATGCATGTGTTTGTGTGTGTAAGTGCTTGTGTGTGTATGTGTTTGTATGTGCTTGTGTATGTATGTATGTATGTATGTGCTTATGTGTGTATATGTTTGTTTGTATATGTGTGTATGTGTTTGTGTGTGTAAGTGCTTGTGTGTATGTGTTTGTATGTATGTGCTTGTGTATGTTTGTGTTTGTGTGCATGTGCTTGTGTATGTATGTGTTTGTGTGCATGTGCTTGTGTGTGTATGTGTTTGTGTGTATGTGCTTATGTGTGTATATGTTTGTTTGTGTATGTGTGTTTATGTGTGTATGTGCTTGTGTGTGCATGTGCGTGTGTGTATGTGTTTGCGTGTGTGTGTTTGCGTGTGTATGGGCTTGTACAGTTGACCTAGAGGTCAACACCGGCTGTCTCTCTCCATCACTCTCCTTCTTTTTTTTTAAGATTTACTTTGATTTGTGCCTCTCTCACTCTGGAGGAGAGTGGGACGGTTATGGAGGCTGGAAGATGAAATCAGGTCCCCTGGAGCTGGAGTGACAGGTGGTTTTTGAGCCACCTGACCAGAGGTCATAGGAACCAACAGATCCTCTACTACAGCACCAAGTGCTCCTAGCTACTAAGTCATCTCTCCAGCCCCTCCCCTTATTCCTTAAGGCAGGGTCTCTCACAGAACTGGAGCCTTACCAATTTGGCTAACCTGGCTGGCCAGAAAGCCCCTGGACCTCTCCCCCAACCCTGCCTCCCAGCACTGTGATTACAGACATGCATCACCATGCCTGGCTTTGATTTTATTTTCTGATTACTTAGAATGCACTTTACCTGATTGTGTGCTGAGCCATCCCCCTCTTCTGTGCAGGCTTTAATTTTTACTAGATAACTAGAAATTGCTCTCCAAAACAAACGGTCCAGTTCACACTTCTGCCATCTGAAATCTGAATACAAGCGCTTGTTTAAATTGACCAGGGTCCCCTCACACTTGGTGTTGTTGGGTTAAGAAAACTGGGTCAACTTGGTGGATGTGAAGTAGTACTGCAGTATTGTGTAAAACTCCCATTTCCTGCCTGGAGAAGGGCACACACCTCAGGAGACAGAGACAGGCGGATCTCTGTGAGTTCGAGGCCAGCCTCGTCTGCAAAGTGACCAGGACAATGAGGGCTGTTATACAGAGAAGCCCTGTCTCTGAGGAAAAAATTATCCATTTTCCAAGTTAAGACCCTCTGTTTGCCTTGTGTTGGTCTTTTCTTCTATGGTTTGCATTTTAAATTCTTTGCCCATTTTTACTATTTAATTTTAGTTTTAAAGGTAATACTATTTTTAATTGTGCTTCATGTGAAAACACATGAGTGCAGTTGTTCACTTAAGTCAGAGGCATTGAGTCCCTTGGAGCTGAAGTAGTAAGCATTGTGAACTTCCTGATGTGGGCACTGGAACCTCGCAGTGTGAACTCCCTGACGTGGGTCCTCCGCGAGAGCAGTATGCACTCTTAACCACCGAGCCATCCCTCTGGCCCCTTTACCCATTTACAAACTGGTTTGTTAGATGACTTTGGAGGGAGGGATTCTTGATATATTCTAGGTACTTTGTAGATGGATTTTTTTTCTTTTTGGGCTGCCAGCTCACAAAAACAACACAGACTTATTAATTAGGAAAGCTTGGCCTTAGCTTAGGCTGGTTCCTAACTAGTTCTTATAACTTAAGTTAACCCACATTTGCTAATCTGTGTACTTTTACCCGGCTCAGTTACCTCTCCTCTGTACTGCCCATCCTGCTTCCTCTGCATCCAGCTGACGACTCTGCCTTTCTTCTTCCCAGTGTTCTCTCTTAAACCTCCTGCCTAGCTATTGGACATTTAACTTTTTAGTAAACCAATCACAATGACACATCTGCACACAATGTAAAGGAATATTCCACAACGTCCTTCTTTCTACAGATCCTTCTCTAAAGGAGGCTGGGTGACAGGAAGTGTACAGGGAGTCCGTCAAAGAGTTAGGAAGTCAGGAAGGTAGGAATTGAGTGAGATCTGGCCAAGCAGATACCAGAGGATACTGGAAGAGTGAGCAAGGGAGAGGGTAGATGCACGGTAAGGCTTTTAATGTAGACCATGAGCTCAGTGTGCAAAGTGCTCACAGCCTGGCAGCCTGCTAGGCTGGGCACAGGGCAAAGGTCTGTGGGAGTGTGTTCTGGCTCACAAAGCTTGCCCTATGGAGTGGCTCAGGGGCATGTCGCAATGCTGCTAGGTGACCCAAATCAGCTCCGCAGGGCTGAGGGAGGAGGAGGTACTGAGTAAACAGCCACTCCTGCCACTTGAGGTGGTTTGTTTCTGGCTCTCCACAGGGCCCGTTAGAGCCTCGCAGGGCCTGTAATTGAAGGTACTTCAGCCTGTAATTCTGAGCCTCCGCTCTTAGGTTGGCTGGGCTGGAGGCAATGACACCATCCTGTGCTGCCTCACCAGGCAGCCTGGCATGAGGTGGGCAGGCAGGCGCTGAACGGCTGAGCAGGGAAAAGGCAGGCGGTGGAGCAAGAAGTAAGAGTAGCACTGATGACCACAGCTTCTTCTTGCCCGGGACACTGGGATCAGCAATGTGCACAGACTCAGAAGGCATAAGGTATAAGAACAAGGTAGATTGCTCCAGGACAAGTGTGGGACAATCCTGCTTTAAGATGTGAATAAAATTTTATATACAAATGTTTTCACTGTAGCATCATTTGGGGAGTTTTAAATTACATGTATTTATTTGGAGTGTTGTAGGCAGAGTTTCTCTGTGTCTTGGCAGCTGCTCCCAAATAACTACTCAGAGACTTAGTATTGATTATGAATGCTCAGCCAATAGCTCAGGCTGGTTACTAGCTAACTCTTACATTTTTAAATAACCCTATTTCTTATTTGCATTCAGTCACATGGCTTGGTCCCTTTTTTCAGTATGGCAAGTTCATCTCTGCATCTGCTTGAGACACCCCAGAGGGTGTTAGGATGTGGCACTTGCCACAGCTCTCATGGGAAGGTCAAAGGACAAACCATAAGAGTCGACTATCTGCTTCCACTATGTGTGTTCCAGGGATCAAACTGTCAGGCTTAACAACAAGCATCTTAACCTGTGAGTTATCATGTAGACCCACCCTGCAGGTAATTTTTAAAGCTAGCTGATGGTGGAGGACTGATCTAGTTACTGTACATCTGTAACATGGGGTATCATGGAGACACATGAAACCCAGTGGAGAGAGTTTAGTGTACACAGACTTCTCTGCTCCCTCCCTAAATATAATGTCCACCCTCCTCTCTCACACATAAAAGTCATCTTAATGTTATCATCCAGACACCTCCTATACTCCTGTGTGCACGTGGATGCACATGGAGGTCAGAGGTCAGTATTGGGTATATCTTCTTCAATCCCCTCTCCACCTTATTTTCTGAGCCAGCGACTCTTACAGATCGCCAGTTTGTAGCTAGACTGGCTGACAGCAAGCCCCGAGGATCCCCCTGCTTCTGCCTCCCCAGTGCTGGGATTTCAGGCATGTGCTGTGGCTCCCAGCTTCTACACGGGTGGCAAGGCTGTAAACTCTGAGCCTAACATTTGTGTGGCAAGTGCTCTGCCAGCCAAGCCATCTCCCCTGGCCCCTTTTCTGCACTTTTTTTGGTATTGTCCATCTTTCCTTGGGGTTGAGAATAGATACTAAGTATTTACAGCATGGGGCTGTATTGCCAGTCCTGAGGGATCCAATGGCCTCTTCTGGCCTTCACAGGCTCTACTACATATGTGTATGAAGACATACATGTATGAGGACGTGGTAGGCAAGTACTGTACCCACTGAGCGCATCCCCACCCCCTCACCTCTCAAGCCTTCATGACAGTTTTTATGCTATGGAAATAGTGGCCATTGCATGGAAGGATTGGACATATGGATTCTCCTGTAACCCTCAAAGACTTTCACTCTTCCCTGTCACCAGTATAGAAAACGAACCTCTCCTTTATTCCCCTATCACAAGAGAAAGCCCCACCGCGTCCAGGATAGCCAGGATGTCTCGAGGGACAAACTTGGCCACTGGTCTGCCGCCTACATGGGAAAATGCTCTTGAACCACAAGGAAGAGATTTCTTCAAGCAAAACATCTTCATGACTAAAAGGCCCCAGACTCCTCCAACGATGAAGCCAAATGCCTGCTCATGTCTCTGCCCTTCCAATTAAGACTTGCACCTGACATCTCTCTGGGCTGATACAGGTCCTGCACAGCTGCCGTCAGATAGTCTAGCACCATCCTAAGCTAGTTGTCTGTGTCCTGTGGTTAGGGGTCAGAAATGGTGTGTGTTTGCGTGAGGAACCCCATCGACATATTCCTCTGTGTTTTCTCCCTTTTTTTTTTAATTAAAATATTTGTTGGGGCTAGAGAGATGGCTCAGTGGTTAAGAGTCCTGACTGCTCTTCCAGAGGACCCAGGTTCAGTTCCCGGCAGATGACAACTGTCTGTAACTCCAGTTCCAGGAGACCCGACACCCATGGCAAAACAGCAACGCACATAAAATAAGAAATAAATAAATTAAACTATTTGGTACTGTTATTGGGCACATGGTAAGTGTGCGTGGGTAGAGACATAGATGTTGTAGCACACATGTGGAGGTCAAAGGCTGACGTTCAGTTTGCTTCCCTCCTTCCACCGTGACTCCCAGGGAAGGAACTTGGGGGGCCAGGCTTGGACAGTAGGTACATTTACCCACCCAGCCATCCCACCAGCCTTTGATATTAAGCGTAGAAGGTCTTTCTCTAACTGGAAAATTAATAAGTCCTTTTTTAAGTGCCAGCTGGTTTTATTGTAGGGGAAATAAAGATCAGCTTCTCCCTCCTAGAGACGTGGAGGAAAAGGTTGTGAGTTACAGTAACCTAAGGCAGATGGATGGGGAAAAGCCATTTTTGTGAATGCACACTCTGTGAGACCTGCAGAAATGCAGAGTCAGGGGACTCTCCAGATGGCTGAAGTCGAGGTGTCCTCCTGAGTTCACAACAGGGATAGGGTTTAAGGCTGTTCAGGGATGGTGGAGACACATATGGGAGGGAGGAGACCCGTATGGGAGGGAGGAGACCGTTTGGTGAATGATGTTGTCCTGTTAGGCCAATAAAAGTGTCCTTTGATGATGTTCGGGAAACTTCATTTCCTTTACAAACATGAGTTCCTCCTACAAAAAGGGCAAAAGGAGGCTTTGTTTTAGGTGATGGAGCTGGGAGCGGGGGGAGGGGGGGGAGAATGTTCTGAGTGTGTTCTTGGTTTCTTTTGGTTAAAAAAATAATCATTATGCCAGAGGAGTACATTTTGGAGTGACATTTTCTGAATCCCTTTAGGGACCAGATAATTAAAAATAAATCAAGTAAGTGAACAGTGCAGTGTCGGGAAACAGCAAATGATAATGAGGGGAGGAAGAGGAAGGAGTAGAGGACTTGTCCCACACAGGAAGCCACGGGGTGAACCGGAGACATGGAGACATCCACAGAGGCGCAGCTGCGGGTACATGGCTGTTCGGGACATCGTGGTCTGTGCATACTGGCCATTCCCGCATACTGGCCGTCAGTGCATACCAGTCGTCTGTGCACACCGGCTAGGCTGGTTTCCTTGGTGAGGTGTCTGGCTTGCCCTGAGGCAATGTGGACTTACACTTAGCTCAGGACCCACCCCGGTGTTGCTATAACTGAATGAGCCCTCTTGCATTATTGGTCTGAAGCTTGCTGTATTGCTCTGCATTGCTCACCTAAATACCTGCTTCTGAGCCTGATCACAGCATCTAAGTGTTCAGCCTGCTTCCCTTTACTCTGAGTTTTCTGTAGCCAGACTCACATTTTCCCAGTCACTTACAAAAACATTCTGGTTGGTTTCCAGATTCTTCACTGAATTCAGAGGCTGAGGCTCAGTGTTGGTGCTCTATGCCTTTCTATTGGCTAACTTGTATCTCAACATAAATCTGTGACACAGTATCTCATACCCAGGGTCACCAAGGTCAGGACAAGGATATCTACCTTGAAATCTTTCAGTGTGACATGGAGATTGGATTCAAACCCTGGAAATGTGTGCTGTGCTGGCAACGAGCGTGGCCTTGTCATAGGAGTCGGGGTTCGGGGAGTTGAGAGCAGAAGCAATGTACAGACAAAGCGCATGCAAATAAATTCAAAGCCTCTTCGTGCTGGAGACCATGCTCCTATTCTGGGCTGCCAGACCCTGGTGACAGTAAGCGGCTTCATCCAGGGACCTCCTGGCAGGTCCACACAGGTGATAGGATGTGCGGGGGGGGGGGGGGGTGTTTCCTCACAACCATTTCCACATGCTGTGGCTCTGTGGGACATGCCAGTTGCTACCTTGGCCTGCAAATATGTCTTAGTCCCAATCCTTAATGCCACCTAGTCTTTGGATACTATTTTCTCAGCTTTCTATGTCCTCCTCTTCCTTCGTCTCCTTCATCATATCAGAGACTGAATTACAGCCTTGCACATGCTAGGCGAGCGCTTGACCACCGAGTTACAGCCGTGTAACTCAGAGAGACCCTTTTCTCTCTTTGGATTTTGAGAGGTTCTTGCTTAGTTGCCCAGACATGACCTTGAATTCACTCTGCAGCCCAGGCAGGCCTTGAATTTGTGATACTCCTGCCTCAGCCTCCAGAGGAGCCGGGATTAGAGGCCTGTTCCGCCAGACCTGGCCAACCCGCTCTCTGAATCAGTGCGCTTGCGCCCTACACAGCTCCCGCCTCTCAGAGGCTAGAAGCTATTTCCACCCGGACCCCCGATGCCTGCCATAGCTTTGTCATCTTCAGACCCTCCTCAGAAAGAACAGACTGTCATGTAGATTGTTACCCTCAAATGCTCAGCAATGCTTACTTACGATACAATGCTATTCACATAGCTGAAACAGTCTATTTCTATGGTCAGGCAACTCCTTAACCCCCTCCCCCCCCCAGTCATGAAGGATCGAGATGGTTCCTGTGCACAGTGTGTTTCTGGGGGCAATACCAAGTAGAGACAACAATACATGATTTCTGTACCTTAAACCCACGAGGCCCAGGAAAGAGGAATATAAGAAGTGAAGAGAGACGGGGGCCCTGGAGGCAGCCCGTGTGGAAATGGAGCCGAACAGGAATCCTGCCTTCAACTAACATCTGCTCTCCTCATTCTACCCCAGCCATACGCTGGACTGATGGAGGACTCTGGCTTGCCCTTGGGACCCTAGTCAGACGCCCCAGGGCTAAAGCCCTGCTGAGCCTCTTCTTGCCCAGAACCTCTGTGGGCAAGCTTGTACCATGTGTCTGGTGCCTGGCAGGCAATGTCTGGGGAGTCAGTTGTGCCAGTCACGATGAGATACTGGTTCCTTATCCTCCCCTGCAGGGTATCGAGGCGCTTGCCCACCATCTCTGAAATTAAGCTATGATGCTGGGTTTGTCATTCCTAAATGACACTTTCCGGAGCACTCTATGGCTCACAATACTCTTTCCCTCTACTACAATGTCCAACCCCACTCCAGATAGAGACTCCTCCCTCAGCCTGGGTTGCAGAACAAGGTGTAGGGCAGAGCCTCCAGCTGCCGTGTGCAGGGGCCTGACAGCGGGAGTAACAAATGAGCCTTTGGCCTGAAACCGCTGCCCTGTGCAGCCTCACCTGGCCTACGTTCACCCATCAACAATATCCTTGGGGTGGAGAGGTCACTTCCTAGCCAGACACCAGCAGGCCTCAGGTTAATTTCCATTTGTAGCAATTGCCCGCATTCTTCTAGAAAATTACAGAACTATGTCAAGTTTACAGAAGTCCTGCCTTGTACCCTAGCCCAGACTCCGCTTGGTGTGTTCAGTCCTCTGATCCTGTACTTGTGTGAAGTGGACCCATCTGGTGAGGCTGCTTCTTGCTGGTTCAGGGGAGGCCCCAAGTGAACCCTGCCTGCTAAAGAAGTGCTCACCTTGTTTGTACCTGACTTAGGGTACTCTTCCAGGGGTGTATGTTGACTCTCTTTAGAAAATCACTGATCTGGGACCCAGCGGGGTGATCCGGAGGGTCAACACACTTTCCATCAAGCCCGATGACCGGAGTTCAATTTCTTGGACTCACACAGTGGGAGAAGGGAATCAACTCCTACAAGCTGTCCTCTGACCGCTACACAGGCGTGCTGTGGCACTCGTGTGCTTACATGTATGTACACACACACACACACACACACACTGACCGCTACACAGGCGTGCTATGGCACTCGTGTGCTTACATGCATGTACACACACACACACACACACACTGACCGCTACACAGGCGTGCTATGGCACTCGTGTGCTTACATGCATGTACACACACACACACACACACACACACACACACACTGACCGCTACACAGGCGTGTTATGGCACTCGTGTGCTTACATGCATGTACACACACACACACACACACACTGACCACTACACAGGTGTGCTATGGCACTCGTGTGCTTACATGCATGTACACACACACACACACACACACACACACACACACTGACCACTACACAGGCGTGCTATGGCACTCGTGTGCTTACATGCATGTACACACACACACACACACACACACACACACTGACCGCTACACAGGCGTGTTATGGCACTCGTGTGCTTACATGCATGTACACACACACACACACACACACACACACTGACCGCTACACAGGCGTGCTATGGCACTCGTGTGCTTACATGCATGTACACACACACACACACACACACACACACACACTGACCGCTACACAGGCGTGCTATGGCACTCGTGTGCTTACATGCATGTACACACACACACACACACTGACCACTACACAGGTGTGCTATGGCACTCGTGTGCTTACATGCATGTACACACACACACACACACACACACACACACTGACCACTACACAGGCGTGCTATGGCACTCGTGTGCTTACATGCATGTACACACACACACACACACACGTGCGCACACATGCACATATGTAGCTTTTAAACTCACACTGTTGGTTATTCTCTGCTCGTGAGGGCTCATTTCCCAGTTCATCTTGGGCTTTAATTCCATCTTTGTAATCCATCTTCAGGATGAATGTTATGCTGAAGACAAGCAAAAAGCGAAGTGATTCTGCCTTCTCCCCATGGTCTATTTATATCGAAAGCTGTAAGCCCTAAGCCCTGACAGTCTCTCGACTTTCTTCCCCCCTTTCTCTGAGGATTTGGTGTTTTCTTTAGCACAATTCACAGGCCCCGACTCATTCCGGGTTAATTTATCTTTCTTAGCGCTATTCCCAAGGATGTATTTAGACGTCTCTTTATTGAAAAGCCATATGGAAACGGCGTGTAGTCACCTTAGACGTTACGTAGACGGAACGGCGTAGACCAGGCAAGCCAAGGCCTCCCTCTCCACATGCTGTCTAAGTCTTCTACTTTTTAACATGGCAGCAGTAGTTTTTAATGGGGTCTGGGCCTCCTGCGTCCCAGGCTTGTCTTGAATTCCTTGTGTCGTCAAGAATGATCCTCCTGTCTCCACCTCTCAGGTGCTGGAATGGCAGGTGTCCACCACTGTACCCAGCACAGGAATACATGCTTATAATTCCATGTGTGTGTAGCTCAAAACAAAAGAAAACTGGGCCACATTTGGGGATAGATTCTGAGTGTGTAAAACCAGAAAGACAAGGAAACGGGCTGAAGAGGTGACTCTGGTTAAGAGCACTGGCTGCTCTTCCAGAGGACAGGGATTCAACCCTGAGCTCCAATATGGCAGCTCAAAGTGTCTGTAACTCCAGTCCCAGGAGATCCAATGCTCTCTCCTGGCCTCTGTGGACACTGCACCCATGTGGTACATACATGCAGGCATGACACTTATACATATAAAATAAAATAAAATAAAATAAAATAAAATAAAATAAAATAAAATAACGGAGTGATTGGCATCAAGACTATAACTACAGGGAAAAGGTGACCAGACAGGTAGATAAGGTTAAACCTTTCTAATGTTTTTCCTTGAGGTTTATGACTAGGGCATGGTTGCTTTATGCTAACCTACTGAGACTTTCCCCTTTATGTTACATTTCAAAAATAAATTACGACATTGTTCTAACAACTGGGAATGTTGCTAGTTGGTAAAGTATTGGCTCTATGGGTTTACTTGAGACTAGCCAGGAATGCACAAGACCCCTATCTTAAATTAAAAAGAAAATACATATTTCTTTGTATGTTGGTCCACATCTCGTGAGGGTCTACTACTTGCTTCCTGTGGCTACAGCTGATCCATCATCTAGATGTGCCGTATATACTTGTCCATCCCCTTCCTAGAGACTTCCAGGTTGTTTTTAGCTTGGGGAGTCTATGGGTTCCGCTGCTGTGAGCATCAGGTTCCCAGGCACATGCATTTCTACTGGGTGTGCCGTGGTAAGGAGGTTGGGTCTGTTTTAGAACACATCAAATAGTCTGATGTGTTCCCATCGGTTTGCACCCGTCAGCAGTGTGTGAGGGTAGCTACAGCTCTGTGTTTTGCTAACACTTGCAATCACCACTGTTTAGCTTTCCTCAGTCTGGCGGCTGTGTAATCACATCCCGCTATCTTTGATTTGCCAGTTCCCTCATGAGTAGCCAAGCCAAAGGTCTTTCCCATTCCTTGCTGGTCACTTGTGTGCATTGTTCCGCAAAAGCGCTCACAAATCTCTTACCCAGTTTTCTTTTTGTTTGTGCGCTTTGTTTTCTGTTCTTACCAAATTGAAAGAAGTTTAAAGTATATTCTGAATATGAACCTTATCTGGGTTTGTTTGCAAATATTTTCTTTTTCCTGTCCTTGCCCTTCCCTCCTCTGAGTGCCTTTTCTGACCTAAGTGTATGTAAGTATGTGTGTGTATAGGTCACATGTGTATATATGTGTGTATATAAGTATGTAGGTCATGTGTGTATACGTATATATATGTGTGTGTATGTATGTAAGTCATGTGTATATGAGTGTATACATGTGTGTATGGTACTGGGGTTCTTCATTTTTGTTGAATCTGTCTCATTCACAGTCATGTTGTGTTTTAATCTGCTTGAGGACCATTTTTATTTTTGAAAGATGTTTATTATTTATTTATTGTGCGGGTGTGCACTATGGATAAATGTGTGTGTGTTAGTATGGGTAGGCATATGCCACGACACTCACATGGAAGTCGGAGGACATCTTTTAGGAGTCAGTTCTCTCCTTCCACCTTGTCTTGAAGCTGGGTCTCTCTTGTTTCCATGGCTGCAGCTCTGCATACACAGTTTCTGGTCAGGTCTCCCGCAATTCCCCTCCCCCATCTCACCACAGGCATGCAGATACATGCCATCACATCTGGCCTCCTCTTCCTCCTCTTCTTCTTCTCCTTCTTCTTCTTTTTCAAGATTTAGTTATTCTGACTTTTATGTGGATGAGTTTTGCCCTAGGTAAATGCGTGTGAACTGTGTGCATGCTGGTGTTCATGCAGCTCAAAAGAGGTGTCAGATCCCCTGGAGCTGGAGTTGCAGACATTGTAAGCCACCTTGCGGGTGCTGGGACCTAGCTGGAGATTTCTGCAAGAGTAGTGAACCGTCTCTCCAGCCCCATATCTGACTTTCCACAAGAATGGTGGACTTGCCCTACAATTACTTTACCCACCAAGCTGCTTGCCCAACCAGCCACTTTTTTTTCTTAATTGAGCAAACCTCTTAATGAACTGATGGAAACGTTATACAATATGATTAACAAAAAATGGAAAAGAACCTTTGATGAGATACAGTGAGAGTTTTTAAAGATTTCTAAAGCCCATCATAATGGGGCACACCTGGAAGTTTAGTGCTTGGGAAGTAGAGACCCCAAATTCAAGGTCAGTATTTGCTACATAGCAAGTTCCAAGTCATCTTAGGGATATGTGAGATCCTGTCAAGCACAAAGACACTTTCTCAAGCCAGGTGTGGTAGTGCATGCTTATAATCCCAGTGCTCAGAAGACTGAGGCAGGAAAATCACACAAATTCAAGGCCAGCTGGGGTTACAGAGTGAGATGGTCTTAAAAAAATAATCAAGTGTTTATTCATTACTGCACAACACTGCACAAACTGGAATGTTAAAAATCTACCTCATACTGAAAGCTAAGATGGCTGTTTGGAAAATCCAATTCATGGTCCTGAAGATGAGACAGAAAGCGCTCACAGGGAAAAGCACTTGGTGGCAGACACTCCTCCATGCTGCATGGGCTGTGCCTGCCCTCCCCACTTTGGGAGGTGTCCTTAAAATCAGTGTATCCATTGACAGGTTCCCAAGATGGTCCCACTAGCCATGTAGACTGCAGTCTCTGTCTTGCTTGCAGAAGTACCTGTATGTGCACAGGTCACAGTCCACAGCCCATAGGTGCTGGTTACTTGTCCTCAGGTTGGGGAAGCCTTGCTTCTCACTCTCCACAAGAGTAGCAAATGCTAACCTCAAATGAGGGGAAGACTGGCCCGAGAGTGTGCTCATCTGATAGAACATTTGCAGTGTAAATCTGATGGCCCAAGTTCAATCTCTGCAGCCCAAATAAGCGTGAAAAAATGAGAACCAACTCCTCTAACCCACCTTCTGCCCTCCACATGTACCCCACGGCACTCACGTGTCCCCACATTGCTTTGGAAAAGAAAAGGAGTAGCTGGAGAGATAGCTCAGGGGTTAAAAGAACTTTCTGCTCTGGAAGAAATCTTGAGTTCAGTGTCTAGCTGACTCTAACTCCAGCTCCGGGGCATCCAACGCCCTCTTCTGGTCTCCTCAGGTAACTGCACTCACATGCACATACACACAGAGATATGCACACACATATACACATAACCCTAATATTTACTTTTTAAAAAGTGGGGAATAAAAGACAGTAAGTTGGAACCACTGTGATTGCTATGGCCAAGGTGAGTGTGCAAGGAAACAGGAGAGAGATGACTCAGCCATTAAAGCTCTTGCTGTATAAGTGTGGGGAGCTGAGTTTGATCTCCAGAACTCAAGTAAAAAGAAAGTCAGGCATGTGGTGCATAACTGGTAAAACAAGAGCATTCCTGGGGCTTGTTGGCCAGTCAGGTGACTGCACTCAGTTCTAGGCCAGTGAAAGATCCTGTCTCAAAATACAAGGTAGGAGGATGATGCCTGAGGACCATCCTGAGGTTGACTTCCAGCCTCCACACACATGTGCACTCCCCCCCCACATACATGTATATATACACACATTCACAAAAAAGTGATAACAAAAAGACGGGCGGTGGTGGCACATGCCTTTCATCCCAGCACTTGGGAGGCAGAGACAGGCAGATCTCTGTGAGTTCGAGGCCAGCCTGGTCTACAAGAGCTAGTTCCAGGACAGGTAGGACTGTTATACAGAGAAATTCTGTCTCAGTGAGAAAGAGAAAAGGAGGAAGGAGATACATCCTGCAACCAGGAGCTGAGTGTGAGCCTGACTCCCTAGGCCGTGCCTCTTTGGGAGTCGTTAAGTAGTTGATGGGTTCCTTTGGTCAGGAGGAACAATCAGAAAGGAGAGAGCCACTGAGTCCAAATGGGTCCAATCCTGGCTTTAATTCTGCATCCTGTGCTCTTTGAGATCTCAGGCAGTCACTTTGCTCCCTTGGGTCTTGGGTTTATAACCATCACAGCAAACTGTATTATTATGTCCAAGTATTTCCTGTCCCCTCCCAGGAGGATCGGGCACCACTACCTCATCATGCCATCTGGTCTTGTGACTAATTTAGACCAATGAAATATGAACAGAGTTGACATGGGTCAGCCCTGGGCAGGAGCTGTAGAATTAGTTCAGCATCCTTCCAGTGACCAACAGTGTTGTAGGGTTCCCATCAATTCAGCTCTGAAATAATCACACTGAAACTGTATTATTTAAATCACTGCTTGGCCCATTAGCTCTAGCTCCTTACTGGCAAACACTTATATCTTAATTTAGTCCATTTATGTGGGTTAATCTGTGTGTAATCTGTGTATTGCCTCGTGGCTGTGGCTTACTAGGTAAAGTTCCAGTGTCTGTCTCCAGTGGGGCTACATGGCTTCTCCCTTCCCTCCGCCTTCTTCTTCCCTGCATTTGGTTTAGTTTTCCCTGCCTACCTAAGTTCTGCCCTATCAACAGGCCAAGACAATTTCTTTATTAACCAATGGAATTCACGGCATACAGAGGGGGAATCCTATACCACAACAGCATGCAGGACCCCTTGCAGCAGGGCCTTACAGAAATACTTCTATACTACTATTGGGTAAAGAGTCACCCATTGAGATTAATGGTTTATGTTTTGAATTTTGTTTCATTTTGTTTTTTGAGACAATGTCTCACTAGATAGCCCTGACTAGTCTAGAACTGACTACATACACCAGGCTGGCCTTGAACCCACAGAGATCCTTCTGCCTCTGCCTACCAAGTGCTGGGATTAAATGCACATCACCACACCAAGAAACTGGGTTTTTGTTTGTTTGTTGTTTTTGTTTTAAATAATAAAAATAATAGTAGCTTAAACAGAAGTCCCTTTTTCTTATATTTTACTTCTCTTACAGAGCTCAGAAGTTGGTAGCCTTGAACTAGTATGGTATGATGCTCCAGGGTTATCAGGCATGTAGGATCTTGGCTCTGTTGTTTGTAGGGCATCTTCACAACCATTAAGACTGTGAGAGCTCAGTCCATGGCCTCTGTGTTTCCGTGGATTGGGGGTGGAAGAAAACAAGGCTGACCTTGTGAGGCATATATAATAGTGTCGGGGAGGAGGTAGAGGTGGTGGAGAAAGAGGAGGAGGGGAAACACAAAGTCTGGGGACAGAGGCAAATGTCCTCTTACAGAACCCATGGACAGTAATAGTACGGACCTTCTGATAGGTGGAATTCTAGTGTCTTCATGGGCTCGGGACCAGGAAAGGCTGGGGCAGGGCCTGGGTTCTAGCTCCTCCAGGACACACTGTAAAGAAGGACCTGAGGTCAAGCTGGAGTTGGTCCTCCGAGAGCAGAATCTAGACCTTCTAAAGCCAGGATAGAGAGCACAAGGTCAGATCTAGAAGCAGGATTGTGCATCTATCAGGGTGGACCAACTAGATGCCAACCATCTAGCACAGAAACAAGAAAAGACTCTGTGTTTGTCACCTAAAAGCCAGGTCAGGCTTTGGCTTTGTGGTGGCCCCACCCTGTGAGGTCCATTGACCAGAGTGAGATTAAAATCGAAAGCCTTTAAAAAATATTTTCTTTTACATTTATGTGTGTGTGTCTGTGTGTGTGTGTGTTATCACACACACATGTGGAGATCAGAGATCAACTTGAAGGAGTCAGTTCTCTTGTTCCACCATATGAATCCTGGGATTGAAACTTAAATCATTAAATTGGCAGCACATGCTTTCACCCACTGAGCCATCTCACAAGCCCTGAAAAAGCAGTTTTTTTTTTAAGTTGTCTATGGAAGGTTTCAAAGAGATGTCAGAACCACTTTCACAAACATCTTGACTCTGCCTTTGTCCACCATTCTGTTTTCTTTCCCCTTCTAGATGGTCATGTGACAAGGCCCTCCTGATCAAAACGGCTATATGTCCAATTGTGTGTGTGTGAATGCGAGTGTGTGTATGCATATGTGCATGTATGTGCATGCATGCATGTACATATGTTTTCATGTGTGTGAATGCGAGTGTGTGTATGCATATGTGCATGTATGTGCATGCATGCATGTACATATGTTTTCATGTGTGTGAATGCGAGTGTGTGCTCCTGTTCTCCTTCCTCGTGCCTCTTCATATGACACAGTGACTTAGACATCACCATAAGCAGCTTCATAAGACTCCATTGTCGCCTGGACCATACTTCTTTAACCAGCCCCTGGTTGATGGATTTTGGGTGGCTTTCAGCTTCTGTTAGTACAAATTATGCTGTAATAAATAGCTTTGTATGTATTCCTGTTGTACCTTGGCCATTGTGACTTGGGGGTAGATTCTTAGAAGTATGATGGCCAGGTCAAAGAATAATTTACATATGTGATTTTACTTAATATTACCAGAATCTTCCAACGAGGTGTGATACCATTTTGCCTCCTTTACCAACATATGATTGGACCTGGAACAAAAATCCCCTTCCTGGGCCTGGAAAAATGGCACAGTGGTTAAGAGCACTGGCTACTCTTCCAGAGGACCCAGGTTCAATTCCCAGCACTGACATGACAGCTCACAACTGTCTGTAACTCCAGTTCCAGGAGACCTGACACCCACATACAGATATAAATGCAGATAAAACACTAATGCACATAAACTTAAAAAGAAATCCCATTCCTAATTGCGTGCTGTTTGGAGGTAAGACTAGGAACATGAGGATCCAGCACCTGAACCAAGTTCCAGAGCTAGTGAGTAGCAGAGATGGAAGTTAGACCAGCCAAGCAACGCTTACCTTGCAGATAAGAAACTGGATGGGGTATCACACACCTCTAATCCCAGCACTCAGAGGGTAGAGGTGAGATGATCAGAAGTTCCAGGTCACCCTTGACCACTTAGTGAGTTCTTGGCAAGCCTGGGCTTGGTTAAGACCAGTTTTAAAAAAGAGGAAGAAGAAGAAGAGAAGGTAGAGGAGGATGAGGAAGATGAGGAGGAGGGCAAGGAGGAGAAGATGTAACAGTGATGACAGGTGGAGCTTGGAGGTCACACCTAGAATCCCAGCACTCAGAGGCTGAGGCAGGAGGATCATGAGTCCAAGGCTGACCTGGGCTGCTTAGCAAGACCCTATCTCAAAGGCACATGGTAGTGGTTTGAAGGACCTTGTGTCTGCCTCTTGGGAAGACGGGGCCTGCCATCACCAGCATTACACTCCAGCTCAGGAAAAGCTAGGTTTCCACCCCAAAGGAGCTGTGCCTCTGAGGAGTGGCTGTGGCACTGTCTGGTGACCCTGCTTTAGAAACAGTCCTTCCTCCCCATGCCATAGGAGGCATCACTTAGCAGAAGGGAGTTAAGGTCCTTTGTCCCTAATTCACGCATCTAAGTTCACGTGACAATGAAAATGCCGTGAAAGAGGGACCAAGACACCGGCTACGGAGGCTTAGCTGCCCATGGCTGCTCCCGAGAATAGCGCTTTGGAGGGACATTTAAGCATGTCAGTGTTGTGATAAGGTGACTCAGCGCCCTACAGAGTGTGTGCAGAGAGAGGGGCAGAAACCACACGCAAGCCTGGCCTTCACCTCATACATCCTTCTCCCGGCCCAGCTGTGAGCCAGTCTCTGTCACTGCCTCCTCTGCACGGGAAGAGCTGAGGTTGGCTGAGGCCCTCCAGTCTAAGAGCCCATCTACCCACCAAGGTCTGTGTGTTTCTCAGCATCGTCACTTTCTGGGCACCTTCTGTGACGGCTGCCTCCAGCAGGCCCGCAAACACTCCTGGGAATGCTTTCAGAAGACTTCTTCCCAGCCGGGTGCCTTGCTACCTACGAAATAGCACTTGGCTATTAGCAATGGCCAGTCCTTGAGCTGTGACCTACGTGGAGACACGTGAGTCAAACCCCTTTCAACTGTGCCACCAGCAGCCATCATTAACCAATCAAGGTCCCTCCTGTTAGTCCGGTCCCTGCCCCTGGTGGCCTTAGCCTTGTGATTCAGGCAGTCACTGTCCGTTCACCGAACTGCCACAGGACAGAAGCCATTTTCCAACTGGATTAGTCCATTGTGTGTAGAAGAGAATTAGTGACTAAGACAGACAAGGGCATCGGCCTCTGGGTCCGGTGTAGTTCAGTGTTCTGTTACCTGAGGTGACTACAGTTCTGACCTAGCCGGACACGAGGGACCCAGGACTCCGGGCACCTAATGTGCTGGCAAAGTTGGAAAAAAAAAATAAGATTCAGGGTTCAGGAACCCATGTGCTCCCTTGACCTCTAGTGACCCATGAAAGAGGCCAGTGAGCTCCGAGGATGGGAGGCGAGGAGACACCTGGACTCAATCTCCTGAGATTGGTGACAAAGTTTTTGTCCATCTCCCTGGCGCTCGCCTTGGCTCCTTTAGTCTCCAGATTATTACATAACTCATCTCAAGCATGCATAAGAATAACACCGTCCTCATGCCTGGCTCACGTAAGGAGAGGGAGCAGCAAGGAGGCAAAGTGGAGCGCAGAGGGAAGGGTGACATGAAAATGATTTGTCTGTTTTAGACAAGCAATTTGCTCAAATGTTTTGTTCTCTTGTTTGCTTGTGCTCCTGGGAGCTCAAGGACCTTTGAAGGTGGACTGCTCCGGGAGCTCTCCTTAGGGAGACGATCTGCCTTGAACAGCTGGAAATGTGGCCCCCCCGAGAGCTAGAAGCAGAGTCCGGGCAGGGCTAAGAGAGCAGGGGCAGGGCCTGAGCCAACAGACCCTGCCTTCCGCGCCTGGGCACTGGGTAGTGAGAGACCGGAACTCGGAAATTCATGGGGCTGGGAATGCAGCTCAGTGGTACAGCACTTGCCCGGCACGTGCAAGGCACGTTTTAAAGATAAGATACCGATAGCTCAGCTCATGTTAGAGGCCAGTGGGGCTCCCCCACCCACATGCAAGCCCTGCAAAGTACTGACAACGCCTCCACTTTACGACTAAACTGAGGCACATAGAAATTGCTCCCTCTCTGGTTTTACCCAGAAGAACCTCACTCTCATCTACAAGGAAATCAGCATCTAAATCCATTTTCCAAATAACCACAAAGAGCCAGGAACAGCCAGCGGGGTATGGTGGCACCCATATGACATCCTGACACTTGGAAGGTTGAGGCAGCAAGATTGCCACGAGTTCAGGGCCAGACTGGGCTACTCTAGGAGACCTTGTCTCGAGTAAATAAATAGCCTGACATGTCAGAACATTGGGGTGAGGAAATACTTGGCACTGGAAAGGGTGAAAATCAGAATCTTCTCATCCATACATTTTAATGAGGAGAAGTAGCCTAGGGAATCACAAATAGCAGATTCATCACTTGCATTGAGTTGTTCCTGAGCTACTACAGAAGCAACTGGACAGCCCAGAACATGAAAGAAACAGGTCTGGACTTCAGAGCAAGCCGTGACCATGCACCAGAAGCTTCCCACGTGTGCACATTCTGACCCAGTGCCCTTGCTTCTAGAAGTGTGCCTTCTCAACATAGACGGACAGCTGGACAAAGAAGTGTTTGCAAAGCTGCAAGTTACATAATTAACACTTGACTCCATAAAATATAACAAGCTCAGGCCAGGCATGGTAGTGCACACCTTTAATACTAACACAACAATTGGGAGACAGAAGTAGGCTAGCCTGGTCTACATAGCAAGGCCCACGACACACGGCGCTACACAGTGTTGTCTATCTATCTATCTATCTATCTATCTATCTATCTATCTATCTATCTATCATATGATACCATACATGTAGTTCATATATATATGTTCACATACACAAATGCCACAAAACTGTGAGGTAAGGTCAGGTGGGCATACATGTATTGATGCAGAAAGCAGGATCTGAGCAAGAAAGGCTGTGTTGGAGCTATCTTGTGATGAGGTGATTGTGTTAAAAGGAAATAGTGGCAGTGCACGCCTTCAATCCCAGCAGTTGAGAGGCAGAGGCAGGCGAATCTCTGAGTTCAAGGTCAGCCTGGACTACTCATTAGTTCTAGGACAGCCAGACCTTCAGGGGGAAACCAAGTCTTGAAAAACCAAAACCAAAGCAAAACAAAATAAAAAAAAATGGAAATAGGGCTGGCAAAATGGCTCTGACACCAAGACCAAAGACTGACTTTGATTTCCAGGACTCGCTCGGTAGAAAGAGAGAATTGGTTCAGGTTGTCCTCTGACCTCCATATTCTGTAGCCGATATACACCCGCACACACATGCATAAACACAAATAAAGGAATAAATAAAATGTAGCAAAAAAACTTAAAGAAAGTAAATAAATTGACAGTATTACAATATGTCAGGTACACACCACCATGCTGGATTCCTAGATCTGTGTCTCAAGATAGGATTAGAGACTGATTTGTTTTGTGTGGGGCGATATTGCAATTATTGTTCCTTATTTTTAATTTTGCCCCTGTTCATTGTTTCTTTTTTTCCTAGTTCTTTCCCCTAGGGAACACGCGTCATTGTGTGAGTAATGAAAGCTGGAAAGTCTTTCAGTGGAAGCTGCTCTCAGGCCCCTGCCTAGGCAGCTGTTGCCAGGGTTTTCTCCAGAAAGGAACTGAAGCTGGCCCGGGAAGCAGCTTGTGGAAGCTGCTGAGAGGCAGGGGGCAGATCTGAAAGGTGGGGAAGGGCTGGGGACCTCAGGGTTGGAGGAAGAATGGGTCTCATGAAGAGTCATAGACCCACTTCACAGATCCCCTGAGCGTTACCCGGGCTGACTAGGTGTGCCCTCGGAGCCAGCCCCGTGCTAATGGATAGGGTTTGACATTTACACACCTCTCTCTGCTTCTGTCCCATTGCACTCCCAGCTCTGACCCCTCTGCCGACCCTGCTTCCCTATGTGGCTTATATAAAAAGTGTCTCCTAAAGCTTGGCTGTGTGCCAGCTGGCTTTCAGAAAGTGGCTGGATCCTGGGGCTCTGACTGACCCCGCTGGGTCAGTCCCTTCGCAAATTCCTGATCTGAAGGCATTACTGGGAGGTGATGGGAACTGGAAGTAGTTCACCGGGTATGCCGGCTCGCTTTATGTCAACATAGAGCTTGTGCTATCTCAGAGGAGGGAACTCCAATTGAGAAAATGCCTCCATAAGATCTGTCTATACGTGAGCCAATAGGGCAATTTTTAATTAGTCATCAATGGGGACGGGACCAGTTCATTATAAGTAGGGCTACTCCTGGGCTCGTCCTGAATTCTATAAGAAAGTGGGCTGAGTAGGGTGGTGGCACATGCCTTTAATCCCAGCACTCAGGAGGCAGAGGTAGGAGGATCTCTGTGTTCAAGGCCAACCTGGTCTACAGAGTGAGTTCCAGGACAGCCAGGGATACACAGGGAAACCCTGTTTCAAAAACAAAAACAAAAACCCAAACCAAACAAACAAAAACAAAGCAGGCTGAGCAAGCCATCAGAACAAACCAGTAAGCAGTACTCCTCCATGGCCTCTGCATTAGCTCCTCTGTCCGGGTTGGTCCCATCCTGTGCCCATGTCTGTCCCCACCCATGTTTCCTGCCTCAATGAACTGTCACTCAGGATATGTAAGTCAAATGAACCATTTCTTCTCCAAGTGTTGACAGAGGTTTTTGTCCCACCCAGTCCTTTAGTCATTCAGTCCCAAAGGAATCATACAGAGGTCTACATTAGTTGTAAACCGATTGGCCCATTAGCTCAGGCTTTTCTTATTAACTCTTATAACTTATTATTCTTATCTATGTTAGCCACATAGCTCGCTATCTTATTTGGTGAGGCAGTCACATCTTGCTTCCTCTGTGTCTGGGTCACAACTGTAGACTGAGCTTTTCTCTTCCCAGAATTCTCCTGTTATCCTTGCCTCGCCTCTACTTCCTGCCTGGCTACTGGTCAATCAGTGTTTCATTAAAATACAATTGACAGGGTACAGACCATTGTCCCACAGCACCCAAGTTGCTTTTGATCATGGTGTTTCATCACAGTAAGACAGTAGGGGTGCCTTCGAGTGGCATGTCTTGTTCCTGGTCCTTTCCTGGGTCTCTCTCTGCTTCCTGTCTGCCTGAACTGATCAGTTTCCTCTACTTTATGCTGCCCACCATAAAGTAGACCCTGCCACCAGGGTCTGCCTGACCACAGCCTGTAGCAACGGCTCACCTTTGACTGACTCCTCCGACACCAAGAGTCAAAATAGGCTT
This sequence comes from Myodes glareolus, assembly GCF_982192425.1. Classification (NCBI taxonomy): domain Eukaryota; kingdom Metazoa; phylum Chordata; class Mammalia; order Rodentia; family Cricetidae; genus Myodes; species Myodes glareolus. The sequence goes on from NC_142034.1 coordinate 43,501,064, forward strand.
CTCCTCCTTTTAGGTGGTTCATTTCAGGAAGTTTGTCACAATGACAAAAAATGAACATGCACACACACACACACACACACACACTAGGTCTCTTACTTTTATCACATCCACAAAGCCTCTTTGACTGTGTGAGACACTCAATCTTCATTGTCAACTGTATTTAGAACCATGTAGGAGGCACATTGTTGGATGTACATGTGAGGGAGTTTCTAGAAGTTTTACCAAGGAAGAAATACCCACCTTGAACATAGGCAGCACCACACCCACCATAGGCTGTGGCTTTGGTATGAAGAAAAAGACCAGCATCCGTCTCTCTCTGCTTCCTGAGTGCAGACTCGATGTGGCCCACTGCTTCGAGCCCCAGCCACCCTGCCTTCCCTCCATGCCAGACTCTATCCCCTCAAACTGTGAGCCCACATCCTTTTTTCCAAGTAGTTTTTTTATCAGGGGCTGTTGTAACACCCTGAAACTAGTACACCACATTGGGGAACGTGTTTGCGGAGTCTGGGGATTGCATGTAAGCAGGTATCTTTAGGGGTGTCAGTATTCTGCTGATCACATACCCCTAAAGAATACACAGGTTATCTCAGGGGCTCTAAAAAAATACACAAGGGATTAGAACTCAGATAGTTGGGGCCTGGAATCGGTCAGCTTTGGCATCATATTAAAATGGCCATCCAAGTCACAGATTTGTAAGGCTTTGAGCTGGTTATGGTTCAATACCCATGGGGAAACTGAGGCCCAAGGAGAGCTGGGATATGCCTGAGACTGCAGGAACAGCTTTCTTTCGTGCTGAGTGTTTCTCTAAACTGACATCAGAAAGGGGGAAGCAATATTGTTTGTGGTGGTCAAATAAAATCTACCTGATCATTTCTTCAGTATTTGCTCTTCAGGGAGAAGCCTCTCAGTGAGATCCTGAGGCTCCCTGAGGGACTTGACTGTGGACAAAGGTTCTTCCTGGGTAGGACCCTCCATCTGGAAGGAATGGAACCCCTCAGGGAGGGTGAGGGGCCAAGTGCTCACAGCACATGCTCCGAGGATGCCACCGTTTTCTGTTCTTGATGACTCTGGCCTCCGTTTCCAGGCGAAAAGCAAACACTGGGGGCCCAGTCAGTGAGAAGAGATTTTACTCCACATCTTTGACCTTCTACAGAAACCACATGTGTGTGTTTGGGTGACAAGAAAAAGAGAAAGGCTGGATTATTTGGATTAACTTTTCTTTTCTGCTTCTTTGTATGGGTGTGCATATGCACCGCAGCCAAAGTGTGGCGGTCCGAGGACGACATGCAAGAGTCAGGTCCTCTTCTACCGTGTGGGTCCCCAGGACTGAGCCACAGGTATCAGGCTGGGCAGCAAGCTCATCTACCTGCTGAACCATCTTGCTGAGCTTTGGTTCTTTTGTTCCTAGCGTATACTCATTGCACAAAACAGTGGGTTTCATTGTGGAAATTTGTATGTATAGATCATGTACTTTGCTTGCACGCCCCCTTCCATCCATCATTCGTTCTCTTCATTTCCCTACGACCACTTACCCTTCATTCGCGTCTATATCTAGATTTATTCTAGACTCTGCATATGAGAGAGAACTTTTGATGTTTGTCTTTCTGTGTCTGGTCCACTTTATCCCTCTGTCCTCAAGTGCTCTGTGTTCCCAATAGACTAATAGGAGGGTCTCCGCGTATCTCTCAGAATGTGTCGCTGACCTCGGACCCCTGTGTGCTTACACTTCCTGCTTCTCCCCCAGTTGACTCTAGATAAGCCCTTTGATTTTTTTTTCTGGGCCTTGATTCTGTAGAATCAAGGACTACACAGGACTGGTCTCTCAGGTGCCTTCTGGGATTTCAAGATCTGCCCAGTTCATGTTTGCATGTGTACCCCCACCTCCCTCTGGTCACTTCTTTCTTCTGCTCCAAAAGTCTCAAGTCCACCCGGTCACTGGCGTCAGAACCCCTGTCCACACTTGGCTCTGCTCTCCACCGGGCACACCCTCTAGCCCAGTGCCTGGCCATCAGTAGACCAAGCTCCGTTAACTCCCAGGCTGATCAGAGCCTTCCAGCCCACAGCCAGCCTGGGGACCAAGGGCTTGCCCTGAGCACAGCCGGGGAAGCTTTCGACTCATTCTACTCCAGGAAAGCCAAATCCCAGAACCTGGGTTGTTAAAACAGTCATCAGCCAGCTATCAAGGGGACAGCTGCTTGGGTTTTTCCACCCTGTTTACCTTGTGTTGAGCACCTGAAACTGATGTCACTTGTATGCCTTTGCAGTGGGAGCAGAGGACAAGGTCTCTAGGCCGGGACGCTGGCCCCACCTCAAATGCTCTCCCTCCCCTCTCTGGACAGCCTCCCCAGCAGGCGAGGACCTCGGTGAGGGAGTCAAGGCCAGTCAGTGTTGCATCACGCCTCCCTCCAGCAGTCCTCCCGAGTTCAGCCATGGCATCTCTCACCAGGAAGACTTCAGTATTCCTCTGGTTTGTCCCCTCGCTCCATTAACATCCCTGCTTCTGCCGGCAGCCCTTGGCTCTACCTTAGAGTTCACTGTGACACTTCTGCTTGGAGATGCATCTACATGCTTCCACCCCGACTACTTCCCACCATACTCTGGGGTAGCACCTTGCCAGAGTGGTTCCGTGTTCAGTTTCACTCCTGAGGACACCTCTTCTCTTTACACAGTCTCTTCCTCAGCCGCCTTCCCCTGTGGAGCCTTTCAGAGCCAGCCCCAGGCACATGACCCCTTTGAGCTCTCTAGGTGTCTGTGTAGAAGAGAATGAGTTTGACTCTGGGGCTGTCGTGTGTGCGAACGCTGCAAGACTCAAAGGACAGCGAGGCTGGCAGCTCACCCTGGGAAGAGGGGTGCAGGGAGTTGAGGGGAAGGATGAGGCTGAGGAGCTAAGAGAGTTTCTGGAGTGAAAGTCGGGGATCCCTGGGAGAGCTGGGAGGGGCCCTTCCTGGGGAAGGGGTCACAACAGGGGGACTGACTCTGCTCTGGGTTAACCCTGGGCTTTTCTATCACCATCGCCGTCTTCTCTTCTCCCTGGCTTGGGAACAAGTGGCAGAGCGGGGAGGGGTTCCCTGACCCTTGGTCAGCAGGCAGGCATAGGGGTCCAACGGGCAGTCCCGTACCTCCCCCCCCCCCCTCCGCCATTAGTCACTTCCATACCTCAGACAGGAACTTGGTACTGATCTGCCCCACAGAACACAAAGGAAGCCAGGAGCCTCCTCCCACATCTTCCTGCTGTAAAGAGGTCAGTGTTGTAGTTTTCCCAGTGGCTTTTGGCTGGTTTCAATTGGAAGTGTCTGCCACTTCGGAAATCGTGTTCCACTAGAAGGGTGTAAGGGCAGAAGGCCAGAGCCCCCAGCCTGGCTCCCTGCCTGGCAACCCAGCTACAGGCGGCACTCATTTCAGAGTGGAGACGCCTCTGAGGCCACCTGGGCGAGAGGGACTCTAGCGACTGAGCTCCCCGTGCCTGCCAGGCTCTGAGTCCTAGGTCACAGGAGGGGTGAGATTCCCTCCCAGACCTCGGCAATCTTTTGTCCAACACAGCAAACAGCAACTGCAGGCTCAGATAAGGACTGAAGTCAGCTGTGTAGACCGTGTTCTCACAGGCCATGGCATCGAACGAGCTCAGGTCACGGCGCCTGTCCCTCACACTTCTCACACAAGCTGCTCGCGTTTACACACTTATCTCTGGGATATGTTGGTACGTATGCCCAGAGTCAGGCAAGACCTTAACCGTGCCAAACTGCGGCTCTGAGGCAGTGTTGACTTCTGGTTAAGTGAACTTGCGCTAACAAGCAGTTGTGAGGGGCCATAGACACATGTCCATAAAGTGATCGCCACTTAAGCATGAAGGGCTGTGTTTGATCCCCTGCACCCATGTGGAATACCAGGAACAATGGCCCGTGCTTGCCATCCCAGCACTGGAGAGGCAGAAACAGAGAAATACCTGGATTCACTCACTAGCCAGAGAGTCAGCTACCTGGTGAGCTTCTGTAGAGGCTGGTCTACATAGTGAGTTCCAGGCCAGCCAGGGCTGTGCTGAAACCTTGTCTCAAACAAATAAATAAAGCAAGTGGATGGCTCCTGAGAAATGGCACATCTGGCCTCTGTGTGTGTACACACAACCACCTGTAGCCCCCTCCACAGGAGCCCATAAGTTCATGACGCATGATTAATAAAACCTCAGAGAGAGAAATTGGGGTTCAACTTGAAGGTCAGAAAAGCAAAACAGTCAGCAACTGGCTTTTACCTCTACCTCAGTATGAAATGGCAATCCTGCCTCCAAGAATCTCAGAATGAGACTGTGTCTGAGAGCTGTCTCCTCCCATCTTATAATCCTCTCTAGGGCTGGGATTAAAGGCATGCACCACTGGGATTAAAGGCATGCACCGTCCAGTTTCTATGGCAACTAGTGTGGCTACTGGGATTAAAGGTGTGTGTTACCACAGCCTGGACTGTAAGGCTCTCTGATCTTCAGGCAAGTTTTATTTATTAAAATACAAATGAAATCTCACTACATGTACACACAGACATCGTGTGGTAGGTATCAAAGCCTTAGTGACTTCCCTAAGAATAATTGGCCTGGACACGGGGCAAGACGGTTGGAGGAATGGAGTCTTTGACAGAAAAAGCCACTTAGGACCCAATACACAAATAGAGTGGCTACCAGGCCCCTGGGTGCCACCTTCACTTAGCCACCTCCATCAGAGTCTAGAACAATGATTCTCAACCTGTAGGGATCACATAGCAGATATTTATATTACAATTCATAACAGTAGCAAAATCGCAGTTATGAAGTATTGCAGTTATAAAGTAGCAATGAAGTAATTTTATGGTTGGGGGTCACCACAGCATCAGGAGCTGTATTAAAGGGTTAGGAATTAGGAAGCATTAGGAAGGTTGAGAACCACGGGTCTAGAAGGTCCTCGTTCTGCTCATGGCCAAGCCACCTAATGTGTTTATTCAGCTGAAGACTTGTGTGGCCATACAGGTTCATCGTCCTGGCCCGGCTTAACCTTGGCCTTTCTGGAGTGGAAACTGGTCCTCCCCTGGAAGTCCCCCTCGTCCTACACAGCCCGACTGAGGGATGATGCGCAGCTTCCCTCGTGTTGGTTCCTGACTTGCTGCTCCCATTCCCCTGACGCGCTGGCAGCACCGGCCATTTCCTCCCGTCAGGCTGGGCCAGCAGTTGCACTGCCTATAAATAGAAGAGTGAGATTCCTTGTAGCCCAGTGAATAGTGCTGACATCCTGCCTCGATCTGACTAGCCCTGAGTCACAGTTCTTGCCGGAGGCCCACCCTGGCCGACCAGGCCCACACCACTGGCATGCTTCAGAGGAAACGTTAGGGCTGCCTGAGGGTCCCTGGGGAGGCTGAGCCAGGCTGACAGAAATGCGACTGGCATTTCCTCCCTGTGAAGCCTGCCAGGGCTGCTCTCCAGCTTGCTTGAAGGGGAACACACCCAGGACCTGTGTGTGATAGCCACACAGAGGCAGCCGGCCCGAAGAACTAAGCAACCCCTGTCATGTCTGAGCCTCTCAGTTTTGCCCAGGGAAAGCTCAGACCCAACCTTCCCAGTCATGAGTGGAAGTGAAGACTGCTCCAGTGGGCCCCGTGCTTGTCGGAAAGGGGCCGACAGGAAGCTGAACGACTTTGTGGAGTAGGGTGCAGCTGGAGGGCTCCAACTATCATGGCCGGTCTACTCAAGAGTGGGAAGTGCCTACTGGCTGGGTTAGACCTACTCTCTATCACCTGCCAGAATATGGCAGAAGGGGCCTGGCAGACTCTGGTAGAGAGATTGTCGGCAGGACAGCCATGTGTGATGCCTAGGCCTTTGGGAGACTCAACCCTAGCCCCTCTGAGACATCCACTGAATAAGTTCTTGGCCCTGGCCCTTCGGTGTTCTCACACACAGCCCTCCTGAGCTGTCTCATACTCTGGCTTGTAGGCCACATCTTCTTTTTCTTCTTTCCTCACCGGATCTATTGGGTTAGAGATGTGTTCCATGAGGGTGGAGGTCAGTATTTGTTCAACAGATACAGCCGGCATAAGTTGTCTTGTTGAATTGATGAAAGGAGGGAGAAGGGAAGGAAATAAGGGAGTGAGAGGTAGAGGAAAGGAGAGAGGGAGGGAAGGAAGGAAAGGAAGGAAGGAAGGAAGGAAGGAAGGAAGGAAGGAAGGAAGGAAGGAAGGAAGGAAAGACGGACCCTGTGCTTACATGGGCATACACACGGTGTCCTTATATAGCTTAAGAACTCCAAGCAGCTCACTCCTCCGCAATTACTGTCCAAATCCCTCTCTCACTGGGCACCATCAGGGCAAGAAGCCCCGGCTGCTCAGCTGCATTCCTTGCATTTAGCCCAGAAGGAGTTGAGAGAGCTCGTGACTCACACGCAGGCATCTGCAATTTCTCAGTTCGCAGGGACTAGGGTGGATTCCTACTCCTTTTCTACCCCATCCTCCTCTAACTCCTGCCATCCACAGTGAATGCCCTGTTCTGCTGAATAGATTAGCAGTCCGTGCCAAGCCCTAGGGCCATAGGGCATTTCTGCCATTCTCCAAATACTCTGTTTTGGTTTGCTATTTGCCATTGGGTCCATAGGTGAGCGATTCTCCCACTGAAGTGATTGGCTCCTCTCATTTGGTCCCAGAATTTAGGCACCTTGTAAAGTCCTAGGTACATGTCAAGAATCATTGTGATTTCCTATTCTTGCAAGGCATCATCCAGAGCTTCTGCCCCACCCTTCTCCAACTTGATCTGAATTATAAAGCAACATGACACAGGGTTTATGAGTGTGGCAAAATCCTTAAAGACCCACAGTGGTCTGCAAGTCAGGGATATATCATATAGTAGTCTTTTGGTTGTCATAGTGACAGAGGCTGCTAATAGGCAGGGGTCCAAGCATTACTTTTCCCCAAAGATAAACAGTGCTTCATAGAGAGACACCGAGCTGTCTCCTGTTGGATGGGGAACCCCAGGCCAAAGTCATGTAACAAGTTAGGTACCCATGTCTTCAGGGTTCCCTCCCTGCAAGAAGCACTCCTGGGAAGGAACCCTGCTGACCTCCAGGTCATCGGGTCCTGTCCTGCCGCTGGCTTACCAGGGAGGTTCTGAGAATGTACCATGGTCCCCACCAGCTGTTGCACCAGCCCATGCTGGTGGCCGATGGCCTGACATGGCCCGGGACATGCCTGAGGAGTGGGAGGGAAGAGCCTGAACTATGGGCTGGGGCCAAAGTTATTCAGCAATTACAGTGTCCAGAGCAATGAGCTCATCCAGACTAAGAAAGCTCTCTTTTAATGTGAGCCAGGGCGCCAGCGACTACAACCGCCAGGGCCCAGCCTGGCCAGGGGAGGAAGGAGGAATATGCTAACCCCCAAGTCAGTGTCGCTGTGCTCCTAGAGGCATGGCGGGCCTTCCTCAACGATTCCACCCCCAGATGCCTGCCACAGGCCACAAGAGTCTTATTTATTTGTTTTGAGACAGTGTCTAGTAGTGTAGCTCCTGAGTGCTAGGATGACAGGCAGCTTAGAAAGTCCTTCCTAAAATCAGAAACTTACTTCCTAGTACGTGCAAGGCCCTAGGTTCGATTCCCCAGCACTGAAAACAGGTAAGAAACCTGACAAAGTATAGTAAACCCCCTTGTCCTCACCACTCAGCCCATGCTGCCTCCTGCTGTCCCTCCCCCTCCCTCGACATCCATCCTCAGTGCTGTTCTGAAACAAATCTCAGGCATGACATCATCTTGTACATAAATATTTTGGTATGTGTCTCCACGAGGACTGTTCCTGACAAAAGCCTATCAGGAGCCATTGTGACTACACCGTTAGCACACTGAAACAATCAGTCATCCCTCACGCCAGCAAAGGGCCGGTTAACGATGCTCAGTTTCAGTTTTTACCTAATTGCTTTTGGTCAGTTTAGGTTTAGACCCAAATAAAGTCTGGACGTTGCCGCTGCTCAGTATGTCTCCCGAGCCTCTTCTGGTCCCTGGGCTTTTCGTTTTGACTTTGTTGCAGTTTATTTACTGGGAGAAACTTGCCTGTCATGTGGTGTCTGGCTGTGTCTGGACTCTGCTAATCGCTGCCTGTGGTGTAGTTCAACAGGTCCCTCATTTTCTGCTTCTCCTGTAAATGGGCAGTAAGGCACAGAGCTGGGTCAGGGTCAAGTGTGTGCTCTGTGCTCCAGTGTTTGTTTTGGTAAAGACTATATCATTAGATGGCATGGGGTTCTATTGGGAATGAAACGTGGTGGGCACTTTCGTGTGTGTGTGTGTGTGTGTGTGTGTGTGTGTGTGTGTGTGTAAGAGAGAATGCGAGTGTGTATGTATGAGAGAGTGTGTATGTATAGAGAACATGTATGTATGAGAGAGCATGTATGTATAGAGAGTATGTATGTATGAGAGTGTGTATATAGAGAGAGCATGTATGTATAGAGAGCATGTATGTATAGAGAGAGCATATGTATAGAGAGAGCGTATGTATAGAGAGTGTGTATGTATGAGAGCGTGTATGTATAGAGAGCGTGTATGTATAGAGAGCATGTATGTATAGAGAGCGTGTATGTATAGAGATCGTGTATGTATAGAGAGCGTATGTATAGAGAGAGCATATGTATAGAGAGAGCGTATGTATAGAGAGTGCGTATGTATGAGAGCGTGTATGTATAGAGAGCGTGAATGTATAGACAGCGTGTATGTATAGAGAGCGTGTATGTACAGAGAGCATGTATGTACAGAGAGCGTGTATGTACAGAGAGCATGTATGTACAGAGAGCGTGTATGTATGAGACAGCATGTATGTATATATAGAGTGTGTATGTATGAGAGAGCATGTATGTATGAGAGCGTGTATATATAGAGTGTGTATGTATGAGAGTGTGTATGTATGGAGAGCTTGTATGTACAGAGAGCGTGTATGTATGAGACAGCATGTATGTATATATAGAGAGTATGTATGTATGAGAGAGTGTGTATGTATAGAGAGCGTGTATGTATGAGAGAGTGTGTATGTATGAGAGAGTGCAACCATTGTTGCATGTGTGTATCTATTTGTTTTGAGACTGGTTCTTATTATTCAGTTTATTGAAAACTGAAAATGGTGTGTGTACATACACATACATGTGACATATGTATGTATGTATGTATATGTGTTTTGAGACAAGATTTCACTTTGTAACTCAGGCTGGCCTTGGACTGTCCATCCTGCCATAGCCTCTAAACGCTGGGATGACAGGTATGAGCTGCCACACCCACGTGGTGTAGAGTTCACTCATTTCACATTGATTGGTCGGGATCCCTCTGTACAGGACTGCACTTCTCTCTCACTGGTCGTACAGCAGTTCTGTTAACGAGGACTTTCAGATCCTCCCACCTTCCTCCCTGGACTCCTGGAGGAAGTGGCCTCGAGTGGAGAGATTCCTCACCAGTGAGTTCAGCAAACTGGGTTTGCATGCATCCCTAGGTAGACTGCCTCTGTCCACTGGGACAAAAGGCTCTAAGTCTGGGAACTAGGAACTCAGATTTGATGGCAGGACCTGCCAGTCATACACCCTGGAACATGGGCAGATTCTGGGGACATGGACCACTGGGCCACTGTTTTGTTTTGTTTTTTTTGTTTGTTTGTTTTTCCAGGGAAGCAGAGTTTGAGACAAGATTTTTCTATTTAACAGCCCTGGCTGTCCTGGAACTCTCTTTGTAGACCAGGTTGGCCTCGAACTCAGAGATCCACCTGCCTCTGCCTCCAAGTGCTGGGATTTAAAGCGTGCACTACCACACCCAGTAATGGGCCACTTTATAGTATAGGGAGTCCTCTTTCTCACAGAACTAACAAAGATCCCTACATTCCCAGAATTTCCACTCAGGCCTGGGGCCCCTCTCCTGGATTTTGCTGGCTGCTTCAGCTCTGGCCTGGGGACCCTGTCTTTCTCCTCGCTGACTCTGGAAGGGAGAGTATTTCCTCAGAAGGCTCAGGTTCTCCTAATGAGATGTGAACACAGGATGGCTGCAGAAGTTTTGAGGCTTTGGTTAGACATCATTATGAATTTCAATACAGTGACAGCCAGAGGTCTCAACTAAGCATAGCTCCTCTCAGAGCATGGGGCTTTGCTTGACACTGCCTCTCGGGCCCCAGGAAGCCAATCCTAGCCAGCTCTGGCCCAATGTGTTTGCGAGCAGGTGGACACATGAGGCACATGAGGCAGGTGGGCCTATGAGGATGCTTGCCACGAAAGCCTAGAGACCGGAGTTTAATCCCAGAATCCATGCAAAAGTGGAAGGGTAAAACCAACTTTGTAATGTTGCCCTCTGACCTCCACATGTGTGCTGTGGCAAGAGCCTCCTGAACAATCACAACAAATTACTGGTGTGCAGGCCAGCAATCTTGGATACTCAGATGGCTGAGGCAGGAGGATCACAAATACAAAGCCTGCCTGGGTTTTGGAATAAGATCAAGGTAGGCTTGGGCAACTGAGACCCTATCTTAAAACAAATTTAAGGGCTAAGGGGTAACTTAGTCCTTGCCTAATACTTGTAAGACTCTGGGCGCAGCCCCAGCACGCACACACACACACACACACACACACACACACACACACATACACACACATTACACATACACACACACACACACACCCCACACCCCACAAGCAGTTCTCCGAGGATGAGGTAAGCAACCATTGGGAGCAGAGAATGGTTGCTGTAGGATACAGAGGGATGTTCCTAGTACTAAGACTTTAGCATGGGCTCATCCTTCATACCAAACACAAAGTGTGTTAGATGGAGAGATGCAGACAAAGGCAACGTGGAGCAGTGACTGAAGGTGATATGAATCTGTGATCCAAGGAGGGTGTGGGAAGAACTATGAGGGCATTCACATGGTTCTGTGGGAGCCTGTGGATACGTGTATGTCTCCTGAGACAGCTCAACGATTTCTGGGTCCTCTCTCCCCTCCAGGTTCCCCAGTACTACACAGTGGTAGATTCAAATCCCCTTTCTGTTCAGGAAGGAGCTTTACTCCTCTGAGCCTATTTCCCTATCAGTGAGATGTGACAGAACTCCTAAGTATAAGCGAAGTACGAAGCTGGACACACAGTCGGTATTTCCCTCAGCCCACCCACTGACATTCTGCCTTCCCTTTGACCATAGACAAGCCGCATTCCAGCTTGCTTAGGACCAAGCTATCCTCCTTCGAGGAGCTCTATAGAAGGATACCAGAGTTATTCAAACACCCAAACTCACCTGACTGAACTACAATTGTCAGTAGCCTCACCACTAGGCCTCACGCTCCTTGAAGGCGGGCCAAGGCCTGGTACCTCACAGAGCAGGGCATATTACTAGGGAAAATCGAATATATGATCAGATAGTGATATATGAGGCCCTAGACAGAAAACGTTCATGGAAGTATCATGAGATCAGTTTACCACCACAGACTCCTGGAAGTCACTTCAGTAAGCTCAGTGTCAGTCAAGGACAGGCAGAGAAAGTAAAATAGTCCCTCCACCTGGGGACGGGAAGGAGGACACACCAAAGGAGGGAGTGGCCGATGGACCCACTTCAACATGTTTTCTAATCCCCTGCCATGCATCAAGTGCCCGGGCTGTTTGAGCACAGGTAGGCCAGATACCCCCACCCCTGTGCCCTGCCTTGCATGTGAAAGGCAGAGTACCCTCCAAGGAACCTGGGCTGTGCTCCCCTAGGCTGCACTGTTTCTACAGTAAAATTTCAGTCACAGAAAGTCAACCTGATCTCGCAAGGCAATAAGAGGGGAAATTTGACTGACTTATTCCTCAAATTATCAAGGGCTAACAAGTGTCTGGCATGGCGGGATCCAGGCACTGCAGCGGCATCACTGGGACTCCGTATTCTGCTCTACCTCTTGGGACTCTTCCGATTTCATTCACAAATGGCTGAAGAGCCACATGGCCCTGGTAGCTTGGAGCTCGGAATCTCCACAAGACACATCAAGGCTTCAGGGCTGTTTCAATAACTGACTGGATTCAGGCTCCACACCTGGGCCTTTGCCAGGTCTTCTGGTCAGTGTGATAGTAGCCTGGGTCTGGTGGCAGCCTGGGGGTGGGGTGGAGAGGGGATAGCACCATCTCCGGGGAACTGAGATGGGAAATGGAGCAAGGGTGAAATATGACTACAGGGGCCTTCATCCCCCCACCACACACTCACGTACCAGGCACAAGCCTAAATTATGCCTCCTTATGATCCTTTGATCCTTTGAGGTGAGACCATTGGTGTCCCCACTCCACAGGTGGGAAACCAGCTCAGAGGCTACAGACCTTGCCAGTGTCAGCCCCAATAGGCGGAGCCCAAGAGAGCATCAGCCTCTTTGCTAATGGGAAGGATGCAGCCTCTGAGCTAGACTGAAAGGGAGAGCGGACTTGGTCGACCAACCAGACCTAGTAGAGGGATGTGACTAAGAGACATCATTGCATAATGACCTGGGTAACCGTCCATGTCTCCGCTCTACCCCACACCAGCAACGTGTCCTCCACGGAGGGTCATTCATTTGTTCTTCTTCCTCTACACCCTTCATCTGTTGAAGCAGCGCAGCAATGCCAGGCCACCTGGGTTTCCTGGAAACCAGAGGCTGTCCCAACAGATTGGACACTAAGTTACCCTCCCGTCTCTCACCAAAGTTCATCACCTATAGTGAATGCATCACACGGTTGGGTCCGGGTCGTGCACCATGGCCCCTTTGGTCACCTTCTGGGAGGCCATCCATGCCCTGGGCTTCTAATGGGGTCAGACTCAGGAAAAACAGCAGGTTACCTTCAAGTATGAGATTCTGTGGGTGTCCCCCAGGATCCTGGGCCACACTAAAACAGCCAAGGACCTGACACATACCTGATGGAACTGAAGGATTCTGAAGCAACAGGTTAAGATATATGTTACACACCTGTGCCTCAGTTTCCCTCACAGTCCTCCTTCCAGAGCTGGTGCATGCTCACATGGGATGTAGAACAAAGCAGGCTGGCCATGGGTTTGCCTATGGGTCTCTATGTGTGATGTCATAGAGCAGCGTGATTAACCAGGACTCTCAGGGGCAGGCTAGCTCAAGTGAAGACAAACTGGCTCACAAAACTGAAAGGTCAGTGGGGCCTGGTGGTGAATTCTTTAATCCCAGCACTTGGGAGGTAGAAGCAGGAGGATTTCTGTGAGTTCAAAGCCAGCCTAGTCTATGTAGTGAGTTCCAGACCCACCAGAGCTACATAGTGAGACCTTGTCTCAAACTACCAACCGACCCTGAAAGGTCTTTACTTTTGGCACCGCTGGACACAAGGATCTCACAGAAGGTGCCCCGATGAGTTCACAGGTAGGGATACAGCCTCCTTCACTCCAAGAGATCAGTTAGGCAGAGACCAGAAGAGAGTCGATAGTCATGGCTGTGGCAGCCATGAGGGAGGGTCAAAGCTGGAATGATCAACCTGACCTCTAGATGTCCAGGAGGAACCTATGACCTGTTGATGTCAGCCAAAAAGAAGAAAGGGCTTCGGGTCTGTGGCTGGAATAACAGTGGCACAAGTCTTTCTCCCTGTGGCTTGGAGTGGAGTCCAGGGTGGAGTTCGGGAGAATCCACATGGGGGGGCAGCATCTGGGGAGGTGATTCTGGCTCTGGATATGCGTCCAATCAGAGTTCATCTCTCATCCCCAGGACCTGGGATTTACGTGAGAATATAAATTGCACTAAGCTGCCCAGTGACAGGTAAGATTGGGGCTACAGCTCATCTGGCAGTTCCTCCTGACAGCCATGTGGTTGGGTACCAGGAGACTGTGGGCTGCTTCCCCATCTGGTCCTGAACCCCTTTATGCACACTCAGCACTTAGCCCTTCAACTGTATGACACCCCACTCCCTAGGTTCCCTTTGACAGTTATGTGGCCTTGGACAAAGTCTTTAGACCGTCACAAACCCATCCTCAACTGGAGAGTGAACCTGCTGTCCACATGCAAACATATACCCAAGATATGATATTTGAAGATGCAAAATGGCTTTATTCATATCAACCAAAATCTGAAGACGGTCTTTGTATGCCAGATGGATAAACAAATGGTAGTGTACCCACAGGGCATGATGCCACCTGGCCTACAACGGAGTGGATGGACCCTGATGCGCATGGAGGAATGAACCATGGAAACACACTAAGAGAAACTAGACACATGATATACACCATGGAATGATCCAGAAAAGACAAGAATCACTAGAAAAACAGGTCCAGCGGTGGGCAAGGCTGGAGGACTGACCATGAAGGAGATGGATCAACAGAGCCTTCCAGGGCAGGTAAGCAATACTTCAGTCTGATGGTGACAATTACAAAGGTGTGTGTTCCTGCAAAGACTAGGAATGGCACACTTATAGCCGGTGAATTCTGCTGCACGTAAAGAAAGAACATCTCAACGATGCTGTTCTGAGAGGAAGGAAGGGAGGAAACCATTGCCTGAACTAGGAAGCTTTCTGTAACACAAACCCAAGATGGGTTTGTTTTGGAAGAAAAAAAATCCATAGGTTCATATAATCAGGTTAGTCCAAATGTTGGCTTCAGGCATGGCTTGATCCAGGGGCTTATCCAGGGTAGCAAGGAACAAGTCCACACGGCATAACCTGTGTTTTCTTTCTTTTTTGTTGGCTTCATACTCAGTTGCATAAGTTGGCCACCAGCAATTCCAAACTGACATCTTAACAACTCCTATGAAAAGATACAGCTGAAGTCCCATGATGCGGGTCAGGAGGGGGGACAGCTCTGCAGTCTCTACCCAGGCCTGGAACACATGCCGACCTCTAGAGCCAGGGGGTGGGGGGAGCTGGCCCTACCTGAACCCTGATGATACAGAGTAAAGCGTGACCTCTGAAGGAACAATATACCAATAGAAACAAGGTCCATGAAAAACTGACAGCTGTCCATCCCTCTATCATGCTATTACCCATTCCTATGTCTAGACAGTTCTACCATGGCCAAGTAATCAGGAATGGACCCTACCTCCAGCCAGGGTTGCTTTCCTGACACAGGAATCAAAACAGGAAAGCCAGGTGGGCATGGTGGTACACAACTATAGTGCCAGCGCTCTGGAGATACAGGCAAAAGGACTGAGTTCAAGCCCAGGCTGGACGACCTAAGATTCGGTCTCAAATCAAAAAAGGGCTGGGCACATATAGCTCAGTGGTAGAATACTTGTCTAGAATGTCTAAATCCCATAGTTCAAACTCCAGGACTAAAAAAAATAAATAAATTCTAAAAAATCGGGGTGACAGGGTAGTGTTGCTTCTCCAGCACTTAGGCAAACCAGAAAGCTGCTGGGTGCCTGTTCCCAAGACACCTGGCAGGGCATGGGGGAAGCTGTGCAGAAGCCAGGGGCCTAAGGAAGAGCCCTGCAGCTGCGGGAGTCTGAACTTGAACCTCCAATGGGAAGGATACCTCCTTATATTCTGGGCTTCAGTGACCCAAAGCTCAGGGAACACAGGGCAGAGACAAGGACTGCAGCTCAATCCAGGGCCACCAGCCCTGGGTTCAGCCGGGGTCAGAGGCGAGAGAAGAAACTGTCAGGAAAGATCATCTTGCAGAATCAACAGTATAAGACATCATCCACCATGAGAAGACCCAAATGTCGCTTCAGTGTCCAGCAGTGTAACTACCCTCAAGGGACCAGCATTCCTGGCTCAAGTGTCCTCCTGGAAGGGAAAAGACAGGCAGCAACCGAGTCAGATCTGTACACAAAACAGACGGAATACAGAGCACTCCTATATCTATTAAATAGGCGGCAAACCCAGACAGGACACAAGCTTTCCCAAGGCTGCCCTTCAGACCCCAGGACCTGCACTCTGCAGCAGAGGGTTGGGTGGAGAGAAGGGCATGAGGCAGACTGAGGAGGGGAGAGGGCCTGTGCCAAGCTGGGCAAGAATGGCTTGCTCACTCACTTGTGGGGGGGGGGGTCCCCCTTCCAAAGGAAGCCTGAGGGCCTGGCCCAGAGCCCAGGGGCTCCAGGAAAGCAGTGTTCTCGACTCCCATCCGCCAATTCCAAGGCAGGCTGGCTGTCCGGCTCTGCAGACCTGTTGGAAAACAGTTAACCACTTCCTGGAGCTAACAATGCGCCATGGTCAGCTCATTGTACCGCCGGCCAACTCAGCTAGTCCTCAGGCTGTGCTTCTGGAAGGGAAGGAGGGACAGTCTGCCAAAGACCATGACACCCCTGCAGAGGGGCTTTCCCTCTGCACAAGCCCCAGGCATGACTATGTTCCTTCCTGGTTGTCCCTAAGCAGAGAAGTGGCAGGCAAAGGTCTTACCATTGTCATCCGGCCAGCAGAAGACTGTTCCTGCCTGTCAAAGGGACCCAACTGTGCCCTATCTAGAGCTTGGATTGGTGGTAGCATGACAGACCAAATAACAACTGAGGATCCAGGCTAGTGGACACTCGCCATCTGGAAGTCATGGAAGTGGCCTACCCTCCCGTGGGTGAGACACCCGCTCCCACCTACTTATGGACAGTATGGTCAAGAAGTTGCTATTCGGTATTACACTAGGGGGCTGGAGAAGTGTTCAGTTCCCAGCACCCATGCTGGGCAGCTTATAATCACCTATAACTCTAGTTCCCAGGGACTTGACCATCTCCTCTGGCCTCTGTGGGCACCAGCATGCACATGGTACACACACATGCATATTAAAGATGTACTAGGTTTCTTATATGCTAATAACGAATCTCACCATGAGTATTACAGAAATGTCGCTGATCTTGGAGTCAGAACTGCAGATGTGAATCCTGGCTCTGCCATTTCCTTGCTGTGCCCTCAGTAAATTCCCTGATCACCTTCGCTGGCCAGAGGCAAATGGTTCCACCCTCCAAGGGGTTCTTCCAGGCCGAGTTGGAGGGAACGTCTTCCATCGCCTCTGGTGGGCCTGTGACCTGGTGGTTCCTCCCGGCTGCTAAACAAAACACAAAGGCAGGTAAGAAAAAGTCAAAAGCAAGTCAAGGCGCCCACCCACAGGCTCCTCTTGATCCCTCCAACTCTGATCTAGTGTCAGTAGACACACCCAGCCACGGCCTTTCACACTCCTTAAGTCAGCAGTTCTCAACCTGGGGGTCGCAACCCCTTTAGGGGTCACATATCAGATACCCTGCATATTTACATTACAATTATACAGTTATGAAGTAGCAACGAAATGATTTTAGGTTGGGGGTCATCACAACATGGAGAGTTGTATTTAAAGGGTTACAGCATGAGGAAGGTTGAGAACCACTGCCTTAAGTGATTCAAGGGTCAAAAAGCCTGCCAGAGCTGCCAGTCCAGCCTGCCAGAGCTGCCTCCCCTCAGGCTCCCCTCAGGGAGACTGCAAGATCTCTGAGTTCCTGGCCAGAAATATCCATATCCTTCTTGGGGGAAAAAAAGGAAGAAATCCAGGCTTCCAGGGGGCACAGCCCCGTGGCTCACTGGGTGAGAGGACTGGCTCCCATTAAAAAGTCCCCCTCTGGCTCAGTGGGTAAAGGTGCTTGCCCTGTAAGGCTGACAAACCTGAGTTCATTCCCAGGAACCCATAGAAGGTAAAAGAACACAGTAATACATTTTCAAAAGGTGCCAGCAAGATGGCTCAGCAAGTAAAGGCCCTTGCCAACAAACCTGACAGTCTAAGTTTGATCCCTGGTAGTCCTTTCCCCCCATGTGTGCCCCTTGGCACGTGCCCCTCCCCCACAAATAAAAGTCCTCATTCCGTTAATTGGGTAAGGCCAGAAGGAAAGTGTGCAGGCATGGCTCACAACAGACAATCCAGGTATGGGCATTTATGAGCCTCGTTTGATGCGCGCTCGACAGCATTCGAGAGCAATTCTCATATTTTCAAATACTCTACGGTATTTGAAAGCACTTGAGAGGGAGGGGCAGGTGGGACCTCTGAGTTGGAGGCCAGCCTGGTCTACACAGTGAGGCCCAGTCTTGTATGTTTGTGTTCATGTGCGTGGAGGTCAGAGGTCCACCTCAAGGTGCCTTCCTCAATAATCGCTCTGTACCTTACTCTTAGACGGGGTCTCTCACTGAACCTAGATTCGGCTGAACTGGGTGGGTGGCCAGTCCCACAGAGCCGTCTCTGCCTTGCCACCTGAGAGCACAGGTGAGTGATGTCCAGAATGGAACATCTGGACATGACAAGCACTTTACTGACTGAGCCAACTCCCCAGCCCTGTACTGTGGCAAACACTGTGGTAAAGAATGGGGACCATGGGAAGGAACAAGAGGTCTGGGGCAGGGACCAGATGAGCAAAGAGGTTCCAGGGGAGGTGGAGACTGAAGTTAGGAGCCAGCAAAGCTGTTAGAGCTGACGGAACAGCGGTCGCCCTTGTCCGTCCCATGTGAGAGTCTCAGTGCACCAAAGCCTCACTCACCTTCCACCAGCAGGAGTAAATCCTGTCTAACCTTTACCCGGTGAGACACCAGCAGTCTCTAGCAGAGCTGGGGGCACAAAGCTCATAGACCCAGGGCTGGCGGCATAGTCATGGTGGCCAGCATAAGCCAAGCCAAACACCAATACCATCTTGTCGATGATGAATGCTTCCAAGCTGGCTCCTGGGGACCTGAAGACATCCTGAAGACGCCTCTCCCTTGCTGACCTGAGGTCCTTGAGATCTGGGGTGACTCACTGTGGCAGGCCCCGTGATGCTTATTTCTCATTCACCTGTCCATCTGAGGACAAGCCACCAGTCCAGCCTCAGCAGGCACACAACACACAAGACTATTGCTTTGAGTCTTGGTGACATCTCTGTGGCATGCTAGTGGTAGGGAAGAGGAACACGTCACAAAACGGCTCCTGTTGGAAAGGCCCAGAGTCGGAGCTTGAACATCTACAATCTTAGTACTTGGGAGGTGGAGGCAGAAGGATCAGAGTTCAAGGCCAATCTTAGCTACATGAAATCCTGTTTCAAAAAAAAAAAAAAATGAAGGAATGACTGGATTAAAAGGCACGCATGCTGCTTTGTAGCCCCCATCTCACACCCATAGGCCCCCAAGTCAAAATATATGTAGGATCGGGTTGGAAAAGGTGGAGGCACCAGCTGAACATGGAGGTAGGTGGCCGCTGCTGTAACAGGAATAGAGAACGTCCACCTAAGAAAAAGCAAGTTTTGGGATCAGAGCAGAGGGGAAATGCCCAGATCAACACAGTCACCGGCTCTCAGACTCTCTTCACTCAAGGCCTTAAAAAAAAAAAAAAATCAAGTTCCTGCCCAGGTACCTGCCCCACTTCTCAGAAAAGGGAAGGGGGGATCCTGTAAGACAACTACCCCTTTCCCCAACAACCTTTACCTCGTACGAAACAGGGACACCCAGGAATGGCCCCCATCCCTCCCACCCCCCAAAAAAGTGAACATGTATGTAAATTATTATGTATTACCTCGTATGAAACAGGGACACCCAGGAATGGCCCCCAGCCCTCCCACCCCTACCAAAAGTGAACATGTATGTAAATTAATGTGTGAGTCACGTTAACTGTTTCAACAACCAGCATGTGCCCATTCCTCCTCATTTGGGGATACACTCCAAGATAACAGGAAGTTCCTTCCATCCTAGAAGGCCAGGTGGGTGAGGGCTGGGTGGGTGACCCCCACAGCTGCCTGATGCACACTGCAAGAACAATAAGGATTTTTAGGGGCATTATGACTGAGTCAGAAAACACAGCTGCCCCTGAAAGTCCCTCATTTTTCTTGCTGTCCTTGAACACACGCCAAGTAAGGTGGTCGGTCATCCAGCTGGCCCAGGTGAGGAACGGAAGAGATATCGGTCCCTTACCCAACCCTGTCCCCAGTTAATCACTCCAGAATCCAACTGATACAATTTGCCACAGGGATCCATGGATTTGAACTAAGGGAGGTGACTCTCACGGGGCGGGGGGTGGGGGAGAAGGGACAACGCAGATCCGAAAGGACTCAGGGAGAGGGGCCTCTAGCCTATTCAGGACAGGACTCTTCTGAGGCCAGCCCTGATTCAGGTGAGAAGAAAACCAGCCCAGAAACTCTGGAGTCAGTGCCGTGGAAGAACAGTCTGTCCTGCTTTTCTGATGGCCCTCTGGCCTGGGGCACCCTGGAAAGAGGGTAAAGGAACTTTCACCACCACGACGCTTCCATTAAAAAACAACCCGAAGACAACAAGCCAGGCAAGGAGGTGCAGGTGCAGCAAGAGTTCAAGGTCAGCCTTAACTACATAGTGAGCTGGACACCAACCTGGACTACATGGTACCCTGTTTTAAAGTAGAACCCACTAGCTGGGTGGTGGTGGCACATGCCTTTAATCCTAGCACTTTAATCCCAGTTCGAGGCCAGCCTGCTCTACAGAGTGAGCTCCAGGACAGACTCCAAAGCTACACAGAGAGACCCTGTGCCCAAAAACCAAAATAAATAAAAATGGAACCCCCAAGCCAGCGACTGGGTAATGACTCAGCGGTGAGCAGCACTCGCTGTGCTATCATGAGGACTGACGTTCAGAGCCCAGCACCCACGTGACAGGTCAGACGTCCCACAGACACCTGGAACTCCAGTCCCGAGGATCCTTCTGGCCACCGGCAGGCACACCTGCAAGCAGACACATCTGGAAAGAGAACGAGACGACGTCTCTATCACTGAACTCAGGACTGCCAGTGAAGGCGTACCATCAGGCACAGCTGTCCACGACTGAGTAACACAGGTGGTTATGACTTGAGAATGTGGGGAGATGGGGGTGCGGGCTGGCCCTCTGGCTTCTCGGTTGCACCCTGTCCTACCTTTTATAGTCCAGAGCTTCAGAAGGGCCCATGCATGACGGTGAATCTACCCTATGCCTTTCGACCAAAACAGTAGGTGAAGACAGACTTCTGGAATGTTCCCCTTGTTTTTAGGTTTAAACCATCAAACTGACTCAGCGGGGGAACTGCATGCTTTGAAAAGGTGGCAGAAAGTGGCAAAAAGAAAAAGCCAGTAACTATTTTCTCTTCTGTGTAGAAAATGGGGGAAAAAAAAAAACAAAACCAAAAACAAAACACCTTCCAGGGCCAGTGAGATGGCTCAACAGGTAAACACATGCGGAACACAAGCCTGGTGACCTAAACTCAAGACCCAGAACCCATGGTGGAAGGAGAGGCCACACTACTGGAAACTGACTTCTGCCTTCCGCAAGCGCGTGCGTGTGTGTCTGTGCACACGTGTGCATGCACACGTGCACTCTCTCTTTCCCAACATACATATCGTAGAATAGAATTTTAAAATCTTCCAGCATCAGGGTCTTGTTTAGGATACTCTTTAATGGGATGGTTTCTCCTGTTTCAGGCCCAGGTGAGCCACCTGGCAGCAGAGGGTTAATTCCCAGCACCAGGCTGTAAACCTGGAAGGACCAATCAGATCTCACTCCACAGAGCCTGGTCTTTACTGAATGCCATTCGACAACAGGACACTTGGTTCCTGGTGCCAGTCATTCTACCCTGGTTCCCAGCAAGGTTAGAATCCAGCTGACAGGCCCCTGGGAGTCTACCTTATCCAGCCAAGTTCTGTGGGTCCATGAGCTCTGTCTAGTACACAGGACATTTTCCTCTCAGAACACTATGGTCCACAATGGTGAAAAGTGCATCCCTGAGGAATACAGAGACCCAAGGCCACACTGTCCTCAATGTGTGACTGCAAATGTATTATGCCTGTTTTTTTTTATATGTCAATAAGAATAATAAACTTTACATTGTAGGGCCATGTGAGTTTAGAAAGAACCAAAGTAGACAAAGAGATGGCAGACTCAACCAGTACACTCCACTCTGCCAAGGGCTGGGCGGAACTGTGAGAACTCATGCTCTCTAAGAAGACTGGGGCTAGGGGTCAGGCATGCCCTACTATGCCCCAGCACTGACAATATACCTTCTTCCCCCTGCTCCAGGTTCCTTCCCTGCTCATACAGAAAGAAGCAAGCCCCGCTCCTGTCTTACCTAACTGTACCTAACATCCGCCCAGCGCTTCCTGCTCCAACCAATAACACAGAATATGCTCCATTAGTAAACCAAAAACTCAAATGGTTTCCAGGCACTAGGATCCAAGTCATCTACATGTCTGGACATGGCCACGCCGTGCTTTGTCTAAGATGCCCTCCACCCCTGCCACAAAAAAAGACATTGTGTCAAGGGCTCAGAATGGTGCACTCACCGAAATAGTTGGGTCAAGACTAGCCATCAACACCATCCTCCCTGCTCTGTGCCTCACCTTTTCTGGGCGACCTTTCTTGACCTCAGCACATTCCTAGGCTAGAATCTTCAGCTCCATTGCCTTGCTACTCATCACATTATAATGCTATGCTTTAACCACTGGTCCACCTCATCTGAAAAACGGTCCCCAGAAGCACCTTCATCACTATCTCATGAGCATGCCTGGAACCCCCATTGACAACAGTCTCCCCCACAATTCTTGGGACTCTTTACCATTTTGGGGCAGGCACTCAAAACTGAGGCAGGATCTGACCCCTGGCAGTGGTCAGGGGAACACCTCTCTGCGATTGTGGGTCATACCTCTAGGCCTGGCTTTGCCACTACCAGACCCTGGTCACCCAGCCCAGCGGCACTAGCCTTCCAGAGTCCTCACTCTGCAGGCCCATGCTGGGCACACGTTCTTGGCTAGGTTGGCCCATGCCTTTCTTTTGAGGCTGATGACCCACCAAGGCTTACCAGGAAGCTGGAAAGAGGGGTTAGTTCTCATCAAACAGAATCCCTAAAATAGCCAGTCACCCACAAAACCATGATAGAAGGGAAAGAAAAGCCAACTCGATATCAGCCCTTGTCTGGAATGCAATGTAGAAGGAAAGCTATGTAGCCGCCCCACCCTGGCTGGAAAGTGGTCCAGGGAGAGGAAGCCAGGCCCAAGGAGCCTTGACGGGAACCTGTCCTACAGAGAGAAGCCACGGGGGCAAGGGCAGCCCCTACAGAGGCCAGCTTTGCAGGTTAGGGGCTAGCTGCCTGCAGGGTTTGGTCCCCCTTCCAAATACCCTAATGAGTCAGTCCCAGGCCAGCAGGCTGTGGAGCAGGCCGGCAGGTCAGAGTCCCTGCTGGATCTCATCCTGGGCTGCAGTGAAAAGCTTTTTTGGCCTTTCTGGCCTCTGATGAACAAGCCAGGAGATCTAAAAGCCATCTATCAGAGCTGCTGGCTTTACAATAACCAGTCTCTCTGCCAGAAATTCTTTTGCTAAGAATGCTCACTTTCAGAGCCTTGGCTCCTCCTCGGCTCCCCCAGCCGCAGTGCTATCTGGCCTGTGTCGATGGCTGGAACACCATAGGGCACACAGCCCAGAGGGTGCAGAATCAGGTGCCCCTCAGCACAGCTGTACCTGGGCCAAATGTACTTTCCATATAAGTACACATATCTGCTCCCAAGCTCAGGGCAGGTCACTCATGTTTTCAGACCAGCGAGTGCATTACGGATAGATGTAAAACTCTATGGGTTACCTAAGGATTCAAACGGCATAGAAATGCTTTACCCACTGAACCATCTGTTTCTAGAACAAAAAACTATTAAAACGTAAGTGTGCCCATTCACTGATGCATTCTCTATGGTGTTAGGCCACAGTCACAGAACAGACTAGATCTGTTCCTCAACTTTCATGGGATCACGTCAGTCACCTATCAGAAGCTGGGGTACCATAAGATGAAATGTGTGTGCTACCCCTAACCGACTGGGCGTCCTCGCTTAGCAACTACACACTGCAGAGGATGGGCTCTTTCCTCTTTGAAATTATGGGGCTGGCTGGAACCTGCAACACACAGCCACCTCCCAGCATTGTGACAGAGAATCACACTGCATGTTGTTAGCCCAGGAAAAGGTCAAAATTCTAAGGATAGGGCTGGAGAGATGGCTCAGCAGTTAAGAGTACTTGCTGCTCTTAGAGAACCCAGGTTTAGTTCCTACCACCCACACGGCAGCTCACAAACTGGAACTTCAGCTCCAGAGGATTCGATGTGCTCTTCTGACCTCTGTGGGTGCAAAGTACATACATGGCACAGATACAGGATCTAACACACACACACACACACACACACACACACACACACATATATATATATGATAAATCCTTTTTTAAAAAAGAAACTTCTAAAGGCAAATTTTTACTAAATGCTTATGGCTGGGCAGAGTGAGGCAGCTTAGTGGCCATATATACCTACTTACATTACTATATATAATGTCCTGAGTTGGAAGAGACAGACAGATGGACACATAGTAAATATGTTATCCCCACATGTTTTGTAAGGTTCAGAAATCGTAAGTTGAACTAGTGTTCAGGCAGAGACTTTTTTAGTTATGAGACACGGATGGCCCTCATGACATCAAATATTTATAATTTGAACTTACACACACACACACAAAGCTTCTGCTTCCCTGAGCCACAGTTGCTCGCACGTACCAAGCACTGGACTAAATAGAGAAGACACGTAAGCAAAGTCTGCTGAGTCTGCTCTCAAGGCCTGTGACGAAGCAGCTGGAGGAGGCATGCAGCAGAGCCCAGCCACCGACGCTGGGAGAAGTGCGGTTATTGGGGCAGCCGGCCTGTGGGCTGGCTGGCTCCTACAACAGCCAGAAAGGAAGCCTAGAAAGCCAGACTCTCTGCCCCAGCTCTGGACACATCACTGCTGTCACCTTAATTAAGTGGACACTACTGTAAGAGCCACGATCTCTTACCCCAGTCTAGCAGGCCAGATGTGGTTGTGAACCTTCCAGGTTTTCAGATGGAACGTGGCGCCTAAGCTACACATTACGCAATACCTCAGTGGGACGGCAACGGTAATCAAACGTGCCAGTACCTCTGCAGTGAGACCTACGAATATTCATACACCCACGATAAATATAGACTATTAGTCTGAGGTCGGTATGGGTCAAGTTTTCCCAAAGATTTAGTTACAAAAGCTGCAACTTGGGGTTTTCAATGTTCTGTGGAGTTCAGAATTTGGGAGACAGTATGGGCCTGCAGCAGCAACAGTTAGGAAGTGCAGACACCGTGTGTCTCGACTTCACGATCCTGGCCTTGGCTGGGCAGCGCTCTTGACTCTGGCCCAACAGCCTTCACTGCAAGTAGACCCAAGAAAGCAAACAAGACACTCAGTAACGACACACTGAACAACTACATACCACCAGACATCTTTTCCGTCCAAAGACCAGCTAACGCTGCTGAAAACTGGAGAAAATCGCAGTCAGTACTATAACGAGTTAGGGAGCAATCGTGAATGAATAGTTTCTCTTACTCTGTTTGTGGGGACCAGGACAATCAACTGTCCTTCGGTCACTGCTGCTGTCTGAGGGCAGGCATGGCAGAGTGGGTTTATTGGGAGCAGTGAGTGGGTGAGAGCTCAGACTTTAAAGACCCCATTTTTGTTTTCCCTTGTGTACATCCTCAGAGCCTCCCTCTGGCCAAAGTTCCATTTGGAAATCTAAAATGATTTATCTCATCACAACTTCCCGGAAGCTAATTAGAAAAAAAAAAGTGCTATTTGGATAATCTGGTTTCAGAGGTTCTAATTATACTCCTTGGTGGGAGGGGTACAAAACATAATAAAAATATAAAATGTAACAGGACTTCTTCCAAAAGTAAAAACATCCAGAAAGCCTAAGGTAAAACTTTCAAAAATCATCTTAAAGTAGATTAAGAATTCTTTTTTTTTTCAAACTTAGTGTGTGTGGTGTGTGGTGTGTGTGTCCGACATGCGTGCGCGCATATGTAGGACAAAAAATAAATTGCAGGAGTTGGTTGTCTCCTTCACCGTGTGGTCCTGGAGACTGAACTCAGGTCCTCAGGCTTAGCAGCGAGCACCTTCATCTGCTGTCCATTGTGACAGCCCAAATTAAGAATATTTACCCTAGCAGACCTTACTGCCCAGACAAGCCGGCCCCTAGGAATGCAGAGCTCTCTCTCCACTATAGGATGTCTGAAGAGACTGGGGGTGGGGGGCGGCTTCACCCGACATTCTGGGATTAAATGAATCTTCTCTGTTTAATGCAACCCAGTTTCAGTACTCTGAAATGTCATGCCCTCTTTCTTAAGACTACTCCTACGAATGACCACCAGCAATTTCCTCATCGCCTGAGATTTCTAAACCCCAAATTGGGAAAGAAGCTCTTGATTCCATTGGTGATTTCCCCCTCGCCCTGGCACTGGGCAGATCTGTGGGAGTAATTTTACTCCCTGATTGGGAAACCCGAGAACAGCTCTGGGGACAAGATGGCAAAGGAGATGGCAGGGGTGAGGGGTGGAGTAGGGAGGTGGAGGCAGGGGTCAGCACACAGGAGAGCATACCCTCCAAACACCATGCACCTGGGATAGATGTCCTGTTAGTATCAGCGGGGGCCTGGCACACCTGCTGATAAACCCAGCGCTGCTGGGGATCTCCAGGTTATATTTAGTCAAGGCTAGCTGCCCCAGCCACCTGCTACAGTGGTGCCGGCAGCTCAGTGGTCGGGTGGAGGGAGATTCATTAGGGCATTACAGAAAGGACGAGGGCACCTTCTCCGGCCCTCTGTCACACACGTGTTGCCCAGAGGGCACATATGGACCCTATGAGGGCAACATGAGGGTCATATGCAACATAGGACAACCCAGAGCCACAGTGTGGAAGTGCCCGGGGCCAGGCACATCAGTTTCACTTTCTGGGTTTCCTTGGTCACCTCTCACCCTGAAGGGAGAAAATGTCTTTTGAATGACAAGAGAGAAAATCCTCAAAGAAAGTCAACAATGTTCCGTCACTTTTTTCTTTCTTTCTGGAGACACTCGCAGACTTGAGTGGAAAAACTCCACATACGTAACTTCAGTCCCCTGGGCTGCCTGCCTCTAATATGATTACACATCAAATGCAATAAATGGAGCAAAGTGGTATTATTTTTCTGGGAAAAACCAACATCATAAAAGAGCCTTTATTGAATCAGAGGCCCATGAACTGTTCTCTTGCCTAATTATGGCTCCAAGTGAATGAGGCTGGGTTTCCAGGCAGGGCTCCTCACAAGTCTACGGCCCAGAGAGCAAGGGGGTATTTGTCACAATTTGTCTAATTACAACAAAATCCACCAAGAGGACAGACAGGGAGAATGTCAGGGGAGGCTGGCAGCAGCCCCCTCACCCACTCAGAACCTGGCAAGAAGAGGCCGATTTTCTAGCTCCTTCTATTTTCAGAGGCTGACCCCTGCCCCACTCCCACCCTCCCATCCAAGTTAGGATTCCAGACCCTTGTCCTAGCACCCCAGCTCTGCCTCCTCTAGGCCTGTCTCTACGGAAAAGACGCATTGTGGAAAGAGATCATTTGCCAGATGTTTCAACACTCAGAATCTGGCCAAGGTTAGTGTGACGGCACGTACGCACGTCCTCAGACCTGGCCAAAGATGAGCATTAACTGCCACCAGATTCAGGAAGAGAGTGCAAGGGTGAGTGAGTGTGTCATGAGCTCTGAGGAGGGAGAGCTTCCCCTCCACACCAACCAGGTAGGAGCTAATGGTGTGACGGCTTCTCCCAGATAGGAAGCGGTCTGGCCATGTGCGCTGAACTCTGCTTATACTTTAAGTCCATAGTTCCGCGTATCTGTTGCTCTCAAACTTCCAAGAGAGCAGTAAGACCCTGCTTCAAACAAAAACAAAACCTTCCAAAAGCAAAGATACATTTGCTTCCCATAAGTCTGTTCCTGCCTCTATGTACTGAAGCCCGCGACAGCAAGGTCAGTAGAAAGGGGTCAGACATCCCCTCCAACAGGCTCCAATAGTGATCACAGGACTCCTCTGGAAAAACGGGCGTGTCTGCACTCCCACCCTGTTTCAGACAAGCCTCTCTGGCAAGGGCTTTTCTTCTAGTTTTCTCTACAGAAATCAAGTCAGCAAGCAGGCTTGCCAGTCTCAGGCTGTCCTATCTTGACCTCCCTGGAGTTTATCCACTGGCCCCACTAGCCCAGGGTGGAACTCCGATAACGGTTGGGAAAAGTATGTGTCCTAGCCTCCACCTTGGGCCTGGCATTTCCCACGGGCATTTCTGTTCATTTTTTCATAGTGCCCCCAAATAAGCTTGGATGGAGTCAGGAAACTGTGTCTTAGGAAGCATTACCAGCCCAATCCAGCAGTGTCTACAGTGACCAAGCTTCCAAATCTAAAGTCAGTCAGCACTGTCTCTCCCGTCCTGTCTTCAGGAGAAGGGCACATTCTCCGACAGCCTTCTGGAAAGCGAGATGCTACCAGGACATGGGCACCATGCCCTTTCTTTGTTTTCAGAGGGACAGGAGGGAAAAGGTAGAGGGTTATTTTTTAAAATGTATTATTATTATTGGGGTGTGTGTGCATGTGTGTGTGCGTGTGTGCATGCGTGTGTGTATGTGTGCGTGTGTGTGCGTGTGTAAGATGCAGCTGTGTTCATGCCACAGCACGCATGTGGAGGTCTGAGGACACATTCAGGAGTCCGTTCTCTCCTTCTACCATGAGTTCAAGGAAACAAAACTCAAAGAAGTCAGGTGCGCTCAGCAGTGCTTTTACCCACTGAGCCATCTTCCAGCCCTGGAGGGTTATTGCTTATGCGTGTGCTTGCAAGCCTGGGATTGATTTTAGCCTCTAGGAAAGAGAAGCCAGTGCTTGCCCTTGAACCCCACTCCCCAGGGCAGAGATCCAGTGAGAGGAAGTGGGTTAACCTGCACCGCCAAGTCTCCCTTAGAGAGATCCACACTTCATAAGCTGCACACTCCAAATTCTTCCCACACCGCTCCGGCTATCATATCCACCCCTGGCATCTGCACCTCCCAGCCAGGCCACTCGGGAAGGCTGAGCTCACAAGGGAGCTCAGTGTACTCAGTCCTTTCCCACTGGGCAGGGCAGGCACTTTCAGGCCCCAGGGTGGCAATGCTGAAATCACAGGACAGCTGGTTCCACCGGGCACCTTCGTCTCCTCAGTCCTCCTGGGCAGCCAACCCAGGCGGCCGGCTGCAGAGTGATTTCCAAATTCCCCAGTTGCCCAGAGCATGCCAAAAGGAGGGAGGGCACACCCACAGTGGGTGAGAAGTCATCTGCCTGTCCTGTGCAGGGCCAGCTAGAGACTGAAGCACCAAAGAGAATGGTTAATGCCTTAGAAATTCTAAATTCTAAATAAAAGCCTTACTGTTCCATAAGGAAGTATAGTCTCAGGAAGTTCTGATTTTCCCCGTTTTACCCCCCTTTAGAGTATGCTGTACTTGCCAGTGAGCAAGCCAATCCGGAGTCACCAGAGAAACTGAGATGTCTTTCCTGGGACTTTTCATAAATTGTTCTGGGGTCAGAGATAGAGGAGTCTTCAAGCTGCCCAGCACAGTGCAAAGTGACCACATCTATAAACTGGGGTTCCTTTGAAGTCTATGCTGGCTAATTCAGACCTCCCACCTCCTTGCTATAGGCTCAGGTTTGCTGCTGGCTCCCAACCTGGGAGCTACACCCAGAAGGCCAGGGAATTGGCTGCTGTGCCACAAGGGCCAGCTGTGAGACCCTGAGAGAGGCCCTTCCCGCCACGCTTACCCTCATCTGTTCTCGGGGCTGGCAGGGAAGCCAGTGTGAGCGGGGAGGGAGAGGCCGGCTTTCTCACAGATGGCCCAGTCCTCAGCACATAGAGGGCAGCCACTAAATAGCAACAGGGGAGCTGGGAAGAGTAAAGTCCCCGCTGCCAAGCCTGATGATCTGATTTTGAATCCTGGGACTCACATGGTAGAAGACTTTGTGTGTGTGTGTGTGTGTGTGTGTGTGTGTGTGTGTGTGTGTGTGTGTGACATATACATATATACACACAAATAAAATATGCCAAATTTTTCTAAAAAGTAAAGAACCGATTCTGAGGCAGGGGAAGGGCTCCCAGATTTTGATTAAGAAGTCACTGTTCCTGGTGTACTTCCCTAAGTACACCAAGTAACTTCCCCAAGGCCACATGTGTCAGCAAACAACAGCCACTACAAGAACCTGCCAGACTCAAGAGCCGAAGGTCTCAGCCACACTGCACCCTTCTCAACTAACAGATATAAACAGGGAGATTCAAAATACAAGTGGGGCATATGGCCACACCACCATGAACATGCCCGACCTCATAACATGTGTTTTTATGTGTATGTGTGTGTGTGTGTGTGTATACGTACACGAATTAATCATGGGAGAGCAGCCAGGTTGTGCCAACCACTGTACACATTTTAAAATATAAGCCTCACCACACCCTCCCAAAGTAAGACTCATAACCCTTGATTCACAAAGGAGAAATTGGAGTACAGTCAAGTCATGTAGCCAAAGCCATCCTGCCTACAGAGGGATCAGAACTGGAGACCTAATACACCCAGGTGTACCATGTGCCTTGGTGGCCTTTGGACACTGAAATGATCCCTCCCTCCTGCTTCAACTCTCCTTCAGGACTTATCACAGATTAGAAGCTTTTGTTTGAAAGTCCTGAAACTAGCCAAATATTTCCTAGCCTTCCAGGGGAAAGCAGAGCAGCCTGGGAGGAGAATCAAGCCCAGGAAGTAGTAAGGGCCAAGCAGTTGCTAGATAAAGGGGGTGCAGGAGTGAGGGAAGAATGTCACTATCTTGGTGCATTCAGACCGCTTAACTTTGGACAAAGAGGCGGTGAAGAAAGCCCAGGAAGAACTCCCGAGGCCAGCAGAGAAGGCAACAATGAAACACTCCGAGTATTTCGAAATACTGAACTTCCAGGGCTGGAGATAAAGCAGAAGAGCTATGAGCACTGGCCGCTCCTTCCGAGCACCCACAAAGCCAGTCCCAACCCTATGTAACTCCAGTCACACCCTCTTCTGGTCTTCTCGGACACCAGGCATGCATGTGATGCACAGACAGACATGCAGACAAAACACCCATACACACAAAATAATAAAAAAATAAAAGCTTTCAAAGTTACCAGGAGACTTGATGGTAGAGACCAGGGGACCAGCTTCTCCCAATATAGCTTTTATCATTCCTATCCTGCTAGGCAAAAACTGATCTTTAATCTTTAATAAGTTGGGATTTTATTTTAAAAAAAAAAACCTAGAAGGGCGAGGTTAATTATTCACAGGGTTGCAATTTACTTAAGAGTTGAGGGAATGAAGTTTCCTCCCAGCAAGCAGTACCTGAGTCCAGCACGGGTCTCCCTGGGAGTCTGGCTAAAATCCTCGCAGCAGCTTTCCACCTTGCATTTAGCCGCTTCCTGAAGAAGGTTCTAGCACAAATAAGCCTGGCCATCCAGTCACTTCCTCTTGAGAATCCTTGAGGTACCCATCCTCCAAGGATGAAAACGGGTGTGGTGTTGGGGCCAGGAGGGAGGTGTCTGCCAGGAGATGCAACAGAATCGCAAAGCCTTCAACTAAAACACTTGCTTTTGCTAAATGCATCTGTTTAAACCAAAGCAGAAATCGGCTGCTGGAGGGCAGGCTAGCCCTGCCTAGCACTTAGTCCAGTCAATCTTTTTTTTTTGTAAAGTAACTACCCCCGCCCCCGGAAAATCAATCATTCACTTCCTCCAAAGAAATGAAGGACCACACCATTACCGAAAAAAATCCCTAACACCTGGCCAGCGACAGGCTGATGAGGAACTGGAGGCCACCGATGCTGGCAGGCTACTGACTTCCAATGACTTATGTCCTACATTCCGAAGTCTGTCCCCTCCAAGGTGGGTGCCAAGCAGCCAGCTGGGCAAGCTTTCCTGCATCCCAGGGCTCCAGCTCACTTCCACGGTTTATGACCACAAAATACTATGGAGATTTCCACTTCACTTACTTTTCGATGCCTATGGGGGGGGGGCGGAGCTGGGAGAGGCAACCGTGCAGCAGGATAACTTTGTCCCCCCCTGATTCAGCACCCCCAAAGAGGGCATTTTTCTTAATTAGGAACAAGGCCTCCAGTTGAAGTGGCCACCAATTCCACTCCCTAAACAATTTTGTCTCAAACGAAATTTGCCAAGAAGCTGGGAAATCTACACCACAGTCAAAGAAACTCTTTTCATCCATATTTCGGGCACCAGCACATTCCACCAGCTAGAGCCCGGGGGACAAAGCTTACATGGACAAAGCTCAGGCTATGATCTCTGCTGGAGTTCACCGGCCCAATCCAGACTTCTCTCCACACCTGACTCCCTCTTCTGCTCCTACTGCTACGTGCCACCAAGGGACAGGGACAACAGCCCGGGTAGGATTTGTACAGCGGCAATTTTGCACGTAGCCCACAAGCGTGAGGAGCCTGTGTGTGTGTGGGGGGGTAATATCTCTTATATGGTCTTGGTACAACTGCCCAAGAGGTGGGCCAACCTGATTTCTTCCTTCTCTAGCCCCCAAGCTTCTAGAAACCTCTCTAATTTTTCAATGTCAGAAGAAGGGGGCCAGAGGTGCCCCATTTGATCAGCTTGCCCTTCATACAGAGTTCAAGTCTCCCAAGCGAATGCTCCTAAATGTTTTTTCAAAGCTGCCCAGACAGCCACACAATTACATAAAGACAAAAGGGGCCAAGTTCAGGAATCCATGATTTCAGGGCTTTTCGTGTGTGTGCGTGCGTGTGCCTGTGTGTGTGTACGTGCGCGCGTGCGTGTGCGTGTTGGGGAGATAAGCAAAGTTGTACAGGCAACAGAGCTTAAGGGAGAAGGGGCTTTTTTTCCAGCATAAAACTTGATGGTGGTCGGTATTGGGTTACATGAAAGTGGGTGAAAGACTTAAAGAGATGTGTCCACAGAGCCAGCATTGAAGACGAAGATTGGGGAGGCAGAGAGGTTCAACATCCAGGCTGCTGCCCTAGGAGCAAGTCTAGAAATCAGGCTCTATCTTCCCCACTCCCAAGCTCAAGGTTGGCGCCATACAGCAAGGCAGGTTTATCCAAGAAGAAGAAAAAAAAAAGCCCTTTCTCCCCCGACCCCAAGTCACCCCAGCAAGGTCCCACTCTTGCCAGGAGATTGCCGACTCACACTTTCAAGTGCGTCGCTCTTTCTCTGCCGAAGCACAGATTCCCCCGAACCGCACAGACAACCCGCGGCGCGCGCCTTCCCAGTCCTTCCACTCTGGTGGACATGCGAGTTAGAGGCCCAGCCGGAGCGCACGAGGGCCAAGAAGGGGCCGGCCTCAGGCGGCGAGGAACGTGGAGAAAATGCCGGTCCTGGGGACCGAGGACTGGGACTTTGTAGGCCAGTTGAACTGACACCCTCATCTTGCCCGCAAAGACCCAGCTCTCAGTTCCCGTCCGCCTTGGAGTTCGGGGTGCCGTGCGCCCCTGATGGACTGTCCAGGGCTGAGTCCCGCCGCTCGTTCTTGGCACCGCGGAGGCTCGAGGACCGTTCCGCAAAGAAGCCATCTGCCCCGCCCGGCCTCGGCCGATGGGTTCCAAAACCAGCCCTCGAAGGGTTACACGACGCGCAGTGCACGCAGGCCGAAAAACAGTGCTGGGGACGCGGGAGATGTGCGCCCCCGGCCCCGTATCCACCCGAGCGCGACGGCTGCACGCTGAGAAACTTCCCAGCGCCCGCACGCCGTGCCCGCGAGGCCCAAGGGCGCACCGCCCGGTTACCTGTGCCCAACCCGGCGAAGTGGGACCGAACCGCGGCGCCTCGGAACCCAAGCCACTTCTTCCCGCACGGCGGCCGCAGCCCGGCCCGCGCACCCCATGTTCCCGTAGCTCGGCGCGCTCCTGGCCGAGAATCCGCGGCCTCTCTAGACCTGCTCCCGGACCTGGGGACCGCCGCGGGTCCCCCGCCGCACAAGGGAGGACGTGTGCGCTGCAGCAGGGCCCCTCGAAAGTTGCGGGGTTTCTCTCGTTTGCTCTCTCGGCACGACCTGGCTCCACGTGCTGGTGACATATCAGGAAGGCAACGCGCTTCGTGGCTCCCAGAGGACCTACAAGACCAGCGTCCGCCCAGCACAACCTCCTCGAGCCCAGCGGACCGCGCTCCGCCCCAGCCCGCCCTCCGCCCGCCCCTCGCCGGCACCGCCCCCGGCCGAGACCGCCTGCTCCGGTTAGCAGCCCAGGCGGGAGACCCTGCGGGAAGTGGGGTGGGGAAGTACCCCTCCAGAGTCGCCCCGGACTGAGGATCTGGACGCTAGATGCCCGACTCGACAGTCTCGAGTGCCTTCCACCCAGTCACACAGCCCTTACCCACCCCCCGAGCCCCAGTAATTTTCCCTTTTCTTCCTCTGGCCGGTCCGATCCGCTGCCGGCGCTTCCTCCCGCGAAGACCGGCGCCGGGAGCCCCCTGCCGGCCGCCATGCTCTCGGGCCGCGCCCCCGCCGCGGTGCAGCGCCCTGCAGTGGGCCTCAGCCTCCTCACCCGCAACCTAGGCAGGGACAGCCTTTGAGAGGCTTCGTGGCAAACCCAGGAGATGATTCATTTAAAGTACCCGGCGTACTTCCCGGGGAGAGAACCTCTTCAAAAGCTGAGTTCCTTTAAGGGTGAGACAGAGAAGCTGCGATACAGATAGGTTACCTGTTTCCCTGTCTCCTCCCTCTCTGCCCTCGCGCGAGTGCGTTCATTATCCGGGCCCCGTGTGGACCATCTGTAGGCTTCTGTCAAAACAAATCGGCCGAGGATTGATTCCAGGGGTCATAGAGAAGAAGCCAAATAACCACCGAGATTGAGTTCCCTAACATCTTCAGGTGGAGGCTTGGAGTCATTTAACTTTAATATCGTGATACTTCTGCTCTGGATATTGGCTCTACTACCCAAAGCACGCTTTAAATCTTGCGGCGGGGCTGAGCGTTTTCTCTGCATCTGGCACCGAGATTCCTGATCTCCCTATTCCCGGTTAGAACAGACAAATGCTCAGGGACAGTACCCAAAGGACAACAGCTCTGGAAGGGCTGGACGGCAGAAGGCACCGTGTCCTAAATGGGAAGGGCTCAGGCTTCAGGCTTCTGTAATCCCCATTATTTCGGAGCCTGGATGAGAGGGGCAGAAAGGAGGATACCCTGGCATGGCTGCCTATGCTGCCTGAGGTGGAGGCACCTGCGTTCTCCTCCCTTGTATTATTGCTCTCTGACAAACCCTACCGGGATCTGTGAGACTCGGGAGCCTAGAGAAGCCAGTGTTCTGGCGGGATGAAAGGGCAGGGATGTAATGGGTTTACCCAAGCACTGATTCCGGAGAAGCCCTCCAGAGATTAAGATTTGCAACTTGGGCCTGAAATCCCCTTGCTACCCCCTGACCACATCAAAGGACATGGCTGTGGGAGGACGCCTAATCCCATCAATGGAATCAAAGCTAAACAAGAAAGGAGATTCTGCAAATTTGGGGTAGCCACCGGCAGGATGCAAGACCACAGCACACGAGAGAAAGGCAGTTACCCGGGCTCTGGTCTTCTCATTACGTTGCAGGCACCTCCTCTCCACCGCCAGCCAGTCAATAAACGGACAAGGCAGGTCCGTTACTTCTTAAGGTGACCCTATAGGAAAGCTGAGCACAGAAACTCATCACACATCTCACAGGCGGTGTGACTGGTCCTGTCTCTAGGGACAGAAAGGGACCCAGACAAGGTAGGGACTCCCCCAAGATCACAGTCTACCGGTTCCAGCTTTGCAAGGGCTCCAGCTGCCCCCTGCACCTCCCACCAGCAGATGGTCACATGAGAGATGGTGTTAGGTAACTAAAACAGCAGTAAACAGTTTTGAAATCTAATTGTTTTAAGGATTGGTATCACCTGGTGTCCAGAGAGAACAAAGAGCTACAAAGAACCTGTGACCAAGGACAGCATGAGGCTCTCCCCGCCACACACACTCCATATTTAGCAATTTGCTTCGATTCTCATCTGCTCATCTGCTGGCCCAGATAGTTGTATGAGGGAGAAACCCCCAAAGCCAGGAATACTCTTCACAGCAGGAAAGCTCACTCGGGATTTTTTTTTTTTTAATCAACGCGTGGAAGTGTTTCAATTCCCCACTGCCCACGTAGACTTCTACGGTGTAATTTCCTCGCGGTGGGCCTGTTTCCTCACTGGCAGGTTGAGAAACATTTTCCTCTGTGACTTTCCCCAGCTTGATTAGATCCAGCGGCAGGAAGGGAAGGATCATTGGTGACCTCGTCCACACAGTATTGCTGCTGACCTGGGAGTCTCTGAATAACGTTCTATGAGCAGAGTAGGTGTTTGGGAGATTCTGGAATCCTTGGAAGGCCAAGCCTTTGGCTAGAGTTCTACAAGTCTCTTTTTTGCTCTTGCCATTTAAGACAGGTTTCGTTTTGTTTTAATGGTACAGGGAATGGAACCGAGGGTATCATGGCAGACAAGTACCCTAGTCGTGAGCTATATCTTTGTCCCTTAAAACAGGTTTTTTTAAAAATTTTTTTGAGATGGGGTCTTAGTAAATTGCATAGATTTGGCCTTGAATATTTTTCTGTGGCCCAGGCAGCCTTGAACATTTGATCTTTCTGCTTTAGCTTGCTGAGTAATTGGGACTATGAGATTGTGCCACCAGGCCTGGTTTGATTCTTGTCTTTATTACCCTCACCCTTTGTGTGTGTCTTTGTGTGTGTGTGTGTGTGTGTGTGTGTGTGTGTGTGAGTGAGTATTGTGTATATGGTTTGTAGGTCACTGTGACCTATTACCTTTTAGGAAGGATATGCAACTATCCACGAAATGATCCTCTATCCATGCCACCTGGTCCAAAGTCCACATCTAACCATCTATGGGGGATGGTCTTTACCTCTGTCCACGCCTGCTTCCTACCTTTCTGGACCTCTGGGAAATGCAACCTCCGCCAGCGTGTCTGTGTCTCTTCCTTGGCTAATGTGACTGATTCTGGTGATTTTGGTAACTACCTGGATTTCCCATTGAGCAGAGGTGTCTATCAGACAAGTCCAGCGCCTGCTTGGCCCACAACTAGCAAAGACATGGATGCCAGAGCTGTATCAAGAGCTTTTCTGAGAAGTCTCCTGCTTCTCCTGCAGAGGGCTAAATCTGGGAACTGGAGGCAAAACCCAGGTAGTAGAGTGCTTGTCAAACATGTCCAAAGCTCTGGGATTGATCCCCAACCTCACATAAAACCAGGTGATGCCGCTATATGCCTATAATTCCAGCACTTGAGAGGTGCGAATAGGAGGGTCCTGAGTTCTAGGTCATCCTCAGATTGAAGGCTAGCCTGGAATACATGAGTCTCTGATTTGAAAAATAAACCACAAAAGACTTTGGGTAGCCTGAAACAAATCACTTCTCTTGTCAATCCTGAGGCTTTGAAACGGCCCAGTTGGCTGGTGGATTTAGGTTAGCTTTTGTCCCCAACGATGGGCTTGGACCTTCAGAGTATGGTACTATAAACACCGATAGAGAATAAGTATTTATATCTTTATCCAAAACTATCTTTGTCCTGGAGTTTGTGGGAACTGTGGGAAGGGGGAAGAAAAGTACCTCTGCCCGCTGATGCAAACCCTGGATCATCGTATCTGAGTTTCTAAGGACAGGGTGAAGATAAGCGTGGTGACACGCCTGCAGCTGGGCACTGGAAGGATTGGGGGGAAAATCCCACTAATTGGCAGGAACTTGAACAATACATCTATTTTAAAGAAGGCAAATGAGCCAGACCATGGAGGTGCACTTCTTTAATCCAGCACTCCCGAGGCAGAGGCAGGTGAGTCTCTATGAGTCGGAGGCCAGCCTGGTCTACAAAAAGAGTTCCAGGACAGCCAGGACTGTTACACAGAGAAATCCCGTCTCGAGAAACCAAAAATAAGTAAAATAAAATAAGGTAGGCCAACAGATGCAAAGGAAGCCGACTAGCACTTGGGAGAAGGCACGGGCATGAGAGGCAAGCTAGAGGGAGGCCTGAGCAGAGAAAATGGCTACTTGTGTTTATGTGGTGGTGACCCAGAGGGGATATATGGGAGAGGCTATGTCAACATCTGCTAAAAGTCTCTGAACAGCCAGGGACCCCTTAGAGCTCATTAACACACTCACCTGATTTGGATAGTTTGGAAACCTGTATTTCTTTGTACAATAAAAGATTTGAGACTGTCTCTCTGGGGTAGGCTACTGGATTAAAACTCACAGCAGGAGGCATAAAAGATACAGTTGCAAAATTCTGCCTTTTAGTCAAATAGTATTCTCTCACAGGAAGAAAGAGGGCTAGCCGTATATTGTATTGCTTAAAATCTCCTGGAGATTAAGTTGCCCACAAACAAACTATCAGTGGCTGCATTGTGGCTGTCAAGCTGCAGAACTAACACTGTGTGGTTTGTTTCAGACCCTGGGTATATCAGAGGAAGGACTGACTGGATCAGGGGACTGTGGAGGGAGGGAGAGTAGGGCTTGCAGCTCTAGTCCTGCCATCATGGAGGATTTTGACTGGATTGGTGTGGGGCGTGGGGGTGTCAAATAGTTCTTACCATGGGCTTACAATGGTTAGACCGACTGCTACAGAGGGCAGTCATTAAGAGGTTGTGGTTGCTTGAGGTCCCTTGCTTGGCCCTAGCTCTAAGGTGAGAACTAAGAATCTCAGGCCACAAGGCATTTGGAAAAGACCTCTTCCTTTTCTACTTTAACAGAGTAGCCCAGGCTGATCTCAAACTTCCTAGGTAGTTAAGGATGACCCTGAACTTGGGATCTTCCTTCCCTCCTTCCTTCCCTCCTTCCTTCCTTCCCTCCCTCCTTCCTTCCTTCGTTCTTTCCTTCCTTCCTTCCTTCCTTCCTTCCTTCCTTCCTTCCTTCCTTCCTTCCTTCCATCCATCCTTCTTTTCTTCCTTCCTTCACTTCCCCAGGGTTGTAATTACAGGCCTACAACATCATGCTGGGTTTATGGCGTGCTAGGGATCAAATCTAGGGCTTTGCGCTTGCTGTATGCAAGGACTCTACCAACTGAGTCCCATTCCTGGCCTTGGGAAGCATTTATCAGCTTTAGAATTTAGCAGCTGAGGGAGAGGCAACCCGGAGACTGTCAGGGGTTCATGGAGGTCATGCCTTAAACTCAGCACAGCTGTTCTGCCCTGGCCTGCTAAGCTTCCCGAACCAGTCTGGACACAGCTAGCTTACAGGGTAAATTCTCTTCCTAACTGAGAATCTGTCTTGCTTTAGCTCTCCTCTGACCTCACAGACCTTGGTCTGGGATCCACGCTTGACCCCTGCCTCTGACCTTTGGGGAGGTGCATGCTTCCCCAGTAACGGTATGTTGATCTTTTCTGGACCTTGTACCTCTTTGATTTGTCTCATCCCCACCCCTGTGGGGTCAGAATTCTCTGTTGCAGTTACTGCAGAAAAGCTTGGTACAGTCTAGGAGTGCCTTCTCACCAGGAATCCAGAGGGAGGGACAGGAGTAAAAGCTACACTGGAGAGTGTAGGACTTTCCCCCACCCTATCCCTGATGTCTAGGCTGTCTGTCTATGGCATTGTCAGAAACAAAGCCATTTTGGGTTTAGTAACAATTTCATGATGACATTGACAGCTTCCAAAGCCAAGTGTTTCTTTTTCACTCACTAGGACCTTATGCTAAATATCTAATAGCCTCAGTTCATCCCATAGTCAACTAAGCAACAAGACCGAGGGAATGCTTTTAGTTGGGGAGGAATGAAAGGGAGGGGCAGAGGAAGGAACAGGAGATGAAATAAGCTTTTAGTTGGGAAGGAACGGGAAGGAAGGAGGAGGGAGAAGCCACATTAACAGAAGTCTGGGATTGAAATGAAGAGCTGGCGTTCTGTTGGTGAAACTGGAGTGGTATGCTCAATGCTAAGAGTTACAGTTAAAAAGTTTGGTTCAGGCAAAGTAACCCATGTCTATAATCCCAGCACTTGGGAGGCAGAGGTGGCATATAGTCTGAGGCCAGCCTGGTCTACACAGGGAGTTCCAGGCTAGTTAGAGCTACATCACTGTCTCCAAAACAAAACCAAAACAAACAACAATGAAAAATAGCTACCGGTTAGCATAGTTTCAAAGAGAGAAGCTAGCAGATTGTGGCGGCTCACCTGAGTAATCCTAGCACACTACACAGGAGACCCTGTCCTAAAACAACAGAGTGGGACCAGAAATCTGAAGCCCTGGATGTCCTGTCAGATGAGATCAGACTTTATCTTACAGATGACTTAGGAGTGCCACAAATACCTTGGGAGTACCACAACTATCTGGGGCCAGGTACAGAAGAAGGTCAAGGTGCCCAGGGACGATGATGCAGTTGACTGGGCAGAGAACAAAGAGGCGACACGCACGCTGTAGGCAACGAACGCTCAGAATGAAGGCAAGCCTCCCACTGCACCATCCGGACCGGAGCTGAAGGATACTGTGCCGGCCTCGGTAAAGAGTTCAGAGTTGGGTGCTCTGACAGCGCACGGGTAAAGGAGGGCCTGGAAGACTCGTGAACAAGAAAAAAAAAATAGAAGTTGGGAGAGCGAAACTGAAGTGAAACTACAGGAGTACCAACAAGGTTTCGTCTCCAAACGCAGGCACGGACGGGGTTCGAACCCGCGATCTTCGGTTTACGAGACCGACGCCTTACCACTTGGCCACCGCGCCTGACAGCCGAGCTAGCAGTGGAAGCTCTCAGTGGAGGGGAGGTAGTGCGGGCGGGGAGGTAGCTAAGCCCCGCCCTCTCTCCAAGCTCCGCCCCTGCTCAAAGCCCGCCCACCGAACGGTAGTGACTGACGCTCTCCCGGCCTCCTTCCGCCCGGCTTTACTGCGGCGCACGGTAAAGCCTCGGTTACCGCGGAACCCTCCGCTGCCCACTCAGCACGGGACTCACACTGGATCCGCCTCACTGAGCCGGAAAAGGCCGCAGAGATGTGCGTGAAACCCGATTTGAGCGTGAACGTCTCTGCGTCCCGAGAGCGAGGACCAGCCTGCGGGCCGTGGGGACAGTACGCGGCGCGGAGGCCGGGGGATTAACGGAGGCCAAGCGGGGGAGCCTACTGAGATGGGGGTGAGGGGGAGAAGGACACCAGGGGGAGACCGGGATTGGGAAACAAACGGACTTAAAAAAAATTTGGTGAGGCTTTGTTCAAGTCTATGAAAGGAACTGGTGAGGGTTTGGGGGTGAGTGCTTATACCACTGTCGACTTCTTTTATTGGTCATTTATTTTGTAGATAGAGACTCGCGTAGCCCAAGCCGACTTCAAACACTCTGTAACCGAGGGTGACAAGGAACTAAGGACCCTTATTCCTCCATCTCTCAGGGGTTGGGATTTCAGGCGTGGGCGACCATGCCCGTTTTACCGGGTGCTGGGGATCGAACCCTGGGTTTCGTGTGTGCTAACCTAGCTCCTAACGACTGAGCTACATCCCTAGTCCCTGGGTTTATTAAAATATTTAAAAATTAGTTTAAATTTTTCTAAGGAAATTAGGTCCCTGGATCCCATGGTCACCGTGTCTGTTCCAAGAGGGAGGAGAGGGCGGCCATGCAGGGGACCAGGCCCTTCTCTGGGTGTAGGGCTGCGATGCTCGCAGGGCAGTCGAAAGCCCCAGTTACCAGCCTTCTTAAGAGCACACCTGCAGCAGCACAGGAGAGCCTGACGCAGGAAATGCCTCCCGGAGGGCTCGTACTATTGCCTGCGCTGCTATACCCAGTAAGTTCACCCAGTTCACCCTTATTTATGGGCACAACTTTTTAAAAAGCATAAAACTGGGGAGATTTGTAAGACCTAAGGATATCTTTATTGATGTATAGGTGCTAAAAACACAGTTATCATAACTATGTTAAGTTTACTTACAGTGTTAACTGGACATTTGTACCTTGTACAACATAGCGCTACAAATTTTTTTGCGTTTTTGTTTTGGACTGAACCCCGAATCTCTTGGATGTAGACGAGTGCTCTGCTCTGACACTGACGTTTATCCCCTGCTCCCCATCTCTCTCTGTCTTAAGAAGCTTTTTTAGATTTATTTTTTTAGATTTATTTGCATGCATGTATGCACGCGCGCCAAGTGTAAGTGTAAGCCTTGCAGAGGTCAAGAAAGGGCATGGGATTCCCTGGAACCAGCTATGGATGGTTGTGAGCCAACATGTGAGTACGTGCTAGGGAAAGGACCCGGCTCCTCTCCATGAGCAATAAGTGCTCTTAACCACTGAATCATCTCTGCAGCTCTTTTTACTTTATAATATTTTGAGACTGGATCTTGCTGAGTTGCCCGAGCTAACACTCCCTGGCCCCAGGGCTTTGAACTGCCTCTGGAGCCCAGCAGTCTGGGGAACTGGTGATCCAGGCTGCCCACCAGGCAGGGTGCACTGCTTCGTTGCAGAACGGAAACCCTGTCCATTAGACACCATTCCCTTCTCCCTAGGCCCCTGACAGCCATCTTTCTTTTCTGCTCCTAAGATGCTGGCAATTTTAGATATGTCACACAAGAAGAATGATACATATAGCATCTCTCTGATGGGGACTGGCTTACTTCAGTCAGCTCCTCAGCTTTCCTGGTGTACCTTCCAAAAGGATGTCCTGGCTTTGTAAGACTGAGCCTTAGTCTCAAGTAGGCATATGCCACATTCTCTTTATCTTTCATTGCTTAGTGGACCTTTTGGTTTTTCCCTTTAAAGACTGGGTTCCTCTGTGTAACAGCCCTGGATGTCCTGGAACTCACTTTGTAGACCAGGCTGGTCTTGAACTCACAGAGACCCTTCTGCTTCTGCCGCCCCGAGTGCCAGGATTAAAGCATGCACGGCCCCCGCTGTGCGCTTGCCACTGCCCACCGCCACTGCCAGGCTGTATGGTGGACCTTTTTGGTCATCAGCAGCACTGGAGCGGGAAGTGGGCAAGCTGACTTGAGATGCTGTGTCAGTTCTTTTGGCTACACGCTCAAAGCAGCACTGTAGGTTATGTAGGAGTTTTTAAATTTTGTTTTGTTTGTTTGGATTCAGGGTCTCTCTTTGTCGCCCTGGTTGGCCTGGAACTCTTGATTTGTAGGCAAGAGTGGTCTTGAACTTGCTAAGGTCTGCCTTCCTCTGCCTCTCAAACGCTGGGACTAAAGGCATGCTTGGCTTGTTTTTAAAGGAATCTGCAGTTTCCCTAATGGCTCCACCATTTGAGATTCCCGCCACCATACACAAGGTTCTGATTTCTCCACCTCCTCGCCAGCACTTGCTACTCTATCACTGTATTGCTTGGAGAGTGGCTCTCCTCACAGGTGCGCCATGCTGATGTGATGTCATTTCCTGGGCTTGCTGGCCGTTTGTGTGTCTTTGGAGAAATGCCCACCCAAGTCCTTTGTAAATTGGGCTATTTGTTCTTTTTGTTTCTGGGTTATAGTTGAAAACATCTCTTCTGGATATTAGGCCCCTCTGAACCGGTGCTGAGTTTATTTTTGTGTATGAAGGGAGGATCCAGCCCAGCTAGCCTTCAAGGAATCCAGCAGTAAGGTAAGCCAGACACAGCCAGCAGAGGGCCTGTCAGCTGAACTCGGACTTGGAAAATTTAAACCATTCTCACTGCAAAGCACAGGGGTGATAGAGGTGCACTGAGGGGAGGTCACATACAGCCCTCGTGTCTAGTCTCGGTTTGAGGCCGGTGGTTACTGCATGGAGGAGATAAGACTGTAGAGGTGCTGAGTACATACGATAAGAGCATGGTCAGCATCCCTACTGCCACCATTTAATCTGTTTCTTCATCCATAAAATAGGCGTTAGCTATTAACCCTGGTCCTGAATGAATTAAAAATAGAACAAGCAGCTGGGCACGCATATGACTGCAATCTGAGCACTCTAGAGGTGGAGGCAAGGGGATCAGAAATTCAAGACCAGCAAGGGCTATTTGAGACTCTCAAAAAATGGACACAGACTAGAGATGGTTCAGTGTGGAAAGGCATCTGATGCCAAGCCTGACGACCTGAGTTCATGGTGTGGAGAGAACCAACTCCTGCAAGTTCTTCTCTGGCCTCCACACACTACAGGGCACGCGCACGCTCACGCATGGGCACACCAATAAAAATGCAATCTAAAAGGCTGCTTCATTTTCCACTGTTCAGGTTGGTTCCCGACAGTGGGAAAGGCCAACCTGACCCCTTTTCCTTTAGTACTACAGCAGCCTGACACCTTTCCCGTTGATCAAATTCCCAGACACCACACAGCTCAAAATAAGTCT
This sequence comes from Myodes glareolus, assembly GCF_982192425.1. Taxonomy (NCBI): domain Eukaryota; kingdom Metazoa; phylum Chordata; class Mammalia; order Rodentia; family Cricetidae; genus Myodes; species Myodes glareolus. The sequence continues at coordinate 43,545,002 of NC_142034.1, forward strand.
GCTAATACTGGGGCAGGGACAGGGTGCAATTTGCAACCTTTCAGAGATTTGGTAACCACACTTTCAGACATCTTAGATTGCCTTCCACACTGTGGCTAGTATAGTTTAGTCTCTCCCTGACTTTTCTACTTAATGGTATGGTGTTTGTTCTCCTTGCTACCATTTTTTTTTTTTAAGAAAGAAAGGGAAAAAAAGAAAAAGAAAGGAAAAGAAAGAAAAAGAGAGAAAGAGGGTCTATGAAGCCCACACTGGCCTAGAACTTCTGATTCTCCTGCCTGCTTCAGCCCCCAGTACCAGGATCACAGGTGTGTGCCACCATTCCTGTCTTGGTGTGCATTTATCAACATACTTCAAGGGGGAAAGAAGGGCTCCCAGGAGAACCAGAATCAAGAGATTAATGGACTTCCTCGGGAGACCCAGAGAAGGCAGAATCCTCTGCAAGTATCACCCCCAGCCGCTGCAGGCTATGGGAGTCTTTACCTGAATGTGACCCTGCAGTGGCAGACAGTGAGGGCTGCCTATGGGGCTTCTGGGCAGAAAGAACTCAGCTTGGCTGACATCAGGAGCCAGTCCTGCTCAGGTGGGTTCCTCTAGGGAAAGGCACAAGGGAAGATGGGAAAGCCTGCCGAGCATGCACCTGTTGGCATGCTCCTGAGCCACTGTTTCAAACTCCAAACAGCCGACTATTTTTCCCAGGTCTGTGGACTGACCAGACGGCTCTCCTTTGGGTCATCGTATTCTCCAAGGCACAGCATCACCCTGTAGCCTGTACTGTGTAAGTGGGCTCAGAGTTTGTGCTGCTGCACTCTTAAGTGCCATGCTAGTGTCAGGGTGTGAGTTCAAGGCCCAAGAACCCCTGTAAAGCCAGCCTGAGTAGTGTTTGTAATCCCATGCTGCTACAGTGAGACAGGAGACAGAGGAGACGCCTGGAAGCTTTGTGGGCATGGTGTGTGCAGGAGCTAACAGAGGAACTTCTCAAACATGGTAGAAGACGAGGGCCAATACCCACGGTTGCTGACCTCCAGACATGCACTGTGGTATGTCTACTTGCACTATCCACATGTAAGAACATACACATAGACACATACAAACACACCAGGAAGAAACCTCCAATACTTCAAAACTTTTATTTATTGGGGAGGGTTGGGATAGGGACTCTCTTTGTAGCTTTGATTGGCCTTAAACTCATTTTGTAGACTCGGTGGGCCTTGAACTCAAAGATTGGCTTGCCTCTGCCTCCTTGTGCTGGAATTAAAGTCATGTACCACCATGCCTGACTTAAAAAAAAAATTTAAACACAGAAGTCATGCTTACAGTGACACCGAAGGTAACTCATAAACCTGGAACTTGGAACAAGAACCAGGGCTGATCAGGGTGGAAAGGGAAGTCACAGTACCCCACTACCAGTCGCCTGGTAACTGCCAAGCAGCACAAGCCAAATGCTGACTCTGGAGTTACTGGGCCTAGGCCTAGTTTACCCAGGAAATATGGCCAACTGCTGACCCCATTGCCCACCCAGGCAGTTAGGCTGGGTTGTAGTGGGGCCTCTATCCTTCCCAGACCTGTCCTGTTCTTCCTGAGTGAGCCCCAGGTGCATTTTTTGCCAGGTCCCCACTCTTGCTCTTGGGTACCTACCCCTCCTGCCACACCATCTGTACAGCCATTAGGGAGACGTGCCCCAGCTTTAGGGCTCCACGTGTGCTCTGCCTTCTTGATGCCTCTCCAGGACAGCAGTCCCTCCCTCACTTGAGCAAGTCCAGTCCTGCTCCGTGATGATCCTCCTTATCAGCAGAGCCGGAATTCTGGGTGACTGGCAAGCTGGGTCCCTGGACTGGCTCCATGTCCTCATCTGTCGTGAGCCAGCGCTTCAACTCTACCTGGCCCACAGTGAGCCCCATGGACCCAGCTTCTGTGAGTTCTGTGCTGTAGATAAAGCAAACATGGACTGACAAAATATTTATCACAGGGCTGGAAAGATGGCTTCATGGTTGAGAACACTGACTGCTCTTGCGAGGACCTGAGTTCAGTTCCCAGCACTCATGTGATAGTTCACAACCATTTGTTTCAGGAGATCTGACACCCTTTCCTGGACTCAGGAAGGCACACACATAATATTTTAAAAAAATTTTATTCTTAATTACATTTATATGTATGTGGATATGTGCATGCCACAGACACCCCATTTCTTGTGAGCTGCCTGATGTGAGCTCTGGGAATTGAACCCAAGTCCTCTAAGAGTAGCCAGTGCTCTTAACTGCTGAACCACCTCTCCAGCCTAACTGTATATGTATGTATACATACATACATGCATACATACATGCATACATACAATCTCCTTTTTCTGGGACTGGGTAGAGTCTATAATCCCAGAACTTAGAAGAAGGATCTCTGCAGGTTGAGAGCAAGCTGGCTGACCTATCTGCTTGAAGCCAGCCAGGGCTATGCAGACCCTGTCTCAACAAAACAAAACCCCTCCATCTGTACAGAGCACACATAGATGCTTCCTTGTCATCCCCTAAACATAACACCATTTATACAGTATCTACTTTCTATTATTAAAAGTAATCTGGGGCTGGAGATAGCTCAGCAGTTAAGAGTACTTGCTGTTGTTCTTGCAGAGGACCCAGGTTTGGTTCCCAGCACCAACTTGGTGGCTCACAATCATCCACAGACACAAACAAGGTACACATATATAAATGCAGGCCAAACACTCATATGCATAAATAAATCTTTAAAAAGTAACCTAGGGCCAATGAGAAATCTCAAGCTGGTAGAGGCACTTACCAGTAAGTCTGACAACCTGAGTTTGATTCCCAGGACCCATGTGGTAGAGGGATCCAACTTAAACAAGTTCTTATCTAACACCTACACACTCACCATGGCACACCCTCCCCCAAATAAATCCAAGAACTGTGAAGGAAACTAATCCGGAGAGGCCTTAGAGTGTATGGGAGGACATGGTGGGCTACAGGCAGTACTCCACCATTTCACAGAAGGGACATGAGTACCTGCAGGCGTGGGTATCTGCTGGGGGCTGGAGCCTTTCAGTGTAGGGACAGGGGCTGGGTCAAAGCAGAATGATGCCTCTCCTTACTGCGCCATGGTCTAGAATGGGCTAACAAGCAAGCTGGAGTAGAAGCAGAACAGAAAGATGGAAAAATAAGGGACACAAAAGGGAAAAGGTTCCTTATCCCCTTATCTAGTTTGTATTTCTTATTGTCAGTGTGGAAAAAAAAAACCGACAAATAAGATTGTGGCAGAGAAGTCCCTTCTCCAATAGGTGATCTAGAGATGGGCCTCCAGCTTGCAGTGTGGTCTGCAAGCCTTATCAGCATGCCCCTGCTTAACCTGAGCAATGTGCACATAAACCACTATACCGTTTCATTTGCCAACAGAACTTTGAAGATGAGAAACAGTAAACCAGTCTGCATATTTTTTTCTTTTTGTAAACTTTTTGTCTGGAGTGGATGTGGTGGTGCACACCTTAAATCCCAGCACTATCAAGCCAGAGGTCAGCCTGGTCTACCTATGAGCTCCAAGTCAGCCAGAGATACACATGGAGAACTTGTCTCAAAACAAAAACTGGTAGTTTGAGAGTCCCACTGTGTAGACCATGCTGCCTGTGAACTCCTAAGAGATCCGCCTGCCTCTGCCTCCCAATTGCTAAGATTAAAGATGTGCCACCATGCCCAGCCTACACTTAAATTTTAAACACTGAGCCTACTTTCTAAGTTATACTCTTTGACCACTGTAATTTCAAAAGCCACAAAATGACATATATAGCTACAATGTTAAGATCCTTGAGGCCCTCCTGCCCATTCTCTCAATATCCAGGCTGTTTCAAACATGTTAAGACCTCTGATTGCCATCTCTATTTAATAAACCCAGCTGTTTCATATGGACTTATCCTGAAATTATTTTCTGTCCAGCAGTCAAGATGCTGGTTCCACCTGAGTGGAGGTCCAGAGGCAGCAAACTCATGCTCCAGGGGCCAGGATCAGGCTGCCCAGCTGGTCACATGGGAGGACCTGGTGATCCAAGGGTAGGCCCATCTCCACCTGCTGAGCTTCCTCCCATGCCTTCCAGTACTGTAGCAGAGACAATGATGCCTTCAATGGGGGCTGTGAGTGGTAGCTTCCAGAGACAATGTACCTGTGAACTGAACATGGCCTTATTTGGGTCCATAGAGGCATAATAGAGTTCCAATAGCTCAAATCTAGTCAAGTTAACTTCATTGGGTTATCCTATATATTTGTCAGTGTGGAGGCCCCAGGTAATAAGACCACACTGAGGAGAGAAGAGGTGCAGAACCTCCAAGTCTGCACTTGACAGTCGTCCTGTGGGTCCAGCAGGCAGGTAAACTTGTCACCTGTCCACCCCAGAACTCCCACAGCACAGGTCTGCGTGGGGAGGCTATATGGGCCAAGATACCCGGCCTGGTGACCAGTGAGCTCTTCTAGCCTGACATTTCAAAAGGGGAGAAATCTTGGGTCCTGGAGCACACAACCCTAAGCTGCCACGGTGATCCATGGCATAGCAGAACTCATCTTAGGCCAGGGAAAGCAATTGAAGTAGGGGCACCTGAGCTTGGTCAAAGTGGGTGACGGGAGGGGCATGACCCAGGGACACCGTGAGCCCTGGAAAGCCTCACTGAGAGAGCACACTGCTGCAGGAGGACAGTTTTCAATCATAGTCCTGAGGCTGGAACTGGCTGGGTGGTGGGATTAACATGGGAGCTTGTGAGCCACATCTCTAGGAGAAGCAGGCCAGGGCCGACTGCAGCCAGACCCTGCTCTGCTCTTCCTCTAGGGGGCAACACTAACCACCTCAGTTATTACACACCATAAAGAGACTTTTTCCTAAGAGAAATGTCACCCTGAAGCCAGAACACAAGCCTGCCTTTCTCCCTCCACCTCCTCCACCCCCCCCCCACTTCATGTTCCCCCACAGAAATTCATTCAAGTCAGGAACAAAAAGCCAACTATTTATTTACACTGTGGTCTGTACATTACAGTTCCTTGGAAGGTGCCTGCGCTGAGAGCCTGTTTCAGGACAGAACAGGCTGGAGGCAAACAGTTCAGGGCCTGGGATTCGCCCCTCCCCCTCCCTGGGGTCTAAAGTGGAAGTTCCTTTCCAACCCCAAAGCTAAGGCCATTTGCAATTACTGGCTTCTGGGGCAAAGCCCCAGAAGGAATTCCTGGAGAATCAGAACCTATCGTTGGTAGCCTCTTCCACCTGGGCCCCGGCAGGCCCAGCCCCAGAACGTGAAGAGCTGAAATTGGGAGCCAGCAGGCTGTGTGTCCTCAGCACACACCTTCTGTCCTGTCCAGGTCCTGACATCAGTCTGGTGAGTAATGGCACTCTGGTCTGAGCACCAGCAGACAAGGAAGGGCTGGACAGGTGATAATAGTAGGCAGGGACAGTAGCAAATGACTTCCTTCAGCACACACGGGGGGGGGGGGGGGGGAGGAGAGACACCAGACACAGTGGCCCTAAACCCAAATGTATTGCAAAGCACTGGAAACCACATGGCTGGGGCTTCCTCCAGAAGAGCCATGCATGGAGTCTGGCAGACCTGAAACCCCCGTGCTGGGGCCAGTGCCGGGTTAAAGGTGATTCGTCTTCTATAAATATCCACACCCACACAGACGAGGCTTGTGGAAGAAGTTGGCCTACACAAAGCTACCCTTGTCTGGGATGCAGAACTTCTAACCTAGCTGCAGGTACACAGGGACTAAGTGTTCCCTGTGCTTAAGACTGTAACAAAAGATCCTATACAAAAGTTACCAAGTCAACAGAGGCTGGGGGACCTATGGGGAAGCAGGGTCTGCCAGCTGGCCTCAGTGGAGGCACATGGCTGCACACATGAGTACACATAGGACTGGGGAGATGGGTAAGGGGGTGTACAAAAGGGGGCAGTGGATAACAGAATCCTGTGTGGTCCACAAGGGAAAAAAGGCACAAGGACCCCAAACCATGCAGACAAAACCCAGCCTGTGCAGAACAGGAAAGCAGATGGCCCCAACAAGAGGCAGGGCCATCAGAGAGGTGGCACCCCCTCCAGCTGGTACCTCTGGGGTAGACATCCCTTACATTACAGTCACAATGGGAAGAGGAGCTCACGAGGACAGTACATCAAAGATACCCAGCTCCTGGTAAATAGGGTGACAAGGGCTGTACCCTGCTATGCTTTCAGAAACAAAGCCTTCTAGAAGTGGCTGTTTTCTTAGCTGAGCAGCTGAGACAGCAGAGCCACGAGCTGTCCTGCCCTGAAGGTAGGGCAGGCTACCTCCACCTTCCCCCAACATATCCATTGCATGCACAGTCAAGTCAAGACAGGAGGCAGGACAGGGAAGTCTTGTCAAGATTTGGCCACTCTAACTTGAGGCCCCTTGGTGAACACATTAGTGGTACCAACCTGAGGAGCCACCAGAGGCAAGTCCTTGGACCCAAGTGAGGGTAGAAGGAAAGACTGGGGAGAAGGGGCAGCACTGAAGCGCCAAAGAGCTTCACCTAACCTCTACAGAGTCACTGGGTATCTGTCGGGCTGGCCTGGTGACTACCCTAAACCTTTCCCAGATCCCATCAGCCATGTCTACATAGGTGGAAAGTTGCCAATGCCTCACGGAGTAATTCCCCCCTGCTTCTGAGGGCCTTGCTGAAGGGCTTCCAGATCCCCTACAGAGCCCAGTGTGTAACAACGTCCCCTGGACCATTGGAACTAGCAAGATCACAGCTCAGACGAGCCACAGGAGCATCACTGAGAGCCTCCACGGTGTGAACTGGGTGATTTGACACTGACAGAAACAACTGGGACACCCTCACTGCCGACAGAACATGGACAAAGCCACCAAGACAAGTGGCCACTGCACCTGAAGCTGCTGTCCAGGCCCAGTTCTTACCTCATTACCTGCCCCCACTTTGCAATGGGCTCATGCCCAGTACATGCTGGCACCTGTTTCCTGCGACTCTGGGTATCCCAGGCAGGGAGCCTCTAAGGGATACAGACATCCAGGCTAGTGAGAACAGCTGGACTCTCTCCTGGGGCATAATTACCAAAAGTCATCCACCTTCCATCGCCTCAGTCAAAGACAGGCTTCTCAAACAGCCCTGCTCGAGCTTGGAGACAATCACGTGGTTTCCCTACTTGAGCCAACGACCTCTTCAGCCTTGAGGGGCACATGAACAGCACGGGAGAGCAACGCGCATACAGGTGCTGGGCCACCCATGCTGGCCACACCGCCAGTCACAGAGGGACTCAGGGTGGGTCCTATCATCCGCTCCTTTTCACGCAGCCAGAGACTAAGCCTCGCACCAGGCACTCTGCCCCTGTGCCACACTCCCAAGCCCTCCAGCATCCGATGTTTCTTTAGAACTTCCTCGGGGGACACCAGCACACAGCCAAACTGGTGAACCCAGTCTCGAGTCCTGGTGTTCTGCTTGGTCCTTGAGCTCTGTGTTTTCAGCATGTCAAAAATAAAATTTTAAAAAGGAATTTCCTTTGTAGAATCTCAAGGAAAGCTATCGGTTCAAAATAAAACCCAGCTAATTCTAAGCTAAAAGGAAACAAACACAGGAACACATTAGTTCATTCTGTTTGGCTTCTGATGGAACACATGAACCGCCTAGCATCACGCCTGCCCCAGCCTCCTCGGATCCTGGCAGGTTACTGCTGACCCTTCCCTGAGGGAATTGTCTGCTCTGGCAAAAGCAATACCCCCTTCACAGGGCACTTAGCTAAATTAGTATCACCTGGGGCATTCTTAAAGCATTCCAAGGCCTGGGCCACACCTATACCAACTGTTAGAACATGTGAGGATCAGAAGAGTAAAAAGCTTCCAAAGTATCAAGTGTGGCGTGGGACATCGTGATTCTAAACATTAAAACCACTTGTTCATCTGAAATTCAAATCTGACCAAATGGGAAGTGAGCCGAGGAGGCAGCAGAACAGAAGTCAGACCCCTCCCAACCAAGGAAAGTTCTGTGACCTCTCAAGAGCGATGTCGCTAGGAGCCCAGAAGAACATTTTAAAAATGAACTGGGAGTGGTGACTCAGGCCTGTAAGCTCGGCGCTCTGGAGGCTAAGGCAAGAGGCCTACCTTGATTCCAGGGCAGTCAGAGCTACAGTGTGAGACCCTGTCTCAAAAAATCAAACAGAAACCTACTGCCACCACTACAAGAAACAACACATATGATCTTAGGCCAAGTTACTAAGTTTTCTCAAGTGTATTCTGGCTGAGGTGTGTGAGGCCTGAAGCCAGTCCTGCCTTCAGAAGTCATCTTCCAGAGGCCTACAGTAAGGGTCCACGTCCATGGGGGCCTCCAAACTTGGCATTTCCTCAGGGAGCCCATTCTTGCAGCCCAACAATGTGGGCCAAAAGCCTTGCCTGTGTGTTGCCTTGACAGAAGTTCCTTCTTCCTCTGTTACGCTGTCACACTGGCCTCTGTGGCCTCTCTGGAAACTTACACACTAGTGGAACTGGAGACCCATACAATTTCAGGTACAAAGCACCCATCCCTGAGGCAGCCCCCACAGACCAGGACTGACACTCAGTTGGCCTCTGCCCCGCTCCTGCCAGTAGGACACCTGGATCAACCTTCCTACTGACATATTCTCAAGTCTCCCTACCTAGCCCTTCTCTGTCTTCCCAGACCCAGGGAATGCTCACGAAGACCTGCACCTTAAGATCAAGCCTTCCTGTCTTCCTGGTGTGGCTCACCCAGGCAGCCCAGGGCAAGGCAACCCACCCACCATCTACACAGCACAAGACAACTCTGTGCACATAATTAAAACATCTGCAGAGCCAAGGGCAGCACAGTGAGGGGGCTGAAAAGCAACCGGCCACAGCCCTGCCTCTGTCCCCTCTTCACCCTCCACTGACCCCCTGCTGCTCACCAGCCTCCCCAACATCTCCAAACCTTTCTATTACACAAGATGTGCTCAAGAAAACTAGTGACAAGGGAAGACCTAAGACCGTCCATGTTTATCTGCACTGGGGAAGAGGGAGACGATCACAAACCATATAAACTGAGATGAACTGCTACAGTCCAGGCACAGCATCTACGCCCAGATGCCTCAACAAAAGATCACATTCGTAAAAAAATCTGGGCGGGAGGGAATGCCCACCACGTATTCACAGCACGGAAGACTAAGGTTACCCCAGTGTTCTCCACGGGACCTCCTAGCAGCAGAGCCTGCTTTCTAGCAGAGGGACCAGGTTCAGGTGTGCCTGAGAGCTGCAAGAAGGGGCGTGGCTACCTCCCCTGGCCCGCTCGCCCCAGGGCGCATCTGTACATGTGTTAAGACGCAACCATGGGAACACGTGTCTCCCAGGCAATCACTCCCTTTGGGCCCCAGTGTTAACACCTGCCTTGGGCACTCCACCCTTCTTCTTGGCCTTCCTTCAACCCCCAGTGAATGCTGTGTACATTTCCTGTCTTCAAAACAAATTGAAGCCAAATCAGAAAGGGGAGGTAGGAAAGCAAGGCTGGGAATGACATGGAAAACTACAAAGGATTCAACCCAAAGGCATGGACAGTGCACAGTAGCTGTAAACCTGAGTCCACTGGACCCTGTTTACCTGCACCTCAGCGGGCTACCCACAGGGGCCCCTGTTCCCCCAAACACCCCTTCCTCCTCTGAGCTTAAAAAACCTGGGTTTGAAAGGTAGCCAGAAAGGCTGGCAAGGACACCAAATTCTGGAGAATGTAACAATTTTGCCCCCACTCTGGTGGGGGACAGGGGACGGGACGGACGACACATCGCCTGAGAGTGTCTTCTAACCCTTATCCACAGAGGTAGAATCATTTCATCAGTATGCTAAATGCGAGCTTCCAGTCCTTGCTGTAACTCCTGAAAGTGTCCCTCCCATAGCCAGTCCCCTCAGCGCCTCACAAAGGGGCTACAAAGTGCACACACAGCTCATCATGGGTCGTCACCCACAGCCACGGCCCCAAGCTCACTCCTCTGCCTGTGTCTGCAGTCTCCCGCACACACACCAGCACACACATACAGGGTGGTCAGAGGTACATTTACAGAGTGAGTGTGGGGTCCTGCCTGCATCTTCATCTTCAGGCAGGCCTACCCCTAGGTCCCAGGTCCAGTGGCCACTCTGCAGCCAGCCCTGGCTCAGTGTTTGATCTCCAGGATGGAGGGGTTATGGTCCAGTATAGCCAGGATAATCTTGTCCATGTACTGTCTCAGTCGGAAGTTGATCTCCTCCTGCTCCTTTAGGGCCTCCATTAGCTGAAGGGAACGAGAAAGGTGGGTCAGAGGCTGGGTCCAGGCTGGGCTTACAGTGGGCCAATGACCAATGACAGAGGGGCCCAGGTCAGCCTGAAGGCAGTATCAGTATCAATGACCTAGAGAGGGGCTAAAACATGGGGAAATTTTCACAAAGACTGGGAACACTGGCTGGATGTACTTATAATCAGGGCTAATGGGTACAGGCCCGAGGCCCAGAAGATGCCCGGGGCTGCTAGTCCAGAACAGTGCCTCCTCGCTCCAGCCCCGCCTTATTCAGTGGCTCTCACCATGACATTTAGGTGCAGCCAAACTGCTGTCCCAACCCTACAGTTACCTGCTCTCCTAGAACTCCTTGCGGCCGGAGGTCGGCCCTTAGCTCTGAGTCTCAGATGGAGGCAAGATTCGGGTACACGGGGTCTGTTTCACACTTAAATGCAGCTAAGTGTTTTGTATTTGAGGCAGAAAAGATGGCCTAGAGTGTTGGGAGCCGGGCGCTTTCCCGCTGCTAACCCTGTGGTTATTTCTACATGTCACAGGGAAGTGTTTATGAAGCTGCAGGCTAAGAGACCAGATAAACATGTGCAAAAAAACAGATATTGAAGAAATTCTGGCTACCATCCGGGTGGGTTAAGTCCAGAAGAATGTCTGTCTTGAACCCGGAGCTCCTGAGGAAAGAGGTCTAAGCCCCTCCCCTGTGTGGCCTCCTGTTCAGCTCTGCCATTACTGTGAGCAGTAGGTGGAGGACTATTGGTGCCAGGCCTTATCCCACCTTTCAGATCCTGTGTAGCCTGGGGTTCATGGGTCCCAGCACATGGGGGCTAGGGACAGGACCCAGAGAATGGAGACCAGACACCAATGTGAGCGGGGATGAAAGGAAAGGCTACCTCATCGCGAGATGCTGTGTCGATTTCTGCAGCCAGAGACTGGGCTTTGGTCTGGGTGGCAAAGAGGTTCTTGGCCTCATACAGGCTGAGGCTCAGGATCTGCCCATTTAAGTCATCGTTCTGGTCCCGCAGTTTGTGATTCTCCTGTGGGAACAGAGCAAGAGCACAGGAGCTAAGGGAAGCACCTGGAGCATGGGACCCTACGCTCCCCATCTGTGTCCTCAGGCCACAGGATCCTTCCTCAGTGCGTCACTGCTAGGCCAGCAGGCCTCCAGAGAACTGAGGCCCGGCCCAGAGGTGTGGGATGCCACAGTCCTCAGTTAGAAGGGGGATTGCAGCCCTGCTTGGGAGAACCTTCCCCTCTTGGGTCCTATGGGGAGCACTATCCACCAGCAGCTCGGCCTGCAGTCCTGGACCTGGCTGAAGGGGGTGCTATTCTGGATTCTCTGCAGGAAGGAAAGTTGGTTTTCCTGGCTCCTCCTACAGCCAGGTTCTGGAACCTTAGTGATAGTGACAGCTGTTTCAAGACATAGATGCTCCCTCCAATTCTTGCCTATAGCTCACCCCAGGGACCTGGGAGCCGCTCCAGGGTGGGTGGTGGACTAGCTGTACTATAGGGGATGGCCACTAGGGCTTCTGCCTGGGTCAAGGAGCTCAGGTGTGATCCATGCCCAGACTCTGGCCCATAGGCCCGCCTGAGTTTGGGTTTCACTCCCTTCTTGAGCCACTGCCCCTTCCGGATTCCACACTTAACCCAGGCTGCAACAACACGGTTTTGGGACACTATGAGAAGCAGAATGCCAAGCGTAGGCCCTACCTGCCAGAGGCCCCAGCTCAGCCAAGCCTGAACCTGCAGCTTGGGGATGGTTTCCTCATCCCAACACCCAGGACAGGACAGGGACCTAAAAGCCCAAGGACCATTTACTGTGACCAGAGGTAAGCAGCTTGACCGAGTGTGGGTTGGGACGACGGGGCCCCGACAATCAGGCTGCTGAGAAGAGCAGACAGGCAGTGAACTGCTCCTCGTGGCTCCCTCCCTATGACTTCCAAACAGAGGCCCACAAGCCTAATTCGGTCGCTCTTCAAAGCCCCTGGGCAGTGGCTCTGCGGCCTACCTGCTTCAGACGCTTGACCTCATGCTCAAGTTCCACCTCTCGGGCTCTGGCGTTGAACTCGCCAAGGCCGGATGAGCTGCGGCCTCTACCTGGCCGCTCACAGTCCAGCTTGTACATCTGCAGGTGTTCCAGCTCCCTCCGCAAGTCCTCAATGAGCTGTGAGGGAGAGAAGCCTGTTGGCCGCAGCAGAGACGGCGAGGGAAGCCGTAGGAACCCATCCTGTGACTTACCTCCTGCGTCGCTTCCCGCTCCTTCTGGAACTCCAGGCGGTTCTGCCGCAGCTTGTCCATCATGCGCTTGTAGAGGTCCATCTCGTCCTTGAGGCGTAGGCTGGTGTCCTCCAGGCGGTCAGACATGCGCTGCCGTTCCTAGAGTCAGGCAGACCTCGTCAGGACGAGCATTCCCAGAGGGTGTGGCAAATGGATGGGCAGAGCAGCCACCTTGGGGAATGCCCTCAAAGAACATTCTAGAAACATAGCAGGAAATGCCCTAGGAAATGCCCCAGATGTATTTCAGTGGTGTTAAGCAGGGCCTGAGAAGAAGCTGTTAGCCCAAACATCCTCTTCCCCCCCAAAAAAACCCACAATGTATAAAGCATTTACAATATATAATACAGATCATATTTTCACTGTAGAGAACTTGAAATTTTGTATATTCAGAAAGTCATTATTCACTTTTCCTCCCTTTTTAATTAAAAAAACCTTATTTTTGTTTATCTTTAAGACAAAAGTCTCATGTACCCTAGGTTAGCCTAAAAGCTCATGATGTAGCAAATGATGACCCTGAACTCCTGCCGCTCCTGCCTTCACCTCCCAAGGGCTAGGATTGACAGGTGTGTGCCACCACACCCGGCACTTCTTTTTCCTCTGTACTGAAACGCTTTAGTATTCCAGAGACTATGACCAAAAGGCCCTCTGGATGGACTCGGCGTCTCTCGGGAGCCCGCCCCCTGTTCCCCATCCCCTGCTCCCCACCCCGCCCACCTCATCCAGTTTCTCCGTCTGTGACTTCAGTCGAGCCACCGTTGTTCTCAGATCAGTATTTTCTTCTTCTAACTGCTGCACCCTGGCAAAGAAAAATGACGCAGAGCTGAGGGTTCAGAGTAGAAACAGCTACAGAGAGAAGGCAGCCAGTCTCCACTTCCAGAAAAAAGAAACGACCAACTGGGAGACAGACTGAGACAAAATAAGTATCTCACGGGACAACTCAGGTCCAGCATCCCCGATCCAACAGTCCACAATGTTCCAAAACCCATGATGATGCCACAAACCAAAATCCCGCATTATCACAAAGCTGTTTCACATGTATAATTACTAGTCAAGAGTGATGGAACACGTCTTTAATCCCAGCACCAGCTGGAGAGGCAGAGGCAGGTGGATCTCTGTTGATTTGGAGAATAGACTGGTTTACACAGCAAGTTCCAGGCCAGCCAGAATGATGTGATGAGGCTATCTCAATATATATATATATATATGATGTTATTATATATAAATTTAACATATAATATGTTAATAATAAATAACATATAATATGATGTTATTATATATAAATTTGTATGTAATTACTTTTAGGCTGTAAATTACTTTTTAACTTTGTATGTCTATACAGTATGTGTGCATGGTCCTGTATGTATGTGAGAGTGTACATGTGCCACATTGCATAAGTCAAGGGTCACCTTTACGTTGTTGGAGATAGGATCTGTTATTGGTTTTGCCAAGCCAGCTGGCCTTCCAACTTCTGAGGGTTCTCCTATCTCTGCTGCAGAACACTGACTGGGATTACAAAAACACACCACTGTTTGGTTTTATGTGCGTTCAGGGAATTCGAATTCTTCTGTGGCAAGCACTTTACCCACTGAGCATCTCCCCAGTCCCATAAACTGTTTTAGAAACAAAGGAGTGTGGGGCTGGGGGTGGGCACACGCCTTTAATTCCAGCACTCAGGAGGCAGAGGCTGAGTCTGAGACCAGCCTGGTCTACAGAGTGAGTTTCAGAACAGCCAAGGTTACACAGAGAAACCCTGTCTCAAAAAACCAAGAAAGGAGGAAAGAAAGAGAAAATAATTCCATATTTAGATAGGATTCTATCTCCAAGATATGTATACAAGAACATTTACTTCAAAATCTAAAAATTTATGAAATCTGGTCTCCACACACACGCATACATGTGAACACACATATGCACACACAAAAGATCCTTCATGAAACAATGGGGAAGTGGAGGAGCAGTCCTCCTATGTCTGGTATACCCGGGCTGCTTCTGCTAACATGTGCCATCTGAAGGCTACGACCATGTTTGCTCTCTATTCTCCAGCCCCAAGCCCATCGGGAATCCCGAGAGCTCGCTGCAGCCATCTCTGCTTCAGAGGCAATAATCCTCTACCGGAGCGTTTGTGACAGTGATCCTGCGAGGACTCCCGAGGGGGACTGCACTCAGGTGGGTCCCTAGGCAGTGAGAGGGCTGCTGGAACTGTGTAGAACCGTGTCTCATTCTTGCTCCACCCCAGATGTTGCCCCACTCTGGAGAGGTTTCTCTTGACCTTCATGAGGCCCTGGGGTACCCTAAGGAGGTCTCCAGACAGGGACCAGAGGAGTCTGGATCTCCACGGTAAGTGGTACGGAGCTGGGAAGCAGTAAAGAGGGGAGTATAAGCCAATGACTGGAAGTACCATCCATGCCTCCACACGGAGCTGGGAAGGGTAGCAGTTAGACCACTTAGAACTGGATGTTCTGTGTGCCTGCTTCAGGCCCTGCCCACACGGTCTTCTTGCCTCTGCCTCTCTGGCCTCAGCTACCTCTCTCTTGAGTTTGTAGTCACGAAAGCAAGGGTACTGAAGAGAAAGTCCCTTAGGACACCAGCCTCAGAGCCATATGCAAATAGCAACTTGCAGCTCTCGACCCCTTTGGAGGTTTGTTTGTGGCATCTCCTGCGTATTGGATATTTACGTTAGGATCTGCACATAAACAGAATGACAGCTATGAAGTAGCGATGAGATAATTTTATGGTTGGGGGTTGCCACAACATGAGGAACTACAGTAAGGGGTTACAACATTACAAAGGCTAAGAACCACTGTCCGAGAATACCAGTCCCAGTTTAGCACGGAAAACCCCCGGGAAGGTGTTTGGAAGGGGTGAGGAGTCTCAGGCACAGGAGAGCTGGGAGGTTTTCTCACCAAACTTCGACTTAAATACCTGGGACCCACGGAGAAACAGGGCAGGCCACAGCCACATCACAGTTAGTGTCTTGTGATGTGGGCCAGGCAGGGAGAGAGCAGAAACAAGGAGGATCACACAGAAGGAAAAGCCAATGTGGCCAGGGCCAGTGGTGCTCTTCCTGCTCCTGGCTTGGTGCGGTTCCAGCAAGAAAGGATACAGCTGGCCACAGAACCCAGGGACCTGGTTTTCTACTTCTCTAAGTCCGGAGCCCCAGGCTCAGTTTACCTCTGTTACCTAGGATCTGACAGCAGGGGGAGCTCCAGGCCTAGACCTGGGCCCCTGCCTTCTGCTTAATGACCAACCAGGCTCCTATCAACAGCATCCTGCCTGCTCCCTTAAGAACAGGCCTGCGCAATTTTAGTACCTGAGGCAGAAATGCTAGAGTGGTAGGCTCAGCTTTACCGAAAACACATGGGGCCAGCACTACCCACGGGCTGCCAGGGTAGCGGGGCGCAGCGGGCACGAGGACTGGCACCTACCTGGTGTTGAGCAGCTCCAGCTCAGTGCTCTTCTCCCGCTCCAACTTGCAGTAGACCTCACGATGTCGGCGCGCCTCCTCTTCCAGCGCCTGCTCTGCCGTGGTCTCCTGATCCTTCACCATCTCCTCCAGCTCATGCACCCTGAGGTGGGCACAAACAACTCCAGTCAGGGCAAGCTCCCACACACTCTCACCCTATTCAAGGAGGCCTGGACCCCAATGAAGCCCCTCATATATCGCTGTGACGTGGGCCATGCGCTTGGCTGACAGGTAAATCAGGGACACTGTGACATCTGAGAAGTGTATCGATCATACTCGAGGGAGAAGCAGATCCAGTGGAGACGCTCCAGAGGGGAGTGAGGCCACAACAGCAGGCCTGGCCACAACTACACAAACGGCTCCCAGGTCTTACTCTCTTTTCTGCTGACTTCCTGCCCAGCACCCCTCCAATGACTTAGGCACATGGCCATAAAAAATCCAGAGCCAGGTAAAGGTCAGGTCCCTGTGGAGTCTAGCCCAACCCTGACTACTGGAAGCCTAGAGTTGTCCAACTGCTCACAGTCCGTCCACCAAGCTGAGTGGGGGCATACAAAAAGGCTATGGTGTGGGCAGGGGAGGACCGGACCCAGACCCAGACAAGTCTACCAAGCTTCTTGCCACTGTGGAAGCCAGCCAGCACAGGAGAGCATCCCTCCCAGTGACCCTGGTGTCCATCCATACCACCACCACCCGGCCACACGCAGTACCACCTGGGTCCTCCTGTCTTCCACTCCCCACCACAGGGCGTGTTCCCGGAAGAGAAGCCAGGCTCTAGTCACTCTTGTCCAGTGTTCTCAACCCTCCGAACGCTGTGACCCTTTAATACTGTCCCTCATAGGCTGTGGTGACCCCCAACCATAAAATTATTTCGTTGCTACTGCATTACTGTAATTTTGCTACTGTCATGAATCATTACTATGCAGGAGATCTGATATGTGGCCCCAAAGGGGTCGAGACCAACTGGTTAAGAACCAGTGCTCTTGGGCTGGCGAGATGGCTCAGTGGTTAAGAGCATTGCCTGCTCTTCCAAAGTCCTGAGTTCAATTCCCAGCAACCACATGGTGGCTCACAACCATCTGTAATGAGGTCTGGTGCCCTCTTCTGGCCTGCAGGCCTACATACATACATACAGACAGAATGTTGTATACATAATAATAAAATAAATAAATATTTTTTTAAAAAAAAGAACCAGTGCTCTTATGTAGCGAGAGCTACAAGTCCTGGGCTGTACACTGAGAACGAACTCTATCGGGTCTGGAATCGAGGCTAAGTGCCTCAGAGTCAGAAAGATGGAGACTTTTCTGCTGGCAGCGGTGACAACTCTCCCTTCCCCAGAGCCACCTTCCAGCTGACCTGTGCACCAGCTGCATATTCTCCTGCTTCAGCTTGCTCTTCAGGTCCCCACTGGTCAGGCTATCGTTCTCCAGCTCTGTCACCTTCTTTTCTAGGAAGCTCACCTGCAGTGTGCGGGGTGAAACATTAGAAAAGGCGTCTGAAGCCAGAGAACTCAGAATCTACAAACGCTCATGACAAGGATCTCCAAGTGAGCAAGGCTGAAAGAGCAGTCAGATCTGGAGAGGAAGGGGCATGTGATCAGTGCCCTTCCCCACCCTGGGCGCCCAGGTGGACACAGGGTCCACTCCCACACGTCCCAGGAACGCGCAGAGGGCCCCAGGGCTCACCTTCTCCGTGATGTCATTGTCGCAGGAGTCGATGCTGTCGCGGAACAGGTCCTCCGTGCTGCCGTTACTGCTGCTGAAGTTACTGTTGTGCATGAGCTGCCTGTGGGAGCGGAGGGCACCTGTCTGCCAAATCTGCCAGAGTCTGGGGCCCCAACTCAGGCTATGGGCTAGGTGAGTGTTCGGTACCGGGGCTGCCAAGGAGGAGGTCACAGAAGGAACGCTCCACCTGACCGTCCCACCCAGATGACTGTCTACTCTAAGGATGGTGGGCAGGGCATTCTCCAAGCCCAGGTCCTCTGTGGAAGGGAAGGCACCAAGAGCCATGGGCTACACTATGGTCCTCTGGGCACACGAGAAAAGCCACCAATGCTGAAGCAGTGAGGATCGACGGATGCTGGCTCTGCAGGAGAGCAGCTGAGGATGGCCTCACGGCAGTCTGTGCACTCGACTAATAGAGCACACAGGCTGATCTGGGCTGCCACCATGGAGCCCTGGCCCCACGACAGCAGAAGTGAAGGTGGAAAGCACCCAGCTCCTTGTCTCCTAGGAGGGTCTTACCGTCCGAAAGCTGTACTTGAGATCTTCCGGTTGGGGCTAGAGAAAGAGGGGACACAGTCACTGAAGAGATGGGCACTGGGTACCGAGGGGCATCATTCATCAGTTTGTTGTCAATGTGCTGCTGTGAATGCCCAGCCCTACTTGGACATCCGCATACCTGCCCAAGCAGAGTTTGCCTTGCTAGCCCCGCCTCTCTGGGCTGCGGCCTCACCTGTTGGCCTTTAGGTTTTTCAGCCGGGCCTCCAGGTCATTCAGCAGATTGATCTTCTTGCAGCACTGAGAGCAGTACACATCCAGCAGCTCACTGTTGTAGGCGTGGCGCATCTTCCTTGGGGTCTGCCCCGCACTGGACCAGAGGAGAGGGTGTCACTCTACGCTGCTGGCAGGCTATGCCCTGCCCGTCCTGCTGAGCTCGCTCTACCTACTTCCCCAAGGCTTTTGTTTCAACTTTGGGATAGAGGAATGGAAATAAACCAGAGCACCCTGTCCCCATGGCTGCCAGAGAAAGCTGGGGAAAATGAAGCCAGTTAACAGGTAAGGCATACTGAGAGCTAATGTCACAGGAAGGAATGACTCGGGCAGGTGAGAAGGGGCCACAGAAGGTCACTTGGAAGGCCCTTTAGTACAGAGGTACTAGGAAGCATAGACACTCCCCAGGATCTGCAGACTCACAGGCCAGTTAACTGTTTGTTCCCCAAGATAAAAGGGGAAAGGGCAAACCTGACCCCAGGATAGGAAAAGGTGGCACCCCACATGCCAATAGAGCCTCATAGCCCTGGACAGAGGGAAGGATGATGTTTGCCTGTCTGACCCACTGGGGTGGAGTCCTACACTGGTTCTGCCATTTTCCCTGGACTCCAAATGCTACCCCAGAGCAAGGGGGCCACCTGGAAGACACTGACGATCCTAGATCTGAGTAGACGTTGGTTCTGGTCTCGTCATCGGGGCAGGGGCTGCTGGGAGCACAGTCCACGTCATCCCCCTCTCCGTAGTCTTCGAATTGCTCCTCGTTGCTGATGAGAGAGGCGGTGGAGTGAGTGGAAAGGTCTGATGTGGTCATGGATGGAGTGAGGACCAGGGACCTGAGGGCCGTAAGCACCCAGTTAGTGAAGGGCACAGAGCCTGACCTGCAGCTCCTCGGGGAAAGCAGCCTGGCCCTACACACAGCGGGAGCCTGGCCCTACACACAGCGGGAGCCTGGCCCTACACACAGCGGGAGCCTGGCCCTACACACAGCGGGAGCCTGGCCCTACACACAGCGGGAGCCTGGCCAAGCCTAGATCTTTGGACCTTGAGGACCTCATCCTAAGGGGAACATCCACATGTTCCAGAAATTTCCACCATAAGAAACAACAAAATACTGGTTATTACTTGATGATTAAGCAACAGATAGATTAAAAATGCACTATAATTATAGTTACAGTATTAGAATTTGTACCAGTGATTCAAATTATTAAATTATAGAGTATCAAATGATTGTTGAAAGGCTTATGCAAATATTGGCAAGAAGGTAGAGAAATAATTATCAATGATAAGTTAGATACAAGCTTTGAGACTTAGTAATTAATAAACTTATTTATTTTGAGACAAGGTTTTACTATGCTGGCAATGATGGTGCAAGCCTTTAATTCTAGCACTAAGGAGACAGAGGCAAGTAAATCTTTAAAAATTTAAGGCCAGCCTGGTCTACACAGAGCATTCCAGGCCAGCCAGGGCTACATAGCAACCCCGTCTTTTAAAAAAAAAAAAGAAAGAAAAATAGGGCTGAAGAGATTGCTCAGTGGTTAAGAGCACTGACTGCTCTTTCAGAGTTCCTCAGTTCAATTTCCAGCAACGACATGGTGGCTCACAACCATGTATAATGAGATCTGGTGCTCCCTTCTGGTGTACAGGCATACATGGAAGGAATGCTGTATACATAATAAATAAATAAATCTTTTTTTTAAAAAAAAAAGTAGAAAATACAAGCAGTAACATGGTAAACAGGCTTGGGTAAGGGTGCTGGCTGTTTTCTCCCATTCTCACTTTTTCCAACTTTTAACTATCTCTTAATTTCTAAAAATTTATTTATTATTACTATTGGTGTGTGCATTCATGTGTCTGTGTGCACACGTGCGCACACGGACATCCCTGCGCAACAGCCCATGTGTGAAGCCAGGGGAAAGCAGAGTCTCTCGTTGATTCTGCTACCTCTTCCAGGCCAGCCGGCCTTCTTGATGCTCCTGTCTTTCTGAAGGAGCACCACGGTTACAGATGCGCACCGCGGTTACAGATGCGCACCGCCGTTAAATATGCTCACTGCGGTTATAGATGCGCATCCGATATAGATGTGCACCGCGGTTACAGATGCTCACGGCTTTCTTTGTACACTAGTTTTGTATTCTGGTCATCCGGCAAGCACCTTCACCCACTGAGTCAGCTCTCTGGCCCGCATTATCTTTATCACAACAAGCAACAATGAGCTACCAGATGAGAATCTGCCCCCCATTTCTAGACCAAAGATGCCTACTTCTAAAGAATATCTGTCAAAGATGCCAGACTTGAGGACAATGGTCCTCAGCCTTCCTAATCTGTGGTCCTTTAATACAGTTTTGTGACCCCCCTAACCATAAAATTATTTTCATTACTACTTCATAACTATAATTTTGCTACTGTTATGAATTATAATGTAAATATCTGATATGTAGGGCATCTGATATGTGACCCCTGTCAAAGGGTCATTTGACAACCCAGGGGTAGCGACCACAGATTGGGAACCTCTGCTCTGGGACCTGTCGTGGGTAACCCATATGATATAGGGAAGCTTGGTTGGTTGGGGCTATCTACGACCTGAGAGCAAAGAGAGGTTCAGCCCATAGGCTGCCCGAGTCTTCCCAGTCACAGTAAACACGCTCCTCATCCACAGACCATGACTTCCCAAGCTCAGGGTGTTAGTTCCCAAAGCTTGGCTCCAGGGAACCCCGGCTTCTGTTTAAGGATCACAGCACTAAAGAGAGGGTATTAAGGATTAAGTCCTTAGTACCAACTTGCATTTTATTTATTCACACTTTGTCTCCCCTCGGGGTCCTCTGTATTTCAGGCTGAATGGCTCACAATGCCCTCTTTCCCCAATAAATGTTGGTAAAACTTCAGCAGGGCTAGGGAGATGGCAACAGGTAAGAGAACATACTGCTCTTAAGAGGCCCCAGCATTCGAAAATGCCCCTATAGACTCACAGACGCCCTCTTTGGGCCTCTATTTATCCAACACACACACACGCACACACACACATACACACACACAGAGAGAGAGAGAGAGAGAGAGAGAGAGAGAGAATATAAAATCTTTTTGTCTTGTTTTGTTTTGTTTTTCAAGACAGGATTTCTCTGTAACTTTGGAGCCTGTCCTGGAACTCTCGTAGACCAGATCACAGAGATCCACCTACCTCCGTCTCCCAAGTACTGGGATTAAAGGCATGTGCCACCACTGCCCAGTCTAATAAAATACTCTTAAAACACACACAGCTCAGGCTAGAGATGGCTCAGTGGTTAAGGGCACTTGTTGATCTTGCAGGAAACTCAGATTTGGCAGCTCACAACCAACTGTAACTCTACTTCCAGAGGTGCTGACACTCTCTTTTGCCACCTGTGGGCAACA
Organism: Myodes glareolus; assembly: GCF_982192425.1. Classification (NCBI taxonomy): domain Eukaryota; kingdom Metazoa; phylum Chordata; class Mammalia; order Rodentia; family Cricetidae; genus Myodes; species Myodes glareolus. The sequence continues at coordinate 43,566,855 of NC_142034.1, forward strand.
GGCACACATGTGGTTGGTGCATATATATACATGGAGACAAACACTCATATACACAAAAATAAATCTAAAAGTAGATTGGGTATGGTGGTGGCACACACCTTTAATCTCAGCACTTGGGAGACAGAGGCAGCCAGATCCTTGAATTCAAGGCCAGCCTGTTCTACAAAGTGAGTTCCAGGGCTACACGGAGAAACCCTGTCTTGAAAAACCAAAAAAATTAAAAGGAAACAAATCTAAAAATAAATAAATAACTCTTTAAAAATTAAAAACAAAACAACAAAAACCCCACAAACTCTTGGTCCCCAGCCCTGGTGATTAGTCACAGGAAACAAAAGGATCATCTACTGGCAAGTGACGGCTACTAGACCTGTGGTGATTCCTCTGTCCCTGTGTCAGCTGGTCAGAGGCACAGTTGACGCCTGCTTCAGGACCCTCTACATAGACAGTCCACTCCAAAGGGCCCCTTCATAGTATCCTGACTCTGAAAACCATGCAAGTACAAGGAGCTTGGGATTCAGAAAAGCACAGGTGGTTCAATGATGGAAGTTAACTTTTTTTATGAGGTTTGAGATGATTAAAAGTTGGCAATTTGTCCAGCAGTGGTGGTACACACTACCAATAGTCAGGAAGCACAGGCAGGAGGGAGGATCTCTTGAATTTGAAACCAACCTGGTCTCAGAGTGAGTTACAGGACAGCCAGGACTACACAGAGAAATCCTGTCTTGAAAAACCAAATCAAAAGTTGGCAATTTCATGTGGCTCAAAGCCACTGCTAGAGCTCCTTGCTTGCTCCCCTTTCCCCCTTTCTCCTTCCCACTCCCTCAAAGAGATTCCTTTCTGCTGACACCAAACTGAACATCAGCACTGCTCTCTGCCGAGAAGCTAGGCAAGTGTCCACCATCTCCTCTTCCTAGTGCTGGGGCTTGAACTGAAGGCTTTGGCAATGCAAGACAATTGCTCCACCAATGAGTGACAGATACAAACCAGTCCACTTAGACCTTACTACTGTTTTAAAACACTTCTGATGAAAGCATATCATCAGTGTTGAAATACAGACTACGGACAGTAACTTAAATGACAAACCACCCACCTCCCAGAAATCACCCCTGCTCAATTTCTAAGATCATTTTCCCAGGCATATCCTAAGACATCTTTTTAAAACAGTGCTGGAATCAGATGATAAGTTAAGTGCTCTTCTCGACCACTAAGCTACATCCTTGGCCCTAACCTGCTTTTTGAAACTAAACGAGTTCATATACCCCACATCACTGAGCAGCCATTAGAAGTAGAGTTCTGAGAGCCACACATGGTGATGCTCGCCTTTAATTCTAGAAGACAGAGGCAGGCAGATCTCTGTAAGTTCAAGGCCAGCTTGGTCTACGTGGCAAGTTCTAGAGCCATCAGGGATACATGCTGAGACCTTGTCTCCATCTTCCTGGCCCCACCAAAGAAAGCTAACGTTTACACAGTGGCCTGCAATTCTAGAATCATCCCTACTGCCCAGAAACCTGGGGCAGTGACAACTTTGGTGCCATCCTGACAAGGTGTGCCATGTACTTGCTGGAGGTCCTTCTAAGAACCACACTCCTGGCCCGGGGGTCACATGCCGCTCTGCTCACTCACTTGTCCTCTGGCAGGAACAGACCTCCCAGCTCAGGCTCCTTCTCATCGCCAGGGCTCCTGCCAGAACCCTCCAGGCCCGGGCTGCTCTCCATGGGGGTGTCCATTTCTAACTCCTGGGGTCCCTCGGGCAGGGCCAGTGTCATTGCTTCCTCCTCGTCTTCCTGGAAGAAGCCGGGTTCCCTGGGGAGGAGCTCGCCATCAGCAAACGTAGAGCTAGAGATGTCGCTGGCCTGGCAAACACAGAAGGACAGAATAAGTGAGGTTGGCTCCCTGGGACTTAATATTCCTTGTCTATAAGGACATCTGCAGGGACCGGGAGGCAGGAGGGCCAAGAACTGGAGCCGCTAGATATAAGGATGTCTGGTTAGCCATGAGGGCCTCTCCTGGCAGCTGACTCCTGAGAGTACAGTAAGGGGCTTGTCTCCCAGGCAGAGCCCCCATCACAGCCTGCACAGGAAGCCACATGCCTTTATGAAGGCTTCGTGGTGATCCGCACTGTGGGTAGACCCACCCTAGGCAGCTGTCAGGGACAACCCTGACCTCACAGGAGGAACCTGAGGTAAGCCGGTGCAGAGAAATCTAGGTGCCCCCTCCAAGACCTGCACAGCCGGAGAACCTCAGCGCCTCTTCTGTAAACCAAGATGGCCATGGGATTTCATGCAGGCCTTCAAGCCCAGCACTCGGAAGGAAGAAGAGAGATCTGCTTTCTGTGAGTTTGAGGTCAGCCTGGTCTACATAGTGAGTTCTAGGCCAGCCAAAACTATACGGTTGAGTATAGGATAAAAAGTCTGAACTCACTTCAGGGTTTGGAAACCCACCAATCTCTGAGCTTGAAATCCCACCAACCCTTGAGCTCCCCCCAAGCTCAGGACTTGAAACCCCATCAATTCCCCACCCTGAAATCTCCACCCTGGAAAACTGACCCCCCAAAACTACATTAGCCTGCCTCCCACTTAGTTCTTGTTGCTTCTCCCCTGAGCAGAGACACCCTCTTGGGTCTTCCCAATAAATCTCTTGTGTGAGGGCTGCTGTGCAGTGTGACTTTGTGGTAGTCCCTGGTTCCCGACTGCCAGGATACCTTTCCCCGCAGAGCTGTAACATTTACAGTGAGGTCCTGTCTCAAAAAGCAAACAGAAGAACGGCAATGACCCTTACAGGACCTCTGCGTCCACTATTTCCTGTTCGCCTGTGGCATACAGTGGGCACTCCCAGCACTCAGAAGGAAAAGGCAGAAGGACTGCTGTAAGTTTGAAGTTAGCATAGCCTACATACTGAGTCCTAGGCCGGACAGGACTTTATGGTGATATCCTGTCTCACAAGAAAGAAAATGGTAACAATTACTGTTACTTATTTTTTTTGCCAGAAGCCATGTCCCAGCAGTTATATAGTAGATATACACTCCATCTCCCAAGTAACCTCTTTAAGTCAGAAAGTAAACAACTCAAAACAGTTTCAGGAACTCCCTGAAACTGACCAGATTCTCTAGGCCCCTCCCTCCCAAAACAGACGGCAGACAAGCCAAGCTCAAACAAGTAGAGACCAGTCAAGCAGCCCGAAAGAAACAGACCATGGAGCTGCCTAGAAGAGGCTTAGGCCGACTAAGGCACCTGGAAAGGACACTGTCCAACCTACTGAGCTGCCTGTAGGCTGCACAGTGTGCTCCAGGTTTCCAGATTTTGTGGGGTGGATTTTGATGATACTCCTATAAGTAACCCCAATAAAACTCGTTGGTTCACTAGATGGTCTTTGCTGGCATCTGCATCTGTACTTTGGTCTGTCACAGCTCCCTATCTGGAGTATGTAGACAGGAGCATTCTGTCACACACCAGCCACGAGCTCCCACTTCTGGGCCTGAGATGGTCGGGCCAATGTCTAGACTACACGTTACAGGCTGCTGACATGCAGCAAGATTTCTCCGCACCCCTTGCTGACATCACCTTAGAGAAGAGTTCAGGCTGAGCGTCCTTACCTAAACTTGAGGGGCAGCCTCAGGAAACCATCTCCTGGCTTCTGAGTAGGTGAGCACTCGCTGGGGCTCCGCTTCTACCTGTCCTACCATACGCTCTATGTCTAGGGCTGACAGAGAACTCTGCTAAAAATGTTTCCCTCGGATACCAGGGCTACCAGGGGGCCAGAGGCAGAGCCTTCGAAGTCTTGAAAAATGCCCACAAGAAAAGGTTACAAGACACTACAGGAAGCCACTTGGAGACAGGCTGAGCCTATCCCGAGAAGACCTGGGGGCTACGAAGAGAAGTTGATTAACCAACTTGGTTCCTGCCTGTGCCAAAACTCAGCTGAACACAGATGAAACCAGTGCCGGGCAATCCCATTGGTAGAGATCAAGGGATGTTCGCAGGTCTTTCCCACCCACGCATTACTAATCCATCGCACATGGCTCCTAACTCATCAAAGCCCTCTCTCAGCACGCACAAGCCCACCCCCAAACAGTGAAGGCCAATGCACTAGAGCAACGGTAGTGTGCCAGAGCCCGGGCAGAGTTCGCGCTGTCCTACTTTTGCTTGGGACAGCTCTCCAGGGCGGCGTCTAGTCCCGTTTTACTGATGGAGACATGGGAGTTCAAAGAGTAGCCTGCCAGAGATCTGTGTCTGGTAGAGTGGGCAGAGGGCCCGGGCTGCTTCTGGCTGCCACACAGTTTCCTTTATCACTGCTGCCTTCACACTTCACTGGCTTTCAGATCTGGGTGTGACCGGGAGGTGAGTCACTCTCTAGGAACTAGATGCTAGCTCCGATGCCTGGGGCCCCTCCTAACGCGACATTCCACGTGCACACTGTCGCCCCCACGGGAGAGGCTGCTTAGCACAAGGACACCCGTGGGGGTAAGAGGAGTTGGCCCATACCCCAAGGGAGCAGCACGAGTATTCTGTGCCATTGCCCACTACGGGGACCTGTAAATTCCACCTGACAGATAGGCAGTCAAGGTGAGCGTGTGACAATTGCCAGGAAAGCCACTTGTCCAGCCACAGGTTGCACCTGACCTTCACCTCAGTCCCAGACCTACACCTTCCACACCCTTTCTAGATGACAGGCCTCACCTGGGAACCTAGACGTCCTGTCTCACTCAGCCCACGGCACACCAGTGCTCACCCTGCATCCTGCCCCACAGCAGCATTATGACCGGGCACTCCAGCGAGCCACACCAGCTCCTGACAGGGTGGGAAAAGTGGCCTCAACAGAACTCTCTCCGTCACAGGACAGAAGAAATGCCCCAAACATCTCTCATGCCACAAGAACAGACCACCCTCCTTCTGGGCAGACTTTTGAGGGGAGCACACGTCTGCCTGACCATCACCTCTCACCAAGCGCCCTGTCCCATAGCAGCCCCGTGAGGGTGGCATGAGGTATACAGGACACGCATGCCTGCTCCTGTCTCATCAAATGCCCGAGAAAGAAGAGGTTCCAAGAGGCAGGTGGCTGCTGAAGCGGCCCAGCTTACAAAGGCCCTGCTCAGATCTGAAGCCAAGGCTCAGCCGTGCCAAGTCTGGAGCTCCGTCAGCCCCCTAGCTCTGTGTCCACAGGTGTATGCCCACACACTCATTCAACAACATTTTCCTTTAAAATTACCGTCTTCCTTTATTAACACCCTCTTCTCATTCAACCCACAATTGTTTGCCTAAGGCCAAGTGGAAATTTTAATTACAACTTCAAAACCAATTCTTGCAGCTTCCCCCCAAATTAAAGTAATAGAAAGCAGTAAGAAAAGTGACCAAACAGGATGGGGCTGGTCCATGTCTGTCCCCAAGCAGACCCTCCTTGCCCTGCAGACCAGGTCCCTGGGAAGGGTGAGAAAGCACTGGACCGGGAACTCCCATCCCAACACCTGAAGGAAGGGAAGCTGTTCTGGGAGGCAGAGAAGAGGCCTCTGACCCCCAACCTGTGACCCTCCTCTCAGGCAGGGAGAACAAGACACAGGAAGTCCACCAGAGTCAGTAATACTCCTTTATGATTATTAAGTTGCATAGGGAAGGGACACTCTCCCTGGCAAGACCGCCCTCACAGGTTCCTGGGGCACTGGGGGCTTTCAGACGCTCTGCACCACCCTCCAGCTATGCCTACTCAGGCGACTCCGGGCAGAGGCGGCCTTGCTGGAGAGCTTTGGGGACTATGCAGCAGCTGAGGGTGAACTGTCTGGGGATGCTACGGAAATTCTACTCAGGCTGACGCAAGATGTGGGCCTCAGAGTCTCTCCCAGAAGTACGCTGTGTGATAAGCAGGAGACAACGCCGCCATCACCCTACCTGATCATTGTGCTGGCTGGAGACCCAGAACGTATACATCCTCACCCTGCACCCCTCAGGGTGCCCAGGACTTGCCCAGAGGGCTGGCTGGAGACCCAGAACATATACATCCTCACCCTGCATCCCTCAGGGTGCCCAGGACCTGCCCAGAGGGCTGGCAGGGCAGGACATGGACATCCTAGGAGGTTGTTCCCAGTGAGAAATGTCACTGCCCAGAGTTTACGGTTCTGAGTCTCTAGTTTCCAGAACTCTCCTTTCTTATCCTGATCACCAATATGTAGGGGAGAGAGAGAGAGAGACAGAGAGACAGACAGACTGATAGACAGAAAGATAGACAGATACTACACAAGAGCATCCAGTCATCATACCGCAGCCAGTACAGGTCCCCAAGCCTGGGGCTTATGCAGCCTCCTCAAAGTCTGTATGGAAAGGGTGTCTGGTCTTTAAGAAGTTTCAGGAGGGCAGGGTCCTCAGCGGGCAATGTGGCTCTGTCTGTGGCCCTATCTAGTTTCCCAGGGCTCTGTCCCTGAGGACAAACAGAGCTCCTGTCCTTCTAGGCCATAGGGACAACACCATGGCTTGCTTGTGTCCAAACTGTCTCAGGGAACCCTTCTTTCCCAGCCTTGGGGTCAGAGGCGGATGGAAGAGAAAGCAGATGAAGTATGCCGCTGTGTAAGCCCTGGGGAACCTGTGTGGCGGAACCAGTGGAGAGCGCAGCTCTGGAGCCTGGCAAATCAGTCCTAGTAGACATTTCTATGTATCCCTGGGTTTTCCCCTAGAGAACAGGGACTGTCATTTCTGCCCAAGAGGCTGTATGGCAGTCAGCAGCTGTGGAAGGCTCTGTATTCCACAAAAATTCAGAGCCTTCTGTATTGTCCCACCCGCCATGAGTCCTTAGCTGGTCAGCTAGCAAGATCCTGACAGACATACTTGTTTGGGCCAGGGGACTAATCCACGGGCAGGGAATGCTGGAGACAGTACTAAGTCCAAGCCCAGGGAAATAGGACCCAGCCGGTTGTACTCCTGCCCCACCCCCCAAGTGTCTCCACCCCTACTTTTCCACTTTGTCCTCATCTGGGGCTGGACGGAGCTGGTCGCAGCTAGAAGGGGTTGCCAGCAGGCACACACCCTGTCAGTGGAGCCCTCTTCAGACTCAAGAGCTGTGTTCACCCCTCAGTAGGCCCCACAGCCACCCCTTCCTCTGTAGGAGGTTGGAAAGGGTTGAATTCAAGGGCTGTTGAAAAGACCAAGTATTAGTACACGTGGGGGGCCCTCAGAGAGGCTTACAAAGGCCCACTGTCCCTGCCGTGCGGCCAGGAGGTCTATCAGGACCCAAACCAAACAGCTTCGTTTGGTCTTCACTCTCAGCCACCTCACGGAGGATGTGGGGGATAAAGGGGTGAAGCGAACAGTCTCAAGGTCACACACCCTAAGTTTCCTGGCAAGCGATATACAGAGAACATTGACTGTACAGAGTGACTATTATTTCCATTCCCCAAAAGAGCAGAGACTGAGTCGTGACCACAGGGAGGTCAGCGTCTGAACCCCAGCAGCCGGCAGTACAGGGGCACGTGGCAGGTGAGGATTCAGCACTTCTTGAACCAACACCGCGTCACAGGCATACGCGATCAACAGAAGGGCATCTAAGGCCTCGTGCCGATGACTCTGGTGTGCTCACTGCCTGGTGGGGTGCTACCAGATCAGGAGTTTCATTCCTGAGCCTCGTCTCAAGCATCCGTGGTGAGTACCTGTGTGACAGGACGGCCACGGAAAATCTAATCCAGGACAGCACCTCACCTCTTAAGGACGCTGAAAGCATGACACAGAGATGGTGGGTGTTGAGGGCACGATCGAGAGCGGGTTCAAGTCACGCTTCACCACGTATGAGCACTGTGGCCTTTAGGTTACTGAGCTGCCCAGTACTATACCGCTGTACACCCCTATCTACGCAGCTGCGCTAACCACAGTATGAACTGGGTGGGTAACTAACTGCTCTAAGCTATCAGTCTTAGAATGTATGGGAAGGGGTTGATGAATGTGAGCTATTACTGTCACTAGGATGTTAAAGGATGATACAAAGGGGAACATCTGAGCATCCTGACTTCTATCCAGCCCCAGGGAGGAAGGACAGCTCTGGGAGGGAGGACAGCTCTGGGAGGGAGGGAGGACAGCTCTGGAAGGGAGGGAGGACAGCTCTGGGAGGCTAGGACCCACACCCGGGTCCTCTCCGGCCCACTGCCTTGGCAGGTCTGTCAGCACAGTAGTCACACCCTGTAATAAGTGTTAAGACGAGATGCTGCCTAGGGAAGGGTGTCCAGGAGGCCCTGAGGCACGGGCTCATCCACCCCCAGCCCTGGCAACAGGCTCCCCTCCGCGGGCGGTGACTTGGAGCCAAAGCGAAGCTCTGTGGGGACAGAGCTGGGTAAAAATAGCCTGGGCGGGCACATTTCAGCTTCCCTTGAAACCAAGCACCCATGGGTACACGTGGACCTCCCACTGCAGAGAAGAGGCTGTGGGTAGGCACGGGCCAAGCCTCACAATGGGGAGAAGGGCAATGGCCGCTGGGCCAGGCCAGTAATGGAATCTGTGTACCTAGCCAGCTAATAGCCTGGAGACACGGGACAGGCCAGGGTCATAACAGGTTTTTCCTTTGGGCGGCAGGAATCTCCTCTGAGGGGAGCCTGTGGTACCAACACCCCGAATTCACAGTCCACTATGGCTTGGCTGCTCCCTGCACATAAAAATGGTGACAATGGTGGCTGGAAAGCAATCCTGACTGTAACTTACTTCCACTGTGGCTGTCAACCCTGCTGGAAGTCAGGCCCCGCTATACACAGCGACCAGATGCTCACCAGTGGTGATGAGAATCTTCGTTCTCCAAAGGGCTACCTAATGCCAATCAAAGGCCAAAGGTGGGACTGAGGATTTGGGGTTGGCATCCACACAGAAGAGCTGCCTCCAAGGCCAAGGGAACTCACAGGGGAGTTGGTCATAAAGCTATCTCCGTCGCTCTGAGAGTGGCCTTATCCTGAGAGATCAAAGCTGGGTAACCCTGAGCTCCCCGCTCTAGTACACCAGATGTAGGTCAGACGACAGAACATACTATACCATGGTTCCTTCCCAGATGGAATGGCAGTCAAGGTGGGGTTTGGGTCCAAGAGGGGGTCTCACCTTAGCTCAAGACACCCCTCGGCAGGAGCACCCAGGAGTTGATCGCAGCGCAGCAACCTCAACTGCAGGGACCTGCAGTCCCAGGAGGGGGAAGGCAGCAACAATGGGCTTCTCCTCATTGGTCTCATATATGGAAGGGGAGACTAGGGTGCTCGTGCAGGCTCTCTGAGAGACTTCCGCCTGGTGCTGGGCAGCGGCAGAAGAGAATGTCATGCTGGGGTTTCTCGGGCCTCCGGTGCTATTTAAATAGAGCACAGACACGCAGAACTAGCCAGCCACTGCCCAAGCCATAGCCACAAACGTGGAAGCCCACATACTCTTTCAGCACCAAGTTAACTGTCTTCCTCCCCAGTTCCATACCACTCAACTCTCACCTGCTGACAGGAAGCGGCAGAGGATTAGAGGAGGGAGACATGCTGCAGCTCCCGGGAAAACTGAGAGACAGAGACAGCAAACAGCCCAAAGCAGGGCCCAGAGATGGGCAAATTCCCCAAAGGAACAGGGGCAGGAGTGGTGCTGAGGGATCTAAAGAGCCAAGTCATCACATAAGGGCTGGAGTAAGAGGCGGCACCAAGGAGGGTCTGAGGGAGACCCAGGCGGTGCAACTCTGGCTGAGCCAGTGCCTGAGCTGGAAACCAACCAATGTCCAGCCAAACCTCTGACTGCCAACAGTCCTGTGTCTTTGACGGAGGGAGGGGGGGCGCTACTGACCAAGTGGAGATTAAAGGGGCTCACATCCTTGACTAGGGCACATCTGGCTGCTGCTCTGGTGTTCTCCTCCTGGTGCAGCAGAACTCAAGGCCTCGTGTAGGTAAAGCGGGAGCCCCATGGCAGAGCCACGGCCCTCACCACCATACCAAGCAAGGAAGCTGACAGGGCCATGCTAATCTCAGAAGTACTTCAAGGGATAGGAGGCACTTAAACATGCTGTAGGACCCATTTACCAAGATGTAACCCTCCCACACATTTATGCATCTCTTAGAGGTTTCAAAATACATACAGCAAAACTCCACAGAACCGAGAGCTGGCGATTTTAGTTTATCTCCCTCGGCGTGGATGGAACAAGCAATGGACGGCTAGAGGGGAGAGAAGGGAGCATCAAGCTGGGTTCATACAGCACACTTCCCAACAACTGCAGCAGAACAAAGCCAACAGAGCAGAGGCTGATGGGAAACGGGACACTAGCACAGCACCAGAGGACACCCCCCCCACTCCTCAATGGAGATCACAGGAAAGCACAGAAACCCCCTCAGGTCTTTGTGCAGGAGCAGGCTAGTGCTCCTTTAACACAGCCATCAAATAGCATCATCAAGGGGAAGAGACGGGCACTGGCCCACAGCAAGAGGGTCTCAGCAAAATAGTTAATAAAATGGCTAGCATCTAATAAGCCCAAGCATCTAATTTACTAAATGGGGAGGAACATACTATAAATTACATGCCACTGAGGAAAATGGACCAAAAAACAAACACACTACCTTCTATGACACAACTGGCCCAGTAGGCCAAAAAAGAAGTGGCCACGGCTCATACCTGTAACCCAGCACTCAAGAGACTAAGGAAAGGGAGCACTGTGAGACTGAGACCAGCCTGGGCTACAGAGATAGTTCCAGGCCAGTCTGGGCTAGAGTGAAGCCCTGCCTAGAATCAAAGAGAAAGCCATGGAACCAGATTAAAGGGGCGGGGGTCCTAGAGCCAACCTCACGCTGTGTAACATCAAGTCACACAGGGGCGACATCAAACTCAGATGGGATCTGTCCCCGGTTAGGAGGTCTGGAAAGGTTTCCATTTCCAAGATGAAAGAGGTTAATGAAAGCATTTCTAACAACATGTTGGGTGAGCCGTAGAGATAGGGAGAAATATACCCTAAGCCCTTGTGGAGCTGAGCCTAGGGCAAGACACTGCAGGCTAAGAAAGAGCCGATTGGCTGAAAATGTGGCCAGGCCTACCTTCAACAGCTTCCCAGGGGAGGCAGAGGTATCGGCACCACCATTATGTCAGACGCTCCTCTTTTAGGCTGTGTTAGAAGCAAACTTTAAGGAGGGCTGGGGATGCAGCTCAGAGGTGGGACATTTTTTCCCACCCTATGTGGCTCCACATGCGCCATTCAGTCTCTGCACCAACAAAACAAACAGCAGCCACAAAAATGGCTAAACTTGACAGGGAACAGGAAGACAGCTTTGTCCTCAATGTGCTCAACTGACTATGGAAAAGTATAAGAGTTCTGACAAATTTTGCACCATTTAAAAAGGATATAGACACTTGGGTGCGGCGGTGCACCCCTTTAGTCCCAGCAGTCTGGAGGCAGAGGCAGGGGTGCCGGGAATTCAATGCAATCTCTGGCAAGTCTGAGGTCAGCCTGGGCTACATGAGACCCCACTTCAAATAAAACAAAACAAACAAACAAACAAAAAACAACTCAAAACAATCAGGAGAGAAGACTGTCAAGAAATGAAATGAGGATTTGGGGTGAGGCGGAGGACCATACTAACAAGGATAAGCTTTGGAAGAGTCAATCCTGTTGGCACCTTGGTCTCAAACGTAGCTTCCAAGAAGCCTGAGGAAATCTATTTCAAGAATCTAAAGCACTAGGCCTGAAGTACTTTGATATGATGGCCCCAGCAACCAATAGTCTTCCTCTTTGCTTCAGGGGAGGCCTAGAGGACTTCTCAATCACTGGATGTTTTAACCCAGCTCTCCATGAGTACACCTACACACAGATGCACACGGGGTGCACATGCATGCGCACGCGGACACACATACACACACACACACACAGAGTAAGAAATCATAGATATTAAAAACTGATGGTGCCAAGGCTGGGTATAGTGGTGCACATCTTTAATCCCAGCACTCGGGAGGCAGAGGCCAGTGATCTGAGTTCGAGGCCAGCCCGGTCTACAGAGTGAGTTCCAGAACAACCCTGTCTTAAGAAAAGCAAACAAAAAACAACAACAATGAACCCTGAGAGTGCTGTCAGACAGTGCAACAGCAGAGGTGACTTTGTCCACAATCCTGCTCGTGGGTTATAAAACAGCTGGGAACAAATGTAGAGCTGGCAGGCAGCCTCAGGGCCACAGGCCCTGGATGCCCAGCCTCTGATCCTGGGGCGGTCACCTTGTGGCCAGAAGGGCCCGGTAATTGAGGAAGATATTTCCAGTTTCTCCACACTAGCCATTATTTCTGGCTACTTAAAATCCAGACCAGATTCCTTCCCTTTGTTGTGGCCACGGCAGGAAGGAGGGTCTCTACCACTCTGGGGACACGTGGGCACTCTGCTTAGCTGTGATGCCAGCCTCCTGAGGGCCTTCCTTCCCTGCTCCCACGGATGTCCAGGGTCAGTGACGGTGACTACGGATGCAGCAGACTGGCTGAATCATCTCCAAGACAAAGTCACAGGAGAGGAGGTAAAGCCACCTTCAACTCTGCCCTGGATGAAGGGTGACTCTCCCAAAACCCAGGGTCTCATACCCAAGCACCTCAGTGAAACAAATTTTTAATAAGAAGAATTCAAAGAGGATATCTGGTCTACCCCTTCCCTACCAGTTAGTCAATGACCTTGGCTTTTCAAACGAGCACGTGGACTTCGGAGACAAACTCCCAGGGTTTACGAAAACAGAATTTAAATTGCTTCCACATCTGGAAACCAAAGCGGCAGCTAGCCCCAAGAATTTCAGGCATGCCAGCCACTGAGAAGCAGAGGGTCCAGGGAGGCATTTCCTGTTAACCTGGGGTTCCCTCACCCACATGGATCTCCTCACACACATAGACGGGACTCGCAGAGCCAAACCTGGAGAAAGTAAGACCACCCATGGCCACCCTGCTCCATGCGTCATAGAAAACTCTTGCTTTCCCCCTAAAGCCTGTAAAGAGGCCTCGCTACAGAGAACCGTATCCCAAGTGCAGACAGGCTTCCCTCGATCGATGGCCATTTTCCTTCTTCACGTCTACATCTACCAAGTCAGGGCCACAAGCACCTAAATCTGTACTCCCTAACTTCAGATAGCCCATCTAAATTATCTCCCTTGTTTGTGTTTGAGACAAGATTTTGCTGTGTATGTACACTTGTTGTGGAACACACAAAAACATGCCTGCCTCTACTTCGCAAGTGCTGGGATGAAAGGCTCGCCACGACACCTCACCCCGAGTTCTCCAAGAATATTCTCCAAGCGCCCCAGGAAGACTCTGTTCCTACCAGTCACTGTGCCTCAGGCTCTCCTGAGAAAAACTGTGGGCCAGGACAACTCACGTGTTCTCGGCAAAGCAAACCGCACCGACTACACTGGAGCCCGCACAAGGGATCTCCTGGCTCCTCCTGGAAGGAACAGGCAGCTATTCTGGGCTACAAATTATAGCTTTTAAAAATGCGGCTGTTTGAAGTGAGGGCTGAGTTATTCACATGGCGCAGCACTCCTGGGGCTGGCTTTGGGGCTCCGCATTTCATCACTGCGACAGGAGACCCACAGATTTCAGGTGAAGGTTTGGGAGGCAGTGGCCAGCTCTCTGCCCTCTGCATGGGTAGTCTCAAAGAGAGGTGATGTGGAACTCCCAGAGAGGCCACTGCTGGGGAGTGTCCCTGGGTAGAGTGACACATAGCCTGAAACCCGAAGCCAAGAGGGGACCTACCCTCCTCCCTCTGCCACAGAAACCCTCAGGCCATGGATGGCCCAATGAGGTGCCAGTGTTCACCCACAGCTGCTGGGGAGGCTCTGCCTGGAGCAGACAGAGGAGCAGACTGAGGAGAGGACCTGCTGGAGAGCCAATGGCTTCACGGCCCTCACCACAGGTACCACCTAGGCCGGGGCCTTGTATCCAGACCCCTCCCCAGCTGTAGTCCATACCTCTCATCGGCTCAGGGCTCCAGCCCTCCTCCTGCCCACTCCATCTGAGGTCCTTCCTGTCCTGGGGCCTCTGCTAGTGCCCTCCTAAACTCTGCCAAGTAGGGGGCAGGTAAGAGGACATTAGGTCTGAGTACAGCCATAGCCTGGGGCTCAAATGGATGAAGAACCACAGGGGACACAGGAGAAGCCTTCAAAGAGCCGAGCCACCCATCTGGCTCGATGGGCAGGTTCTGCTCCTCAGATGAGCAGTCAAGCTCTTCCTCAGATGCGCCCCAAGCTCCTGTTACCTCGTCCACCCTCCGCAGTACCAGGGTGTATGGCTACCACTTGGAAGAGGGAGCGGTGAATCCCTGACTGGTAGAAGGTAGAGAAGTTGGCTAAAGGCTACTGGAACCTTAAGAGAAGACAGGAAAGAGACTGAGGGGGATCAAAGGAAACAGGGTTTGAAGCCACTGCTTCTCTGAAAGCCTGCTTCTACTGAGGCCCTGGCAACGTCCCATATTCTGGATGTTCCAAAGACCTGTCTCCCAGGACCTCAAGCATGGCCCACCGCCTCCAAACCCTGCTTCTACCTCAAGGAGTGTCCCAGGTCCAGCTATCCACATTGTCTCCCAGAGTCCCTAAAGGCTAGGGGCTCAGCCTACTCTCCACCTCCATCCTGCCAGCTCTGAAGCCCCCACTAAATGATGGCAACCTGGTGCACAGAGGTGACTGTGCCACCACTCCCGAACCAGGGCTCCTTCATCCATCTCAGAGCATTTAATGCAACAGAACCGCCCGCCAACCCTTTCTCTGATCCCTGTCACTTAGAGAAGCACAAAGTCATCACAACCAAGGGAGAAGGGCCATCTGCTAAGTGCCTACCATGTGTGTCATCTACACAAAGGGGGAAAACTCAGATGGACAAGGGACACACAATCGCAGAGTCATAAGGGCTGAGGCCTGAAGATCAGATGATGTGGAATGTCTCTCTGTATACTCTGAATATGTTTTATTACCATTGGTTAATAAAGAAGCTAGTTTGGCAAATAGCCAGGCAGAGCAGAGACAGGCCGAAAATCCAAGCAGAGATACAGGGAGAAAGAAGGCGGAGTCGGGGAGATGCCAGCAGCCGCTGGGGAAGCAAGATATAACAAGCTACAAGCCTGTGGTAAAATACACAAAAACAGAAACGGGTTAATTTAAGTTGTAAGAGTTAGTTAATTAATAAGCCTGAGCTTATTATTAACAGTCTGTAATTAATATTAAGCCCCTGAATGGTTATTTGGGAACTGGCACCAGGCAAGAAACCTCCAGTTACAATCAGATCTGACTTTAGCACAGTGAGGAGGGCTTAGAAAAATCCCCAAACTCTTGGTGACTGCCCAACACCGCAGTGGACAACTCTGAGCACTGGAGAATCCAAAACTGAGACATTCAGGCTGCCCAAACAGGAATCAGCAGTGTTGGTGGCACTGGGACTTGGACAGAAGGTATAGAAAACACAGCACAGATCCAAGGGCTATCCTCCTGTCCTTCCCTATCCGAAGAAACTCCAAAGAGAATCTACGTGGAAAGAGGGGTGGAGACAGCTACAAGAAAGCTGCTGAGAGAAAGCACACGTAAAAACAAAAACTCGGGCACAGGGAGAAATGAGGGAAGGGGAGGGTCTACCCAAGGATTATGAACTAGGCAAGGACGCTAGAAAGATGGCTCAGCAGTTAAGAGAATTCGGTGATCTTCCAGAAGACCTGGGTTCCATTCCAGATACCCACGAGGTGGCTAAAAATCATCTGTAACTCCAGTCCTGGGGGATCCAACGCCCTCCTCTGGCCTCTGCAAGCACCAGGAACACGTGTGGTGCAGAGACAAGAGAGGCAAACCACCACCAATTTTAACTACTAAGAGACTCTCGTCACTTCAAGTGTCCTGCTGCCATGTTGGGAAGGTAACCGCTCCCTGCTCTCTTCTTTTTGTCTAGGGGAAGGACTGTGTAAACTGAGATGATACCCAGCAGAAGAAAGATGCTGACCAGTGACAATCCCCCTTAGTAACAAATGGGGGCCCATGGTCCCATGTAGGAGGAACCTGAGGCTCAGAGAGGTTGTTCTGCTCTCCCAGGACCACACAGCTGCGGAGCCCACTGGGATCTCAGCCACGAGTCCAGTGTGCAAGCTTGCCCGTCTGAACCACATAACACCGTGCCTCAATCAATCCTGCTGCCACTGCGGGTGGCTCTACCGCTCCGGCTTTGCAGAAACTGGGCAAATTATATAATCCCTCCAGAGGTTACCTAGTTTCTGGGTTTCATTAATTCTAAGACACCTCTGTTTTAGATGCGCTGATATTTTAAGTGCACCAAGAACAAAAAGGTGCCATCAGCTAAGTTCCAACACACCCCAATCTGAGATGTCAACACACAAAAGGAAAAAGGTGTCTCCAAGTCTGGCGTAAGTGGGATGGGGATCCAGTGATCCTTATACTGTGTGTGCCAATGGTGGTCAATGATTCCATTCGTACACACATATTCATATGCACCCCGATATTAAGCCTCTCTACCTACGCAGTAATCCAAATCAAACAGAATTAAAAGCTAAAAGTCTAGGTTCATTGGTAAACTGCTCCTGAGTGATTCTCTGCCCCCCCCAGAGAGGAGAGGGAGGAAAAGAAACTAAAAAACTGCACGGCAGAGCTCTAGAGGGCAGTTTAAATACCCCAGGTGTGGTCTTCAACACTTCTGGGGAAGGAGCCGCCAAAACAGCAGGTTTTCTGAGAAGGGGCAGGGTTTGGAGAGAGACAGATGGGAGAAGGGGGGACTGAGGTGGAACTTCCCCCCCGAACACACACTTGTACACATGAGCACTACTGAGCGTGCGTGTGCGCGCACACGCACGCACACACACACACACATTCTTGGTGCCCCCTACCACTGCTGCCGTGAGAGCCTTCGAGCCTTTGCTAATAATTGGGACAGATGCACAGATAACTACACAAGGATGTGCTGGCCAAGCCCGCCTCGCAGGCCAGGACTCTGCTGCACACAAGGCTGTCACCTCAAGGTTGTTGTTAGCTCGCACTGCCAGGCAGAAGCTGTTCTGACCACCACCCACTGTATCGGCCAAGTCAGGCTGTCTGGCCTCGCTTCGGCAGAGCTGCAGAGCTCAAAGTGGCCAGGCTGGACAAGCAGGTACGCCTGGCTCCCTGGAAGACTACCAAGGACAGGCGCCTAAAGTGGCCAGTGGCTGCACAGCCTGCACCTTTTAGCCTGGCCCCTCTCCAGACCTCCCGTGGCCTCTGCAGTTATCTGAAACCACGGGACTTTAATAAGGTGGATTGTGGGCTGCTGGGCAGACAGCAGCCCTGTTCCAAGTGAGCCTTTACCCAGGGCACAGGCGCGGGCACAGGCAGGTCATGGCTGAGTGAGGGGTGGTCGGGCAGAGGAACAGAGGCCGCTCTCCCTTGTACAGAACTACAGCCTGTGCAGAGCTATGCAGAATGGGCAGCCTCCGCAAGCAAGAGCCAAGTGCAGACCCACACCGAGCCCCTGGGGGCAAGGCTGTCACCTCAGAATGTGTTCTGCATCTTGTTCACAGATTGCCACGCAGGCGCCAGTCACTTGGACCCCCAAGGTTGATGTGCAGAGACCAAGCTGGTTTAAAAATGAAGGCACTGTGCTTCTCAGGCACAGACCCTCAGGAGGTGCAGTACCACCCACCCCACCCTAGACTTCCTGTTTCATCAAGACGATACCTGCTGGCCATGCTGTTGGGGACTAAAAATTCCAAGAAAAGCCGGGAAGTGTGCAGGGTCTAAATGCCAGCACCTACTGGCACCAGCACTGCTGTGAGCGCCCTTCAGGTTTTACATTCAGTCAGGTCAGCAGGCACGCCTGGGAGGCAGGTGTCCTCCTGCCGCAGATGGGTGATGGAGCCCACCCAGGTCCTCAGATGTTTTCAGGCTCCCAAACCTGTTTTTCTACTCTGAGAACACAGGGCCTGGGATTGTGTGTGTGTGTGTGTGTGTGTGTGTGTGTGTGTGTGAGAGAGAGAGAGAGAGAGAGAGAGAGAGAGAGAGAGAGAGAGAGAAAGAGAGAGAGAGAGAGAAACCAGGACAGGCTGGAGGTTGACACAGGCATTTCTCTCGGGGAAACCGGGAGCGGGAAAAAAGGAAAAACTTCTATGCTTTCCCATCTGAACATGGACTCAAGTGGGAACTAAGAGCACACACACACACACACACACACACACACACACACACACACACCTTCCTTTGGCTCTCATCCCTTTCCACTCCAGTCAGCTGGGCTACGAAGTGTGGGATCTCACTTTATGACGCCAGGCTTGTAGGACATGGGGGCAGAGGGCAAGATGACCAAAGATGACCCTGCCTTCTTCCACACCCTGGTTCTGTTTAGGGCTTCTTCTTTTAGGCCCTTAAGAGATAAAGGCTCGGGCAGACACAGTAACACAGTTCTGTTATCCCAGCGCTGGGAAGGCAGAGGCAGGGGATCTCTGCAAGTTCTAGACCAGCTTAGTCTCCAAAACGATTGCCAAGCCTTCCAGGACTGCATAGCGGTGTCCTAGGTTTTTGTTTTGCTTGTTTTTCCTCCGGGTCTTTATTTTTAAAGAAGAGGGGGAGTTAGAGAGACATCTCAGAGGTTAAGAGCATTTTCTGCTCTTCCAGAGGACCTGACTTTGGATTCCTAGCACCCACGTCAGGTGCTCACAGCTGCCTCTAAGTTCCAGGGAGGTCCAATTCCTCTGACCTCTGCCAGCACCTGCTCTCAGGTGTACATGCATGTGCACACACACTTACTCACCTGCACTCAGGTGTACTTGCATGTGCATATACACTTACTTTTAAAAAAAAAGTTGAAGGGCTGGAGA